>NC_135311.1:4574702-4934702 GCF_048772815.1 Callospermophilus lateralis
GCCTCTGTCTGGAGTAGAGGTAGGACCTTCTCACCTGGGCCTCTGTCTGGAGTAGAGGTAGGGACCTTCTCACCTGGGCCTCTGTCTGGAGTAGAGGTAGGACCTTCTCCCCTAGGCCTCTGTCTGGAGTAGAGGTAGGACCTTCTCCCCTAGGCCTCTGTCTGGAGTAGAGGTAGGACCTTCTCACCTGGGCCTCTGTCTGGAGTAGAGGTAGGACCTTCTCACCTGGGCCTCTGTCTGGAGTAGAGGTAGGGACCTTCTCCCCTAGGCCTCTGTCTGGAGTAGAGGTAGGACCTTCTCACCTGGGCCTCTGTCTGGAGTAGAGGTAGGACCTTCTCACCTGGGCCTCTGTCTGGAGTAGAGGTAGGACCTTCTCACCTGGGCCTCTGTCTGGAGTAGATGTAGGGACCTTCTCACCTAGGCCTCTGTCTGGAGTAGAGGTAGGACCTTCTCCCCTGGGCCTCTGTCTGGAGTAGAGGTAGGACCTTCTCACCTGGGCCTCTGTCTGGAGTAGAGGTAGGACCTTCTCACCTGGGCCTCTGTCTGGAGTAGAGGTAGGGACCTACTCACCTGGGCCTCTGTCTGGAGTAGAGGTAGGACCTTCTCACCTGGGCCTCTGTCTGGAGTAGAGGTAGGACCTTCTCACCTGGGCCTCTGTCTGGAGTAGAGGTAGGACCTTCTCACCTGGGCCTCTGTCTGGAGTAGAGGTAGGACCTTCTCACCTGGGCCTCTGTCTGGAGTAGAGGTAGGGACCTTCTCCCCTAGGCCTCTGTCTGGAGTAGAGGTAGGACCTTCTCACCTGGGCCTCTGTCTGGAGTAGAGGTAGGACCTTCTCACCTCGGCCTCTGTCTGGAGTAGAGGTAGGGACCTTCTCCCCTAGGCCTCTGTCTGGAGTAGAGGTAGGACCTTCTCACCTGGGCCTCTGTCTGTAGTAGAGGTAGGACCTTCTCACCTGGGCCTCTGTCTGGAGTAGAGGTAGGACCTTCTCACCTGGGCCTCTGTCTGTAGTAGAGGTAGGACCTTCTCACCTGGGCCTCTGTCTGGAGTAGAGGTAGGACCTTCTCTTCTAGGCCTCTGTCTGGAGTAGAGGTAGGACCTTCTCACCTGGGCCCCTGTCTGGAGTAGAGGTAGGACCTTCTCACCTGGGCCTCTGTCTGGAGTAGAGGTAGGACCTTCTCACCTGGGCCTCTGTCTGGAGTAGAGGTAGGACCTTCTCACCTGGGCCCCTGTCTGGAGTAGAGGTAGGACCTTCTCACCTGGGCCTCTGTCTGTAGTAGAGGTAGGACCTTCTCACCTGGGCCTCTGTCTGGAGTAGAGGTAGGACCTTCTCCCCTAGGCCTCTGTCTGGAGTAGAGGTAGGACCTTCTCACCTGGGCCTCTGTCTGGAGTAGAGGTAGGGACCTTCTCACCTGGGCCTCTGTCTGTAGTAGAGGTTGGACCTTCTCACCTGGGCCTCTGTCTGGAGTAGAGGTAGGACCTTCTCACCTGGGCCTCTGTCTGGAGTAGAGGTAGGACCTTCTCACCTGGGCCTCTGTCTGGAGTAGAGGTAGGACCTTCTCACCTGGGCCTCTGTCTGGAGTAGAGGTAGGACCTTCTCACCTGGGCCTCTGTCTGGAGTAGAGGTAGGACCTTCTCACCTGGGCCTCTGTCTGGAGTAGAGGTAGGACCTTCTCACCTGGGCCTCTGTCTGGAGTAGAGGTAGGACCTTCTCACCTGGGCCTCTGTCTGGAGTAGAGGTAGGACCTTCTCACCTGGGCCCCTGTCTGGAGTAGAGGTAGGACCTTCTCACCTGGGCCTCTGTCTGTAGTAGAGGTAGGACCTTCTCACCTGGGCCTCTGTCTGGAGTAGAGGTAGGACCTTCTCCCCTAGGCCTCTGTCTGGAGTAGAGGTAGGACCTTCTCACCTGGGCCTCTGTCTGGAGTAGAGGTAGGGACCTTCTCACCTGGGCCTCTGTCTGTAGTAGAGGTTGGACCTTCTCACCTGGGCCTCTGTCTGGAGTAGAGGTAGGACCTTCTCACCTGGGCCTCTGTCTGGAGTAGAGGTAGGACCTTCTCACCTGGGCCTCTGTCTGGAGTAGAGGTAGGACCTTCTCACCTGGGCCTCTGTCTGGAGTAGAGGTAGGACCTTCTCACCTGGGCCTCTGTCTGGAGTAGAGGTAGGACCTTCTCACCTGGGCCTCTGTCTGGAGTAGAGGTAGGACCTTCTCACCTGGTCCTCTCTCGGGAGTAGAGGTAGGACCTTCTCACCTGGGCCTCTGTCTGGAGTAGAGGTAGGACCTTCTCACCTGGGCCTCTGTCTGGAGTAGAGGTAGGACCTTCTCACCTGAACCTCTGTCTGGAGTAGAGGTAGGACCTTCTAACCTGGGCCTCTGTCTGGAGTAGAGGTAGGACCTTCTCACCTGAACCTCTGTCTGGAGTAGAGGTAGGACCTTCTCACCTGGGCCTCTGTCTGGAGTAGAGGTAGGACCTTCTCACCTGAACCTCTGTCTGGAGTAGAGGTAGGACCTTCTCACCTGGGCCTCTGTCTGGAGTAGAGGTAGGACCTTCTCACCTGAACCTCTGTCTGGAGTAGAGGTAGGACCTTCTCACCTGGGCCTCTGTCTGGAGTAGAGGTAGGACTTTCTCACCTTCTCACCTGGTCCTCTGTCTGGAGTAGAGGTAGGACCTTCTCACCTTCTCACCTGGGCCTCTGTCTGGAGTAGCGGTAGGACCTTCTCACCTGGGCCTCTGTCTGGAGTAGAGGTCGGACCTTCTCACCTGGGCCTCTGTCTGGAGTAGAGGTAGGACCTTCTCATCTGGGCCTCTGTCTGGAGTAGAGGTAGGACCTTCTCACCTGGGCCTCTGTCTGGAGTAGAGGTCGGACCTTCTCACCTGATCCTCTGTCTGGAGTAGAGGTAGGGACCTTCTCATCTGGGCCTCTGTCTGGAGTAGAGGTAGGACCTTCTCACCTGGGCCTCTGTCTGGAGTAGAGGTAGGACCTTCTCACCTGGGCCTCTGTCTGGAGTAGAGGTAGGGACCTTCTCACCTAGGCCTCTGTCTGGAGTAGAGGTAGGACCTTCTCACCTGGGCCTCTGTCTGGAGTAGAGGTAGGACCTTCTCACCTGGGCCTCTGTCTGGAGTAGAGGTAGGACCTTCTCACCTAGGCCTCTGTCTGGAGTAGAGGTCGGACCTTCTCACCTGGGCCTCTGTCTGGAGTAGAGGTAGGACCTTCTCACCTGGGCCTCTGTCTGGAGTAGAGGTCGGACCTTCTCACCTGATCCTCTGTCTGGAGTAGAGGTAGGGACCTTCTCATCTGGGCCTCTGTCTGGAGTAGAGGTAGGACCTTCTCACCTGGGCCTCTGTCTGGAGTAGAGGTAGGACCTTCTCACCTGGGCCTCTGTCTGGAGTAGAGGTAGGACCTTCTCACCTGGGCCTCTGTCTGGAGTAGAGGTAGTGACCTTCTCACCTGGGCCTCTGTCTGGAGTAAAGGTAGGACCTTCTCACCTGGGCCTCTGTCTGGAGTAGAGGTAGGATCTTCTCACCTAGGCCTCTGTCTGGAGTAGAGGTAGGACCTTCTCACCTGGGCCTCTGTCTGGAGTAGAGGTAGGACCTTCTCACCTGGGCCTCTGTCTGGAGTAGAGGTAGGACCTTCTCACCTGGGCCTCTGTCTGGAGTAGAGGTAGTGACTTTCTCACCTGGGCCTCTGTCTGGAGTAGAGGTAGGACCTTCTCACCTGGGCCCCTGTCTGGAGTAGAGGTAGGGACCCTTATCACCTGGGCCTCTGTCTGGAGTAGAGGTAGGGACCTTCTCACCTGGGCCTCTGTCTGGAGTAGAGGTAGGACCTTCTCATCTGGGCCTCTGTCTGGAGTAGAGGTAGGACCTTCTCACCTGGGCCTCTGTCTGGAGTAGAGGTAGGGACCTTCTCACCTGGACCTCTGTCTGGAGTAGAGGTAGGACCTTCTCACATGGGCCTCTCTCTGGAGTAGAGGTAGGGACCTTCTCACCTGGGCCTCTGTCTGGAGTAGAGGTAGGACCTTCTCACATGGGCCTCTCTCTGGAGTAGAGGTAGGACCTTCTCACCTAGGCCTCTGTCTGGAGTAGAGGTAGGGACCTTCTCACCTGGGCCTCTGTCTGGAGTAGAGGTAGGACCTTCTCACCTGGGCCTCTGTCTGGAGTAGAGGTAGGACCTTCTCACCTGGGCCTCTGTCTGGAGTAGAGGTAGGACCTTCACACCTGGGCCTCTGTCTGGAGTAGAGGTAGGACCTTCTCACATGGGCCTCTCTCTGGAGTAGAGGTAGGGACCTTCTCACCTGGTCCTCTGTCTGGAGTAGAGGTAGGACCTTCTCACCTGGGCCTCTGTCTGGAGTAGAGGTAGGACCTTCTCACCTGGACCTCTGTCTGGAGTAGAGGTAGGGACCTTCTCACCTTCTCACCTGGGCCTCTGTCTGGAGCTGAGTTAGGGACCTTCTCACCTGGGCCTTGTCTGGAGTAGAGGTAGGGACCTTCTCACCTGGGCCTCTGTCTGGAGTAGAGGTAGGACCTTCTCACCTGGTCCTCTCTCTGGAGTAGAGGTAGGACCTTCTCACCTGCCCCTATGTCTGGAGTAGAGGTAGGACCTTCTCACCTGGGCCTCTGTCTGGAGTAGAGGTAGGACCTTGTCACCTGGGCCTCTGTCTGGAGTAGAGGTAGGACCTTCTCACCTGGGCCTCTGTCTGGAGTAGAGGTAGGACCTTCTCACCTGGGCCTCTCTCTGGAGTAGAGGTAGGACCTTCTCACCTGGGCCTCTGTCTGGAGTAGAGGAAGGACCTTCTCACCTGGGCCTCTGTCTGGAGTAGAGGTAGGACCTTCTCACCTGGGCCTCTGTCTGGAGTAGAGGTAGGACCTTCTCACCTGGGCCCCTGTCTGGAGTAAAGGTAGGACCTTCTCACCTGGGCCTCTGTCTGGAGTAGAGGTAGGACCTTCTCACCTGGGCCCCTGTCTGGAGTAGAGGTAGGGACCCTTATCACCTGGGCCTCTGTCTGGAGTAGAGGTAGGGACCTTCTCACCTGGGCCTCTGTCTGGAGTAGAGGTAGGACCTTCTCATCTGGGCCTCTGTCTGGAGTAGAGGTAGGACCTTCTAACCTGGGCCTCTGTCTGGAGTAGAGGTAGGGACCTTCTCACCTGGGCCTCTGTCTGGAGTAGAGGTAGGACCTTTTCCCCTAGGCCTCTGTCTGGAGTAGAGGTAGGACCTTCTCACCTGGGCCCCTGTCTGGAGTAGAGGTAGGACCTTCTCCCCTAGGCCTCTGTCTGGAGTAGAGGTAGGACCTTCTCACCTGGGCCCCTGTCTGGAGTAGAGGTAGGTCCTTCTCACCTGGGCCTCTGTCTGGAGTAGAGGTAGGGACCTTCTCACCTGGGCCTCTGTCTGGAGTAGAGGTAGGACCTTCTCACCTGGGCCCCTGTCTGGAGTAGAGGTAGGACCTTCTCCCCTAGGCCTCTGTCTGGAGTAGAGGTAGGACCTTCTCACCTGGGCCTCTGTCTGGAGTAGAGGTAGGGACCTTCTCACCTGGGCCTCTGTCTGGAGTAGAGGTAGGACCTTCTCACCTGGGCCCCTGTCTGGAGTAGAGGTAGGACCTTCTCACCTGGGCCTCTGTCTGGAGTAGAGGTAGGACCTTCTCCCCTAGGCCTCTGTCTGGAGTAGAGGTAGGACCTTCTCACCTGGGCCTCTGTCTGGAGTAGAGTTAGGACCTTCTCACCTGGGCCTCTCTCTGGAGTAGAGGTAGGACCTTCTCACTTAGGCCTCTGTCTGGAGTAGAGGTAGGACCTTCTCACCTGGGCCTCTGTCTGGAGTAGAGGTAGGACCTTCTCATCTGGGCCTCTGTCTGGAGTAGAGGTAGGACCTTCTCACCTGGGCCTCTGTCTGGAGTAGAGGTAGGGACCTTCTCACCTGGGCCTCTGTCTGGAGTAGAGGTAGGACCTTCTCCCCTAGGCCTCTGTCTGGAGTAGAGGTAGGACCTTCTCACCTGGGCCCCTGTCTGGAGTAGAGGTAGGACCTTCTCCCCTAGGCCTCTGTCTGGAGTAGAGGTAGGACCTTCTCACCTGGGCCCCTGTCTGGAGTAGAGGTAGGGACCCTTATCACCTGGGCCTCTGTCTGGAGTAGAGGTAGGACCTTCTCACCTGGGCCCCTGTCTGGAGTAGAGGTAGGGACCTTCTCACCTGGGCCTCTGTCTGGAGTAGAGGTAGGACCTTCTCACCTGGGCCCCTGTCTGGAGTAGAGGTAGGACCTTCTCACCTGGGCCCCTGTCTGGAGTAGAGGTAGGACCTTCTCACCTGGGCCCCTGTCTGGAGTAGAGGTAGGACCTTCTCACCTGGGCCTCTGTCTGGAGTAGAGGTAGGGATCTTCTCACCTGGGCCTCTGTCTGGAGTAGAGGTAGGACCTTCTCCCCTAGGCCTCTGTCTGGAGTAGAGGTAGGACCTTCTCACCTGGGCCTCTGTCTGGAGTAGAGGTAGGACCTTCTCACCTGGGCCTCTGTCTGGAGCAGAGTTAGGGACCTTCTCACCTGGGCCTCTGTCTGGAGTAGAGGTAGGACCTTCTCACCTGGGCCTCTGTCTGGAGTAGAGGTAGGGACCTTCTCACCTGGGCCTCTGTCTGGAGTAGAGGTATGACCTTCTCCCCTGGGCCTCTGTCTGGAGTAGAGGTAGGACCTTCTCACCTGGGCCTCTGTCTGGAGTAGAGGTAGGACCTTCTCATCTGGGCCTCTGTCTGGAGTAGAGGTAGGACCTTCTCACCTGGGCCTCTGTCTGGAGTAGAAGTAGGGACCTTCTCACCTGGGCCTCTGTCTGGAGTAGAGGTAGGACCTTCTCCCCTAGGCCTCTGTCTGGAGTAGAGGTAGGACCTTCTCACCTGGGCCCCTGTCTGGAGTAGAGGTAGGACCTTCTCCCCTAGGCCTCTGTCTGGAGTAGAGGTAGGACCTTCTCACCTGGGCCCCTGTCTGGAGTAGAGGTAGGGACCCTTATCACCTGGGCCTCTGTCTGGAGTAGAGGTAGGACCTTCTCACATGGGCCCCTGTCTGGAGTAGAGGTAGGGACCTTCTCACCTGGGCCTCTGTCTGGAGTAGAGGTAGGACCTTCTCACCTGGGCCCCTGTCTGGAGTAGAGGTAGGACCTTCTCACCTGGGCCCCTGTCTGGAGTAGAGGTAGGACCTTCTCACCTGGGCCCCTGTCTGGAGTAGAGGTAGGACCTTCTCACCTGGGCCTCTGTCTGGAGTAGAGGTAGGGATCTTCTCACCTGGGCCTCTGTCTGGAGTAGAGGTAGGACCTTCTCCCCTAGGCCTCTGTCTGGAGTAGAGGTAGGACCTTCTCACCTGGGCCTCTGTCTGGAGTAGAGGTAGGACCTTCTCACCTGGGCCTCTGTCTGGAGCAGAGTTAGGGACCTTCTCACCTGGGCCTCTGTCTGGAGTAGAGGTAGGACCTTCTCACCTGGGCCTCTGTCTGGAGTAGAGGTAGGGACCTTCTCACCTGGGCCTCTGTCTGGAGTAGAGGTATGACCTTCTCCCCTGGGCCTCTGTCTGGAGTAGAGGTAGGACCTTCTCACCTGGGCCTCTGTCTGGAGTAGAGGTAGGACCTTCTCACCTGGGCCTCTGTCTGGAGTAGAGGTAGGACCTTCTCACCTGGGCCTCTGTCTGGAGTAGAGGTAGGGACCTTCTCACCTGGGCCTCTGTCTGGAGTAGAGGTAGGACCTTCTCCCCTAGGCCTCTGTCTGGAGTAGAGGTAGGACCTTCTCCCCTAGGCCTCTGTCTGGAGTAGAGGTAGGACCTTCTCACCTGGGCCTCTGTCTGGAGTAGAGGTAGGACCTTCTCACCTGGGCCTCTGTCTGGAGTAGAGGTAGGGACCTTCTCCCCTAGGCCTCTGTCTGGAGTAGAGGTAGGACCTTCTCACCTGGGCCTCTGTCTGGAGTAGAGGTAGGACCTTCTCACCTGGGCCTCTGTCTGGAGTAGAGGTAGGACCTTCTCACCTGGGCCTCTGTCTGGAGTAGATGTAGGGACCTTCTCCCCTAGGCCTCTGTCTGGAGTAGAGGTAGGACCTTCTCCCCTGGGCCTCTGTCTGGAGTAGAGGTAGGACCTTCTCACCTGGGCCTCTGTCTGGAGTAGAGGTAGGACCTTCTCACCTGGGCCTCTGTCTGGAGTAGAGGTAGGGACCTACTCACCTGGGCCTCTGTCTGGAGTAGAGGTAGGACCTTCTCACCTGGGCCTCTGTCTGGAGTAGAGGTAGGACCTTCTCACCTGGGCCTCTGTCTGGAGTAGAGGTAGGACCTTCTCACCTGGGCCTCTGTCTGGAGTAGAGGTAGGACCTTCTCACCTGGGCCTCTGTCTGGAGTAGAGGTAGGGACCTTCTCCCCTAGGCCTCTGTCTGGAGTAGAGGTAGGACCTTCTCACCTGGGCCTCTGTCTGGAGTAGAGGTAGGACCTTCTCACCTCGGCCTCTGTCTGGAGTAGAGGTAGGGACCTTCTCCCCTAGGCCTCTGTCTGGAGTAGAGGTAGGACCTTCTCACCTGGGCCTCTGTCTGGAGTAGAGGTAGGACCTTCTCACCTGGGCCTCTGTCTGGAGTAGAGGTAGGACCTTCTCACCTGGGCCTCTGTCTGTAGTAGAGGTAGGACCTTCTCACCTGGGCCTCTGTCTGGAGTAGAGGTAGGACCTTCTCTTCTAGGCCTCTGTCTGGAGTAGAGGTAGGACCTTCTCACCTGGGCCCCTGTCTGGAGTAGAGGTAGGACCTTCTCACCTGGGCCTCTGTCTGGAGTAGAGGTAGGACCTTCTCACCTGGGCCTCTGTCTGGAGTAGAGGTAGGACCTTCTCACCTGGGCCCCTGTCTGGAGTAGAGGTAGGACCTTCTCACCTGGGCCTCTGTCTGTAGTAGAGGTAGGACCTTCTCACCTGGGCCTCTGTCTGGAGTAGAGGTAGGACCTTCTCCCCTAGGCCTCTGTCTGGAGTAGAGGTAGGACCTTCTCACCTGGGCCTCTGTCTGGAGTAGAGGTAGGGACCTTCTCACCTGGGCCTCTGTCTGTAGTAGAGGTTGGACCTTCTCACCTGGGCCTCTGTCTGGAGTAGAGGTAGGACCTTCTCACCTGGGCCTCTGTCTGGAGTAGAGGTAGGACCTTCTCACCTGGGCCTCTGTCTGGAGTAGAGGTAGGACCTTCTCACCTGGGCCTCTGTCTGGAGTAGAGGTAGGACCTTCTCACCTGGGCCTCTGTCTGGAGTAGAGGTAGGACCTTCTCACCTGGGCCTCTGTCTGGAGTAGAGGTAGGACCTTCTCACCTGGGCCTCTGTCTGGAGTAGAGGTAGGACCTTCTCACCTGGGCCTCTGTCTGGAGTAGAGGTAGGACCTTCTCACCTGGGCCCCTGTCTGGAGTAGAGGTAGGACCTTCTCACCTGGGCCTCTGTCTGTAGTAGAGGTAGGACCTTCTCACCTGGGCCTCTGTCTGGAGTAGAGGTAGGACCTTCTCCCCTAGGCCTCTGTCTGGAGTAGAGGTAGGACCTTCTCACCTGGGCCTCTGTCTGGAGTAGAGGTAGGGACCTTCTCACCTGGGCCTCTGTCTGTAGTAGAGGTTGGACCTTCTCACCTGGGCCTCTGTCTGGAGTAGAGGTAGGACCTTCTCACCTGGGCCTCTGTCTGGAGTAGAGGTAGGACCTTCTCACCTGGGCCTCTGTCTGGAGTAGAGGTAGGACCTTCTCACCTGGGCCTCTGTCTGGAGTAGAGGTAGGACCTTCTCACCTGGGCCTCTGTCTGGAGTAGAGGTAGGACCTTCTCACCTGGGCCTCTGTCTGGAGTAGAGGTAGGACCTTCTCACCTGGTCCTCTCTCGGGAGTAGAGGTAGGACCTTCTCACCTGGGCCTCTGTCTGGAGTAGAGGTAGGACCTTCTCACCTGGGCCTCTGTCTGGAGTAGAGGTAGGACCTTCTCACCTGAACCTCTGTCTGGAGTAGAGGTAGGACCTTCTAACCTGGGCCTCTGTCTGGAGTAGAGGTAGGACCTTCTCACCTGAACCTCTGTCTGGAGTAGAGGTAGGACCTTCTCACCTGGGCCTCTGTCTGGAGTAGAGGTAGGACCTTCTCACCTGAACCTCTGTCTGGAGTAGAGGTAGGACCTTCTCACCTGGGCCTCTGTCTGGAGTAGAGGTAGGACCTTCTCACCTGAACCTCTGTCTGGAGTAGAGGTAGGACCTTCTCACCTGGGCCTCTGTCTGGAGTAGAGGTAGGACTTTCTCACCTTCTCACCTGGTCCTCTGTCTGGAGTAGAGGTAGGACCTTCTCACCTTCTCACCTGGGCCTCTGTCTGGAGTAGCGGTAGGACCTTCTCACCTGGGCCTCTGTCTGGAGTAGAGGTCGGACCTTCTCACCTGGGCCTCTGTCTGGAGTAGAGGTAGGACCTTCTCATCTGGGCCTCTGTCTGGAGTAGAGGTAGGACCTTCTCACCTGGGCCTCTGTCTGGAGTAGAGGTCGGACCTTCTCACCTGATCCTCTGTCTGGAGTAGAGGTAGGGACCTTCTCATCTGGGCCTCTGTCTGGAGTAGAGGTAGGACCTTCTCACCTGGGCCTCTGTCTGGAGTAGAGGTAGGACCTTCTCACCTGGGCCTCTGTCTGGAGTAGAGGTAGGGACCTTCTCACCTAGGCCTCTGTCTGGAGTAGAGGTAGGACCTTCTCACCTGGGCCTCTGTCTGGAGTAGAGGTAGGACCTTCTCACCTGGGCCTCTGTCTGGAGTAGAGGTAGGACCTTCTCACCTAGGCCTCTGTCTGGAGTAGAGGTCGGACCTTCTCACCTGGGCCTCTGTCTGGAGTAGAGGTAGGACCTTCTCACCTGGGCCTCTGTCTGGAGTAGAGGTCGGACCTTCTCACCTGATCCTCTGTCTGGAGTAGAGGTAGGGACCTTCTCATCTGGGCCTCTGTCTGGAGTAGAGGTAGGACCTTCTCACCTGGGCCTCTGTCTGGAGTAGAGGTAGGACCTTCTCACCTGGGCCTCTGTCTGGAGTAGAGGTAGGACCTTCTCACCTGGGCCTCTGTCTGGAGTAGAGGTAGTGACCTTCTCACCTGGGCCTCTGTCTGGAGTAAAGGTAGGACCTTCTCACCTGGGCCTCTGTCTGGAGTAGAGGTAGGATCTTCTCACCTAGGCCTCTGTCTGGAGTAGAGGTAGGACCTTCTCACCTAGGCCTCTGTCTGGAGTAGAGGTAGGACCTTCTCACCTGGGCCTCTGTCTGGAGTAGAGGTAGTGACCTTCTCACCTGGGCCTCTGTCTGGAGTAAAGGTAGGACCTTCTCACCTGGGCCTCTGTCTGGAGTAGAGGTAGGATCTTCTCACCTGGGCCTCTGTCTGGAGTAGAGGTAGGGACCTTCTCATCTGGGCCTCTGTCTGGAGTAGAGGTAGGACCTTCTCACCTGGGCCTCTGTCTGGAGTAGAGGTAGGGACCTTCTCACCTAGGCCTCTGTCTGGAGTAGAGGTAGGACCTTCTCACCTGGGCCTCTGTCTGGAGTAGAGGTAGGACCTTCTCCCCTAGGCCTCTCTCTGGAGTAGAGGTAGGGACCTTCTCACCTGGGCCCCTGTCTGGAGTAGAGGTAGGACCTTCTCACCTGGTCCTCTGTCTGGAGTAGAGGTAGGGACCTTCTCACCTGGGCCTCTGTCTGGAGTAGAGGTAGGACCTTCTCACCTGGGCCTCTGTCTGGAGTAGAGGTAGGACCTTCTCACCTGGGCCTCTGTCTGGAGTAGAGGTAGGACCTTCTCACCTGGGCCTCTGTCTGGAGTAGAGGTAGGACCTTCTCACCTGGGCCTCTGTCTGGAGTAGAGGTAGGACCTTCTCACCTGGGCCTCTGTCTGGAGTAGAGGTAGGACCTTCTCACCTGGGCCTCTGTCTGGAGTAGAGGTAGGACCTTCTCACCTGGGCCTCTGTCTGGAGTAGAGGTAGGACCTTCTCACCTGGGCCTCTGTCTGGAGTAGAGGTAGGACCTTCTCACCTGGGCCTCTGTCTGGAGTAAAGGTAGGACCTTCTCACCTGGGCCTCTGTCTGGAGTAGAGGTAGGATCTTCTCACCTGGGCCTCTGTCTGGAGTAGAGGTAGGGACCTTCTCATCTGGGCCTCTGTCTGGAGTAGAGGTAGGACCTTCTCACCTGGGCCTCTGTCTGGAGTAGAGGTAGGGACCTTCTCACCTAGGCCTCTGTCTGGAGTAGAGGTAGGACCTTCTCACCTGGGCCTCTGTCTGGAGTAGAGGTAGGACCTTCTCACCTGGGCCTCTGTCTGGAGTAGAGGTAGGACCTTCTCCCCTAGGCCTCTCTCTGGAGTAGAGGTAGGGACCTTCTCACCTGGGCCCCTGTCTGGAGTAGAGGTAGGACCTTCTCACCTGCCCCTATGTCTGGAGTAGAGGTAGGACCTTCTCACCTGGGCCTCTGTCTGGAGTAGAGGTAGGACCTTCTCACCTGGGCCTCTGTCTGGAGTAAAGGTAGGACCTTCTCACCTGGGCCTCTGTCTGGAGTAGAGGTAGGATCTTCTCACCTGGGCCTCTGTCTGGAGTAGAGGTAGGGACCTTCTCATCTGGGCCTCTGTCTGGAGTAGAGGTAGGACCTTCTCACCTGGGCCTCTGTCTGGAGTAGAGGTAGGGACCTTCTCACCTAGGCCTCTGTCTGGAGTAGAGGTAGGACCTTCTCACCTGGGCCTCTGTCTGGAGTAGAGGTAGGACCTTCTCCCCTAGGCCTCTCTCTGGAGTAGAGGTAGGGACCTTCTCACCTGGGCCCCTGTCTGGAGTAGAGGTAGGACCTTCTCACCTGGTCCTCTGTCTGGAGTAGAGGTAGGGACCTTCTCACCTGGGCCTCTGTCTGGAGTAGAGGTAGGACCTTCTCACCTGGGCCTCTGTCTGGAGTAGAGGTAGGACCTTCTCACCTGGGCCTCTGTCTGGAGTAGAGGTAGGGACCTTCTCACCTGGGCCTCTGTCTGGAGTAGAGGTAGGACCTTGTCACCTGGGCCTCTGTCTGGAGTAGAGGTAGGACCTTCTCACCTGGGCCTCTGTCTGGAGTAGAGGTAGGACCTTCTCACCTGGGCCTCTGTCTGGAGTAGAGGTAGGACTTTCTCACCTGGGCCCCTGTCTGGAGTAGAGGTAGGGACCTTCTCACCTGGGCCTCTGTCTGGAGTAGAGGTAGGACCTTCTCACCTGGGCCTCTGTCTGGAGTAGAGGTAGGACCTTCTCACCTGGGCCTCTGTCTGGAGTAGAGGTAGGACCTTCTCACCTGGGCCTCTGTCTGGAGTAGAGGTAGGACTTTCTCACCTGGGCCCCTGTCTGGAGTAGAGGTAGGGACCTTCTCACCTGGGCCTCTGTCTGGAGTAGAGGTAGGACCTTGTCACCTGGGCCTCTGTCTGGAGTAGAGGTAGGACCTTGTCACCTGGGCCTCTGTCTGGAGTAGAAGTAGGACCTTCTCACCTGGGCCTCTGTCTGGAGTAGAGGTAGGACCTTCTCACCTGGGCCTCTGTCTGGAGTAGAGGTAGGACCTTCTCACCTGGGCCTCTGTCTGGAGTAGAGGTAGGACTTTCTCACCTGGGCCCCTGTCTGGAGTAGAGGTAGGGACCTTCTCACCTGGGCCTCTGTCTGGAGTAGAGGTAGGACCTTCTCACCTGGGCCTCTGTCTGGAGTAGAGGTAGGGACCTTCTCACCTGGGCCTCTGTCTGGAGTAGAGGTAGGACCTTCTCACCTGGGCCTCTGTCTGGAGTAGAGGTAGGGACCTTCTCACCTGGGCCTCTGTCTGGAGTAGAGGTAGGACCTTCTCACCTGGGCCTCTGTCTGGAGTAGAGGTAGGACTTTCTCACCTGGGCCCCTGTCTGGAGTAGAGGTAGGGACCTTCTCACCTGGGCCTCTGTCTGGAGTAGAGGTAGGACCTTCTCACCTGGGCCTCTGTCTGGAGTAGAGGTAGGACCTTCTCACCTGGGCCTCTGTCTGGAGTAGAGGTAGGACTTTCTCACCTGGGCCCCTGTCTGGAGTAGAGGTAGGACCTTCTCACCTGGGCCTCTGTCTGGAGTAGAGGTAGGGACCTTCTCACCTGGGCCTCTGTCTGGAGTAGAGGTAGGACCTTGTCACCTGGGCCTCTGTCTGGAGTAGAGGTAGGACCTTCTCACCTGGGCCTCTGTCTGGAGTAGAGGTAGGACCTTCTCACCTGGGCCTCTGTCTGGAGTAGAGGTAGGACCTTCTCACCTGGGCCTCTGTCTGGAGTAGAGGTAGGACTTTCTCACCTGGGCCCCTGTCTGGAGTAGAGGTAGGACCTTCTCACCTGGGCCTCTGTCTGGAGTAGAGGTAGGACCTTCTCACCTAGGCCTCTGTCTGGAGTAGAGGTAGGACCTTCTCACCTGGGCCTCTGTCTGGAGTAGAGGTAGGACCTTCTCACCTGGGCCCCTGTCTGGAGTAGAGGTAGGACCTTCTCACCTGGGCCTCTGTCTGGAGTAGAGGTAGGACCTTCTCACCTGGGCCTCTGTCTGGAGTAGAGGTAGGACTTTCTCACCTGGGCCCCTGTCTGGAGTAGAGGTAGGACCTTCTCACCTGGGCCTCTGTCTGGAGTAGAGGTAGGGACCTTCTCACCTGGGCCTCTGTCTGGAGTAGAGGTAGGACCTTGTCACCTGGGCCTCTGTCTGGAGTAGAGGTAGGACCTTCTCACCTGGGCCTCTGTCTGGAGTAGAGGTAGGACCTTCTCACCTGGGCCTCTGTCTGGAGTAGAGGTAGGACCTTCTCACCTGGGCCTCTGTCTGGAGTAGAGGTAGGACTTTCTCACCTGGGCCCCTGTCTGGAGTAGAGGTAGGACCTTCTCACCTGGGCCTCTGTCTGGAGTAGAGGTAGGACCTTCTCACCTAGGCCTCTGTCTGGAGTAGAGGTAGGACCTTCTCACCTGGGCCTCTGTCTGGAGTAGAGGTAGGACCTTCTCACCTGGGCCCCTGTCTGGAGTAGAGGTAGGGACCTTCTCACCTGGGCCTCTGGCCTTCAGCGTGTCCTAGTGTCTGAGAGGAGAAAGTGGGAAGGAAAGAATTGTGAGTCCTCGTTACCAGAACATACTCCTTGACAGTGTCCCAGGCCTGTGTCCAGCATCTTTATATTTGTCCACTGCACCGACTATCTCCTCAGGCACCTAAAATTAAATCACTGCACCATGAACACTATCACCTCCAGTTCCAACCTCCAGGATCTAGTCACTGAGGGTCCACTTGAGGCCAGACCCTATGTGTATGTGTATGGAGGGTGGCGTATGGTGGTCTCCCTGGGAGAGCATGCCACAATCTGGTGGGAGTGAAGTGGGTTCTCACGTCCAGGTGCAGAGTCAAAGTACAGGGATAGATGACAGGAGTCCCACCAACATACCGTGGACACCCAGGGGATGATAGGTGGGGATGCGTGGTTTGTGAGATCCTCCTTGGACGCTGTCCCCTCCAGGAATATTGTAGAGATTCTGTCTTGTCCTAGGGCTCCCTAGGCCTCGACCCTTCCATGGAAGTTTATCAGTCTTCTGCTCTGCGGTCTTCAGGAATGGAGGCTGCATCCTTGGTTCCCTTCACCAGAAAGACGTCCTGGACTGGCCAGTGGAACAGAAGAAGCTTAATAATCTCTCAGAGTAAAGGAAGGGAAACCTGGTCAGGGTGTGCCTCACAAGGCACTCCCCTGGGGCAGAGGGGCAGAGGTCATTCCATGCCACCAGCTCCCAGCTGGTGGAGTTAGAAACACACGGGAAATGGACTATGATTGGGTTCAAGTGTCCACTCCCAGGGAAGGTCCATCCACTGCACCCAGAAGCCCAAGGCGGAGTCCAGTGTGAAACCCAGGGGGTCGGGCTGCCCTGACTCCTAGACAAGTGGCTGTCAAGGTGTGGTGTGAGGACCTTGGGTCCCTGAAGTGCACTCAGCAGGATCAGTGAGGTCAAAACTTTAAAAACTCTAATAAGATCTTATTTGTCTTTTTAATTCACTTTTTTGAAAAGGAGTTGCCGCAGACTGGCTGGGCACAAAACACGAGCCACTCAAGCAGGAACAAACTTTATTTCTGAACTCCACCAGCACACTCAGCGGGATCTCTCCCGAACGCCACCCATGTGGCTCCTCTAGGAACCACCAAACAGAAATCCCTCCTCCAGCACTTCCCCAACCAATGGGAACTCTCCAGGAATCCCTGCGAGAACTCCAAAGTAGCAGGCTGAGGCAGACAGCAGGGGTCTAATATACACAGCTTGCGTCACCTCTCAACCACTCCATTCTGTCAAAAATGCCATGCATCATTCCGACTCAGCTACGGCTCTCAGCAAGGAGTCCTCACTAGAATTACCCAGAGGGTATGTGACATGGAGTGACATCCTCACTCTGTCAGTTAGTGCAATATCTGCATGTGGACAGTGTGTTTAAATTTTTCTGGATTTTATTTTTAATACAAGAAATATCCGTAGGTATTACCCACAAGAACAAAACCTCCTTGAGACACTCAATGATCTTCAGGGTGCAAACAGTTTGAGAACTGCTGCAAAATAACCCCTGTTGGAGTCCATTCCCTACAGGCCAGACCCCAGGCAGAGCCAGGTCCCAGGTCCCAGGTCCCAGGGCTGAGTCCCACAGTCTGCATGGACCTGAGGACCTGCCTCACGCTCAGCCCAGTCTGCAGCCCTGAGTCCCCAATCCCCTGCATGGGGAGTCCCTATGAGAGCTCATGGAGAGGGCCTGGGAGGCAGGAAACATGAGGGACTGAGATGGACGGCCAGAGGAGAAGGAGACGCTTAGCGTGACCCGGGCGCCCAGTCACTCATATGGCCCCTGAGTTCCCAGGTCTTACCCAGGGTTTCCCACTCAGTCTCTGCTGCCCTTCACTGGCCCTTTGTCCCTCTGTGACATCCACCATCCCCAGCAAGAGAACAGGCACAAGGTCAACCATGGATTTTTTTTTTAATTTGGGAATCAGAGAAAAAGAAACTTTATAGGTCCAGAATATTCTAGGTTCAGAGTTCAAAGAAAGGGGTGAGCTGCGTCAGGGTTGGTGGAGATTATTAGTAGGAAACAGAACCAGAGGACGTCATTGACTTCACGGGTGTGGGGCTGGGGTGTAAGGCTCTAGGCGTTTTTTCCCATTGATTTAAACAGTTTCTTGTGATCATTTTCAAGTCGTGCTTGCTCCAGGAAACCTTGATGGAGTTGTTGGATCCCGAGGAGTGGAGAGAGGAGCAAGTTCTGAGTTCTTACAGGGATCCACATGATCAGCAGGAGGCTGTGTGGTGGAGGAGGTCGCAGCTGAAAATAATGGCATATTTGATCCAGGGTCACAGGTCTGAGAAGGTGACCCTCCTGTCTAATCCCTGCAGCCTCCTGGAAGAGGAGGTAGGAGGCATGGATTTGGGGAGGAAAAGCCAGTTGACTTTCTTCTTGGTTCTGAACTGGAAGCTTCTCTGGGGTGATCCTTGTAGTTGCTGGAAATAAGCTGCAGGACGTGGGCAGTGGGCAGTGTCTGCACGTCCAGGTGAGAGAGGGCTGGCTCCTGAGGCTACTTCCACTTTGGTGGATAGTCCTGCTGGCATGGAGGGCACTGGACAGGGGGGCACTTGTGCTGGCTGCAGGGTGGAGGACAAGGCTCAGGGACTTTGGGAGGACAGGGCTCTGGGACCTGGGGAGGAGGCTGGCAGGGGACTTTGCACTGTTGCTGCTGTTGATAGGACATTTCTCCTAAGTTGAAGGTAAACTGAAAGAAAGAAGAAGCACTTTAGACTGAGACTGCACTGGGGAAGGACGTGATGCCCAAGTGATCACAAGGGAGAAGCGTCCTCTCCCCTCACCCTTAAAATGTCAATGGAGAGACGTTGCCCTTGTTCCTAAGACTGTCCCCTACAGGAACCTCCCTGGACCACAGCCGCCAACCACGGGGAGTTTGGTGGCTCTGCCCACAGGTGGCCAGGGTCTCCTCGGCCTCCCCCTCCCAGGAGATTGGGCCTGGACTGTGTGCTATTCTTTAAATGAACATTTCTCACACTCCACGGAACCAGGGAAATAAGAAATGTGGAAAGATTCTGGAAGGTGGGCCTTGAGATAAAAGGGAGAATGTCTTTGGAAATGTTGGCTTCAGGAGAAGAAGGCTGGGGACAGCAGGACACGGTGACATGTAACCATCTGTGGAGGCAGAGCCAACTTGGAGGGAGACTGGGTCATATTTTTCCCTTTTCGGGTGGCCGTAGCCCCTATTCTCCACTAAGTCGTCCCTTCTCCTGACTCAGCGGCCTTCTGGTGACTCCCCCAGGCCTTCTGTGTCTCCCCACCACTCTGCCACTTGATCCTGCTTCTTCAGGGCCAATTAGCCTCCCGTGGGGTGGCCCGCAGTGAGCACTAGAATCCAGCAGCACACCTGCGTCAGTAGGTAGCCCCAGGTGGGCACCCCAAATCCTAAGCTCTGGGTTTCATTAGGCTTTATCTCGGGTCCCGAAGCTCAGTCACTGAGTGAGAAACACTCAACGTGATGGACAAGCTGGGTTCACGCCTCAGCTTCACCAGCGTCCACTGAGTGGCCCAGCATTTTGTCCTCTTCCACTGCGTCCTTAACCTCCTCCAGCTCAAAGGTCACTTTAGGTTTAGAACAGTGGCCAGCCAACATTTATTGTCAAGGGCCAGAGGGGAGACATGTAGGCGTGGCAGGCCAACGTCTGTAAGAATTCCTCCCGTCTGTCATTGTCGAGAAAAGCAGTTACAGAAAGTACATAAACCTACATGAGGGCCGTGTCCCAGTGAAACCTTGGTGTCATACACACTGGTGGCAAGTGGCCTGGGGCTGACTTAGGTTTGCCAGGCCTTTGGACTAGAGCTGACTTTGGATGTGTCTCCTCCTCTGTCTCCCTGCTTGCTGCCTGACCACTTGGTCCTTATTTTCTTCTCTGTCCTGTGCCTCTGTTCATCTTACTGCTCTGACGATCTTTCTGTCCCTTCTCCATCCCACCCAACCCCTAGGCTCTACCCTGCCTCCTCATCACGCCCATTGGGGCCCTGTTGATGGTCCTGTGAGGCTTTCTCCCTCCCAGCGCCGGCTCCCACTCACCTGCTGCTCTCCCGGCTGCTCTGTCCTCAGGGATCCACGAGGCAGTGGAGAAGCCTGGAGCAGGGTTCTTTTATCCTGGGCTCAGCCTGGGAAGGAGGAGACCAAAGGGGTTTCCCCACCGTTTCCTGGCGTCCTGATGCTGCACCCAGTTCCTGAAAATCTTGCCCAACTCCCTGTTTGCACTGAAAAGTCCGGTTTTGCAGCTCTTTGGTGGATAACAGTATTCCTATTCCTTCTGGAAGGATTTCTGTGTGTGTGTGATGGGTAGGGTGGAGGACGTGAGGTCAGATCCATGTTCCTCACGCGTACCTGAGGGCTCCCTGGAGTTGGATGATATGAGGACACAAGACGAAAGACATTTCTGGGCTGGATTTCTGTAGCTGTGGTTTTTTCTAGGGATTTTAGGGATGGATCCTAATGCATTCATATTCCATACCCGAGGCTTCCCCTCACGTTTTATGCAAAGTGAACGTCACACACAATGTCTCCAGCCCTGATGTGTGGGGTCAGGGAAGCTAAGACCATTTACCCAAAGACCCCTGAGCAGGCTGCTGGGTGACCAGGTCCTGAGAGTGGGAGGTCCACATAACGGAGGCCCAGTTCAGGCCCAGGAGGGCTCATGGTGCAGGGGGACCGTGATAGTGCCCAGAGTGAAGGGACAGTGTCAGGAGGCAGACATCCTAGTGGGATGCCCGTTTTCCACCTGGGAGGTGACGTGGAGGGGATTCTCCTACCAGGATTCTATGTGCGGGATCCTCCCAGAGCCGTCTTGAGCTCTGGGCCTGACTCAGTCCTCCTGCACCAGCCTCCGACCTTCTCCTGAGCCACCATCTGCAAAGTGGCATTGCCCCTCTCTTCCCCTTCTCCAAGTCTGTCGACACAGGAGAGCTCACGTCATAGCTCACACATCCAAGGAGGAGGAGAACTTTCTCCTTGGCCCCTGACCCCTATTTTTTGGTCCCATGAGTCTTTGTGCCTTCTGAGGGGGTCCTTTCCGCAAGAGAGACCTGGTCCTTGGAGTCCTGGGCACCATCTCTTCCTACCTGTAGTTCAGGATGCCTTGGCAGAGTCTGTAGTGTTAACAGATCAAGAGTGTCCAGAGTTAAGTCCTGAAGGATCCTACGTCTCAGAGTTCAGTGAAAGCCCATCTTTAAAGGAAAACACAACGTAGTGACCTCATCATCCTGAGGACGGGGCAGTTTGAGAGTGGTTTAGGGCTAAGAGCAGAGTCAAGTATCAGAAGAAGAAAGAGGGGCTCTGGCGGCTGCCTCTGTGTCTCCATCTGCCTAAAAGTCCCAGCCAGTTACCCCTGACCCTTCATTAGTCAATGTCCCCTCAAACTGCTGGCTACTCAGAGAGCGGCTTACAGAAGAACCGGGGAAGGTTCCACCTGAGGGAGGGAATGGGCCGCTTCTCAGTCTCACTGAAGGCAAAAGGGCAGGAGTGGGCTCCTCCTGGCTCCCGCCACAGCAGGACGGCCCCAGGTGAAATGGGAAGGGATTCGGGTCACCCTGTGGGATCAGCTACATCTTGTAGGGCATTCACCCTGCAGGTAGATGTTGTCAGCACTGGCTTCCTCAGCCTGGTGCTGGGGACAGAGTGACACCGGGTGCTGGGGACTGAAGGGAGTCGTTCTCCCTCTCAGAACACCCGAGACTGGTTTTTGGTTGTTCCTTTGAATGGCTTCCTCAAGTGACTTTGATCCTTCCTGATCAGGGAGGCGCTTGTGTGGCAGGAGGTCACAAGATGAAGTGGAAGGAACCAAAGTCCATGAGAGAGGTTGAGCATAAGCCTTCTGCTCTGGGCCAGCCCTGCCCCACTGGGTCAGGACAGGATGAATGGCAGGGGGCATGGGAAGTCGCCTCGTCAGACCCATGGAGGTATCATATGGTTTTCCTTCATTTTCCCCAGGGCTCTTCTACTAGAAAGCTGGGGGGTGTGGTTGATTCTGCATTTTCAGTGCAAAGAGGGAATTTGACACATGAGTCAGAAAAAGTGTCCTGAGATACCCAGGGTGCAGAAACTTGATCCGACCTGAGTCCAGAATCCAAGGACCCACATTGGGACCTTCTTTATGCTTTTCAATCTTCTGAGGACAGAAGCAGATTGTTGAGTGAGGGGCCCCCTGGGTTTCCTATTCAAATTCCTGTGGACTTTAGGACCTTGGGTATTTGAAGTCCAAATCTGCTTTGTAGATGTGTGCAAAGGGATTGACATGGTAAATATTGATATGATGTGTCGGTGGAAATAATAAATCATTTCCTATTAGGAGAACATTAGAAATTTATGTGTTAATGATAAAGCAGAAATATTTGTCATGATTTATTAAACTCTATACTTAAACTCTGCATATTTTGTTGTGAACAGGTTATCCCTTGATTTCAAAACATAACGATACCATGAGATAAAATATTTTAGGTACTAAAATTGGAACTCAGAGACATCAGGTCGCCTGGTGACCTCACAGTCGGTATAGAAGTAGAAGTCCATTCCTCTTTGCTTCAGTCTTTCCCCTCATTGTGCTTTGGAAATGCATCTACAACTGGAGAACACAGCGGGTGATGCTGGAACATTCTTATGTTCCTGTGCCTATTTAACTTTGGTGACATTCACCTTTTGGATTTTCTTGATTTGGAAATGAACAGTTTTTATAAAACCCTTCATCAAGACATAAATCGCCAACAAATACATTAAAAAAGTGTTCAACATCCCTCACAATCAAGGAAATGCAAACCAAACTTACACTGAAGTTTCATCTCACTCCAGCTAGAGTGGCAATCATTAGGAACCCAAAGAGCAATAATTGCTAATGAGAAACAATTGTGTGTGTGTGTGTGTGTGTGTGTGTGTGTGTGTGTGTGTGTGTGTTTGGGGGAAGGTGCACTTATACACTCTTGTTGGGACTGGAAATTAGTATAACTACTTTGGAAAGCAGTATATGACTCCTCAGAAGCCTGGGAGTGAGGCCACTCTGTGATGAAGCCATCTCCTGCTGTGGTATTTATCCAGCAGAACTAAAGTCAGCATGCTATAGAGATACAAGGGTACCAGTACTACAGCATTGCAGTTCACAATGGTCAAGTTATGGAACCAGCCAAGGTGTCCATGAGCAGATGGATGAATAAAGAAAACATCACACACACACACACACACACACACACACACACACACACACAAAATGCAGGTTTATTCAGCTATAAAGATAAGTGAAGCCATGTCATTTGCTGGTAAACCAGATTCAGAGAGTCAAGGGCCAAAAGTTTTCTGTACTAGTGGAAGTTAGAGAGTAAGAGAGAAAAATGATTTTAAAAAGTTATCTTGAAAAAATAGAAGGGAGGCCAATTTGTAGATGCGTGCAGAGGGATTGACATGATAAATATTGATATGTTGTATAGGTAGAAATAATATAATATTTGCTGTTAAAAGGACATTAGAAATTGAGGTGTTCATTTAAAGATAGATAAGGCATAAATATTTGTTATGTTTCATTAAACTGTAAACTTAAACTTTTTATTGTGAGCAGAGTGTGGGAAATGGATCAAGAGAGAGGGAGGAGGGGAGGGTGTGGGGAAATACTGGGGTGTAAATCTACATAACTATGCTATACCCATTTATTAACATGCTACAGAGTCCTGCTCATATATATATACACACACACACAAACACACATGTATACTTATTTATAAGACATTAAAATAACAATGAAAATAAAACAACAACAACAAAGACAATCACAGAGGGAGATCAGTAGGTAGAGCAAGCGAATCAGGGAGGGAAGGGAAAGGTGCTGGGGAATGAGATTCATCAGATGTTTTGAGCACGTGTGCACAGAACACAGTGAGTTCTACTACTATGTATAACAATGCAACAATAAAAATATTAAAGAGAAATGTTTCCCTCGATTTGCCTCAATTCCAGGAGCCCATGCTGCCCTAATGTACATTTATCTTTCTAAACCTCCTTCCGTCGTCTATAGTGTGGATTCAGTAATGATTCTCCTTCACAGTGAGCCAGGTGGCCACGTTACTGTGCCCCTCCTGAGCAGCCCCTGGATGTGGCTCCTTGTGGGAGGATGTGCTCCTGAGCAAGGCAGATGTTTTAGAGAGGGCAGGGCTGGAATCCTTGGGGGAAAATGGGAAGGGCTATGTGGAGGGCAGAGTCCTTAGGTATGCGAAGGATGAGGCTCAGGAACATGTGGACAACAGAGGTCCATGTTCTGGGTTCTGCAGAGGTCAGGGTGTGTAGAGATTGGGAGGCAATAGGCCAGATTTTGAAGAGACAGGACTCAGGAGAAGGGGGACAGCAGGTAGGGGCTCTAGGTGGGCAGATGTGGCATTGAAATGGTTACAGTTTCATGGACAGTCTTTTGTGCAGAGGTTGAGGGGTGTCTACACCCTGTTCCCTGGAATCTGGGAAGTCCTGTGATGGCTCTGACCTGTAGACTGTGGTGTAAGTGACACCAGGCCAGTTCCACTGCCTTCTCTCGGCACCTTGAGCTGCTCTGAGAGACGTCTGGCCTCCTGCGGGGGAGAACCTGTGACCACCTGGAGCAGGAGAGGAGTGTGGCCGAGTCCAGCCTGTTGGTTGTCCCTGCCCAGTGTCAGGTGCATGGTGACCCCATCAGAGCATTTCACATGGACCAGCGGCCAGGTGCGCACTGCCACGTGGTCCTAGTCAGTCCCACATGGGGCCTAACTGCTCAAGTTCCCCTGAGTATTTGGCCCATAAAATTCTGAGATGTCATGAAGATCCTTATCAAGTAGGATCCATCAGTTCAGCAAATCAAAGGCGTTCTGCCCAGATTCCCCCTAAAGAAATGGTGTTTCCCCACTTTGGGGAGCTGTGTGTTCCTCCAGGATCTGCCTCAGCTATAGAGCGCTCAGGAGCACACCTCACCAGGACAGGCCAATCCAGTACCTGCTGGGGAGAGGGCCGAGGGGCCACCTAGGCTCACTGTGAGGTGGGCACCAGGATCACCTCTACTTTATAGATAACGAAGGCAGCAGAAGGCCGGATGATGCCCTGGAGTGTACTGACTGGTGACCGGCAGGACTGGGGTCGAAGTCCCTCACTCCAGATGCAGGGCTCTTAAGCACTGCCCACTGACCAGGCGTCTCTACTCAGTGTCACCTCCTAGCCCTCAGGACACACCTTGGGGCTAACATCAGAAAGAACCACCTTTAGGCTGAGTAACTGCACATCTACGTGTGGCTCACGGTTGCAGGTGGTCAGAGCTGAGCAGAAACTGGTGTCCTGTTCTGGTTCCTCTTAGGGGACATTGGGTCAAGAGGACTCTTGGGGACTAGAGGAGGAGGGTCCAGCAGCGGTTCCATTTGTCCAACACTGGTGTGGGCAGCTGTAGTCGAGAGAGTCAGACATGGATGGTAACTGGGGAAAGAAACTATTTCTTCTTATCCTTGCTCCTTCTCTTCCCTCTTCCTCCTCTTTTTTGCTTCTAGGGATTGAACCCAGGGGTGCTCCCCCCCTGAGCTGCACCCCCAACACGTTTTATTTTTAAATTTTGAGACAGGGTCTCTCTAAGTTGCCCAGGTGACCTTGAACTTGTCATCATCTTGCCTCAGCCTCCTGTGCCAACCCTGAGGCAAATTCTGTGTCTGGGTCCTCACTTGAAGTTTGTTCTCTGTTGTGTCCAACTATCTGAGATTTGGCCTCAGATCCTCGTGAAACAAAGCTTCTTGGTGTAGAAAGAACATGAGATGGAAATGCGAAGCCCTGGACGCTACATTGACCCTGACACCAGCTGTGCAACCAAGATCAAGTCACCCAACGTCCCCATGACTCGATTTCTTCGTCTCTTTCGTCAAGATCCTATTTCAAGATTCATAAGCTGATCCTGGAATTACACTGTGCTGACCTGTCCCCATGCCCAGCTGACTGATTCCTCTAACACTGCACTTGAAAGACAATGTCCCTCTCAACCTAGCCACACACCCTCCAGCCCAGATGAGGGCTGGCCCAACACTCAGGGAGTCTTGCCTCCTCGCAGAGAGATCTCACTCACCGTCTCTCACTCAGCCTCCTGCTGTAGGGGACTGAGTGGATAAAGAGGGCTCAGTCTTGAACCTTTGATCCCAAGCCTTTTCCAGCTTCCAGAAAGCCAAGGGGTTTCCCCTCAGTTTCCTGTTTCCTGGGTGCCTCCCTCTAGGTTCTAAGATGACTTGTCCGACTTCTTTGTATGGAAATATCCAGTTGGGCAGGTGCTGAGTTACGACAAGTTTTCTCTTTAAATTATTCCTTCTTTCTAGGTAAAGATCCACAGGACAGTAGAGTGTATTTTGACAGATTACCACACTGGGAGTTCAGCTTATTCTAATTAGGATCCCATTCCTGTGGTTGTACAGACGTGGAGATTCCTAGTGGCTCATCCACATACGAACATGGTGTCCAACGCATTCTCCTGTCTTTTCTGTTCCTTTCCCTCCTCCTTCCCTTCATTCCCCTTTGTCTAATCCAATGAACTTCTATTCCCCCCACCCCACTTTTGTGTGTTAGCATCCACATATCAGAGAGAAATCTGTCCTCTGGATTTTGGGGACTGGCTTATTTACTTAACATCATGTTCTCCATTTCCATCCATGTAATGGGAAATGGCATGATTTCATGCTTCTTTGTGACCAAGTAATATTCTCCCATTTTCTTTATTCATTCTTCTGTTGAAGGGCACCTCAGTTGGTCCCATAGCTTTGCTATTGTGAACTGAGTTACTGTAAATATTGATGTACGTGTGTTACTCTAGTGTGCTGATTTTAAGTCTGAGAAAACCTTTGTCACTTGCCCCTCAGAGAATTAATCTCCAGGATATATAAAGAATAAAAAACTTAACACCAAAAGGAAAAAAAAAAAAAGTAAAAGAAAAAGAGCCCAATCAGTAAATGGGCAAAGGAACTGAGCAGGCACTTCTCAGAAGAAGAAACACAATCAGTCCACAAATACATGCAAAAAAAATGTTCTCTATCCCTAGTAATTAGAGAAATGCAAATTAAAACTAATTTGCATTAAACGTGTGGGGGGTGAAAGCAGGACGGAGAGTCCTCAGTAACTAGGAAGGAGCCACCATGTGACCAGTCACCCCCTCCTTGGTACACACCCAAAGGGCTTAAAACCAGCTTCTAGCAAGTTTTCTGCTTCCTCAGGGAGGCAGCCTGGAGGAGTGGGATGCGGAGGTCCTTTCCCGCAGGGCCTCTGGGTCCTCCGTGGTAGAGAACCGTTAAGGGGCCACGGAGGCTGAGCTGTTGGGTGGGGACAGAGCACGTGCAGGGGCTGGTAGGCGGAGGGCAGGTGGTGCAGGACCTGAGCCTCCCGTGTTCTAAGGCTCCCGCAAGAGCAAGCCTGAGGACTGGTATGAACTGTGGTGGGTGCCCCCAGAAGAGACCTCTGTGGACCTGGATAGAAAGAGCCATTAGAAAAAGCTTACCGGGGCGTCTGGAGGGGAGACAGGACTTCCCAGGGCAGGAACTCTGGTGAGAGGCCAGTTTATCAGGCCCTGGATAGACCAGGGAAGGGGGGGGGTCATTCCTGTCCCAGCTCTCGGCTGTCAGTGGTCTGGTGGGTTCAGAGGAGGTGGAGGGTGGTCTGTGGCCTGGAGGTGTGGGTCACAGACTTTAAGGGGGTGGTGGTTAGAGCTGAGAGTAAGAGGAAGGTGACAAGTCACCGAGGACAGCAGGAGCAGTCCTTGGTGGGGACTGATGGAGGGACAGACGTGGATATTGAGGTTGGAGGCAGAGACGGGCGTCTGAGGACCTGGGAGGGAGAGCAGAGGTCACTGGACAGAGACAAAGAGGGGAGGGGTCCTCTTAGGGAAGCTCAGGTCACCACTGCCTTCCTGTGTGCTGTGTCTGCCTGGTGCCGCCTGCTGTGGAAAGCCGCACTCACAGGGCCACCAACAGCTGGATAAGAGTCCCACAGGGAGGGGACCGTCACCTGGGCCACTTGTCAATCACCCGGCAGGTTTCCTCAGCAGAGCACCCTTTTGTGAAAGGAGGGAGGGTCTGTCTCCCACCTGGGTGACTGTCAAGGCCAAAAAAGGTGAATAACCTGATTGTGGGTCTGGGACCTTCCCAGCCATTAGAAATGTCCCCTGAGTGGTCCACAAGGCCTGGCTTCCCACTGCTGGGAGCTCTCTGTCCCTAACCACCAGGGGTGGTTTATTAGGTGGCCTGTGGGTCCTGGGCCACAGCAGGACAGTGGGTGGCAGGGAGCCCTGGGAGGTGTGATGGAGGAGCTGGAGACAGGCTCTGAGTGGGGAGAGCAGGTGTGGACAGTGCAGTCCCTGTGGTCCTGGGCGGGATCTCCACAGGCTGATGGATTCTGAGGATCAAAGCCACCTTCTGTGCAGCCCTTGATGACGTCCTCTCCTTTTCCTGTCAGCTCTTCCCTCCTTCCTCCTCCTCCTCCTCTCTGGGTCCCCTGCCTGAGAGGGTCTGGGCTGATCTCTAGACCCCGGGCCACCTGTCCACCCACTCCTGTGTCTCTGTTGTCCATTTCTCCTCATGGCCACAGACGGTTTTTATGTCTTGAAATGTTGGCTGCGTATCACAAAGGGGGCTGGAAGGCGATTTGGGTTTAGAAAATCAATATTTAATCTATGAAACTGACAAATTAAAGCATTGTCTTTTATGGACTATGATTAATACTTCAAATAATTAGTATTATATTATCATTTTAATTAAAGTGTAGAAACTTTAACTGTTTTTTTTCAAGGAACTTTGGAGAAATGATTGATCCTTTTATCAACTTTAAACTTTCTTAGACAACTTTACCTGAAGTCACAGAGTTGGCACATTCAATTTCTAAGCCCCTTAACTTTCTGACTGACAAACGTAACACCAAGTACAATTGAAGAGAATGTCTACATATTTTGATTCTTATGTTTTCTTAAATATTTCGAAACTGTTTAGGAACCTAGCCAAATTCCGTGAGGCCTTGCCACCGCACCGTTTAATGAGCTAGCTTTCAGGCGCTCTGGTGCGATCCTCTGTTCACATGTACGTGACTTCATTGTTCCCTCCTGTGGCTGCTCCACTCTTCTTCACCACGGTCTTAAGAGCAGTTTCTTTGTACTTTTGCTTGAGAGGCGAGTCCCCGTGCCTTGCTCCTCCTCCCCATGAGTCTCTGGTCTATTTTTGGCCCTTTGGTCGTGGAGTCCGTGTGTGAGGTCCCTGTGAATTTCCTTTAGTGGTTTGATGGGAATTGAGAGGGATCCAAGGAAGACTTGGAGATCATGAACATCTTCAACACAGGTGGCAGGGTTTGCCGTTCATTGCAAACTACTTTAACAACTTTCATTGAAGAGTTCTGATTTTCTCTATTTGCATATCTTTTAAGACATTTATTCTTAGATGCCTCATATTTTTGTTGTTAATGTATAATCATATGCTATATAACAAATGATACTTTAGTTAGTGATAGACCAGATATGTGGCAGACATTCCATAATATTATAGTAGAGCTGAGAAGTTACTATGGTCTAGTGAAGTCATAGCCATTCTAACCTCTTAGTACCTTGCATTACTCAGACATTTGTGGTGCTGCTGATGCAGGAAAGCCTACCAGTGATATAAAATCGACTGTAAGCCAGGTGTTGTGGCACATGCCTGCAATTCCAGCTACTCAGGAGGCTGAGGCAGGAGGTTGCAAGTTTGAGGCCAGCCTCAGAATGGAGCAATGTCCTTATCAGAAACAGCTAAGGAGTGGGTTGAAGATGTAGCTCAGTGATAGGGCACCCTTGGCTTCCATATCCAGTAATGCAAACAATATTTTTTAAACATCTTTTTAATTGTAGATGGACATACCTTTATCTAATTCATTTATTTGTTTATATTTTGGGGGGGGGTGCTTAGGATTGAACCCAGTGCCTCACACATGCCAGGCATGTGCTCTATCACTGAACTACAGCCTCAGACTGTAACAAAGATTTTTAATAAAAAACCATAGTATATATAATCATATTCAGTATGATAATATGATAAATAACTCTGTTACAGGTTGATATATTTAATATACTATGATTCCTATTATCACTTTAAACATTGTCATTTTAAACTGATATATAAAAATTGTACATTTATGGAATACCAATGTGATGTTTCAATAAATGAATACATCATGTGATGTTTAAATTAAGAATAGTTACCTCTTCAAATATTTATCATTTGTTCATGAAAAAAAAATCTATTCTTCTTCTAGCTTTTAAAAAGTATAGAGTCCCTAATCAGTTGTCATCCTACTGTGCGATAGCACCCCAGAACTCCTTCCCATCTAACCCTAACTGTGCCCACTAATCAGCCTTTCTGCATCGCTTCCTCCACCACCCCCAGCTTCTGGTAATCAGTATTCTCTCAAATTCATGCTCTGTATACTTAATTTAAATATATATATATATATATATATATATATCTTACTGTACAATGGGATGTTGTTCTTATATGTTTAAGGAATCTCCTGATTGGATCAAATAATATGCTTGATTCAATCTCCAGCTCTTCTGCTCAGAATGGCTGCTAAGCACACCAGATCCATGGTGGTGTTATCAGTAAGAAGCCACATGGAGTGACCGACTTGGAAACGAAATCAAAAGGGGTTAAGGACTATAAAGGTGGGACATCCGTGATGTCCCTGCTCACTGGTCAGGCGGCGCTGACGTCACCACAGTATGAACTGAATCAGGAAACACTAAGGGACAGAAACTGTTAAGGACCTGCTTTATTGAATGAGATGGACAACTTTGAGAAGGTTCTCTAGCGGACATGGAGGTACTTCTCAGGACTTCAATAGGAGACAGACACATAAGCACATCCCTCGCAGCACCACCATCACAGCAAAAACAAAGTTTGTGATTTTGGAGGAAATGGCTGAACTTGGTGGTGATGTTGAAGTCACTGCTGGCTCTGGGTGGCTTAAGTGACCTGGAAATGCTGTGCATGATACACTGTGAAAGGGAGGAGACAGTCTGCACGTGCTGAGGTGAAGGAAGCTGAAGGTAAACTGGGGCAAAGACAACTGCTTGCCAGAGCAAATCTTCACCATGGAGGAAAACTCCGTATTCTGGAAATTAGATGTCGGGATGGACTTTTGTCCTTAAGGATACCAATCGAGGGCCACGTTTCAAAACTTGCTTGGGGGAAATATTGAAGGATACAAATAGAAACCCACCATGGTATGGCACAGTGAGAACCCAGGGCATTAAGCATGTCGATAAGCACACACTGCCGTGTCCCTCAGGAGCAAAAGGAAGTCACGGATGTCCCAGCTTCTCTTCCATGATGCCTAGGATTGCGGTGCCAGTGAAGTACTATTGGAGAATAACGCCGTTCAAGGTTTTTCTTGTTGTTGGTAACACACACCCTCCTCATATTGGAGATCTTTGTCCCAATATAAAAGCAATGGTTTTAAACACCACTTCTTTGATCTGACCAATGGATCAAGGGCTTATTGCAGATTCCAGGGCCTGCCCCTGAGGAGGACACTGGCCCAGACTATTGCTACATCAGAGGAAGACACTGATGCAATCCTGGAAGGATTACAGCATCTATGAGTGCATCCGAAACCTTGCTTGGGCTTCGGGTGATGTCACCAAGGAGTATGCAAGTGGCATCTAGAAGAAGACACTAAGAGGTTGGTCCCTGACTTCAAAGGATTTGACAAGAAGGAGGAGGTCACAAAAATCCACCCAGTTGTGGCTGGGATGCAAATCGCTTTAACCTGCAGGTGAATGGGGATGACGTGCAGGAACTCGCAGAGGTGTCCCCGAGGAGTTGACCAAGAGGAGTTGTGGGAAGTGGAACAGGAAAACATAGCCGAGGAAGAGGAAGAGAAAAGGCAACTGCCCAAGAAGAAAAAGAAGAACCCCAGAAAGAGACTCACAGTGAGGGGGTTAGCAAAAGCCCTTAGAGACCTAAACAGGCTCCTGAAACACTGGACCCCATACCAGAAAGGTCTCATTGATAGAGGAATAAATGTTCACGGTGCTTCACCTGCTTACAAACAAATCTATGATTTAAAAAATTAAACCAGGCAAACAACGATATTTCTGAAGGATGAAGCCTTGTCCAGGAGAGTGCAGGGAGGTCCTGCAGGAGAGATTCTGGAGGAAGGTGTCACTACCCTAGGAGATGACAGCTGCCTGTGGATTGCTGCCCCCAAAGACCTCCCGGTGGAACAAGGAGTGGAGGTGGCACACAGTGATGACCAGGAGCCTGACCTGTGTCGGCCTGCGCTAAACTGTGTGCCTTAGCTTTAACAAAGTGGCTTTAGCCAAACATGGTGACACGTGCCTGTCATCCCAGCCACCCAGGAAGCTGAGGCAGGAGGGTGGCAGATTTTGAGGCAGCCTCAGCAATTTAGTGAGGCCCTAAGCAGCTTAGTAAGACCCCATCTCAAAACAGAATTTAAAAAGGGCTGGAGTGGTGGCTCCATAATAAAATGTCCCTGGGTTCAATCTCTAGTCCTTCAAAAAAAAAAAAAGTTTAAAAGTTAAAAAACGAATTAAGTAGAGAAAAACCTTTAAGAATAAGGATATAAAGAAAGAAAATATTTTTCTAGAGCTATACAACACGTTTTGGTTTAAAGCCAAGAATAATAATAATAAAAAAAAGAATTAAAAACCTTTTTAAAAAATGTTTTAAAGCAAAAAGGTCACAGTAAGCTCAAATTAATTTTTCATTGAAGAAAAAAAATACATGACTATATATGGTTTTATGTTTAAATAACATTTTCTGATTGTTTTACTGATAAGTGTTCTATAGCATCACAGCTTCAGTTGAGAAATATATTTTCATAACCATAGAACCATAAAATAATCTTAATTAACACAATCACACTTTTCTTTGTATGTGTGTGTCACAATTTATTATAAGTATTAAGGTGTTTCCAACTTCTCATAAATATCATAATTAACTACCTTGGTATTCAGATTCTCACATTTTTCTGGCGATCTCCACAAAATAAAAGCTCTAAAGTTGGACTTATTTGGTACAGATACATCTACATTTAATATTTTAATATTTTACTCACCAATAAAAATTACCTAAATGAATAGACTTTGCCTTTCAGAAAAACAAAATTCTAACCATATGACATTTTCTTCCACACTCTTAGTTGATAGATTTTCAGATCTTTGCCATTATAATATGAACTCATGCATGTGATCGTAGAAAATAAAAATAAATCCTTGTTTTTCTAACTTTCCACATATTTTTGGTCATATATAAATATAATATTTTGTATTATATTTCTCTCTTTTATACATTACTTTCATGTTTTATTCACATTAATTTGTAGAAAATATTTGTATATGAACTTTTTAAATCTTATTCCTTGAAATGTCATATAATTTCTAATGAGTCATTTCTCTTTCAAATTTATTTATATACTCCTATGTCCCATGTGAATATTTTATTTGCAAGTGGATAAACTTAATCACCTTATCCTTTTCCATTATGGTTTTGGAAGTTCCCATGCATAAGAAATAACCAACTATGTTCTCTTTATTACTTTAAGAGTAGTATTTAGTAAGGTATATTACCAAACAAAAAAATGGATTTGATAGGTGAAAATAATTCACTAATGTTTTTGGCACTGGTTTCTAGAGAATAAAGTAAAATCTCCCTAAGTATAAAATTCAGGATGATTCTAAAATAATTTAAACACTTTCAAAAATTTGTTAGTAACAAGGTTAGAGGTGTACACAGTCAAACCCACCTGGAAAAGAAATGCTCACAGTTACCTCTATAATATGACCACGTGGGACTCACACATTGCTTTTGACTTGCCTCATATTTTTATTCTCGGTCTCAAGCACATTCACTCTCATTGTTGATAACAGAAGACCAAGAAAGCCAATCGTTTTCTTAATAAAAAATTTCTTACTGGGGCTGGGGATGTGGCTCAAGCGGTAACACGCTCGCCTGGCATGCGCAGGGCGCTGGGTTCGATCCTCAGCACCACATGCAAATAAAATACAGATGTTGTGTCCACCGAAAACTAAAAAATAAATATTAAAAAATTCTCTCTCTCTTTCTCTCTCTCTCTCTCTCTCTCTCTCTCTCTCTCTCTCTCAAAAAAAAAAAAAAAATCTTACTGAATTGAACTTTTAAGTGACTGACGTCAGGCAGTCAAGACAAGCACACCAATCTTCATGAGGCTCCAAATCCAGAGCTGACTGATTGTGCCTCTAGAGGCAGGAGCCACACCAGCTCTCAGTGAGCTGCACGCCTGAGACTGACTTACGAGGACCAAGGAAGTGGTGTCCTGACCTCTCCCTGAGAGCAAGGTTCTGTAACAGCCCGAAGAGGAAAAGAGGAGTCATTGGGAGCGTGCGGCAGACCTCTGCAGGGTGTGTCCTCACCGGGTGCTCCAGGTCTCCTGCTGACAGCTTGGGGACTATTTGTAAGCTCTAACTCTGCAAACGTGGGCTTCACACCTGACCAAAAAATTACCTACGGACTGTCCCAGCATGCTTATAGAACATGATAAACAAAGAAGGGGACAGAGGGGGAGAAGAGAAACAGCAGCAGGTTGTAGTGTGCCTTGAAACTGGAGATCAGTAAAGTGGAAGCCGGGGCCCAAGAGAGGAGGAGGAGGAGAGGGAAGGGGAAGAACTGGGAAGTGAAGTGGACCAAGCGGTGCCATGTGCACACAGGAACATGTCCCAAAGCATTCCAATTCTACACACAACTGTAGCGCACCAGTTAAAAATAAACAAATAACTAGAAGAAAAACCAGAAGAATAGGGAAAGGGAGGAGAAGAGAGAACAGGGTAAGGCTGGGGATTGAAATGGAGAAAATTAGGTCATATGCATTTAGAAATGTTGTCGGATTGAACCCCTAATGCAAAATTTTTTAAAATTAAAACTTAGATGAGCTTTAAGCAACTTATATCTTTTAACACTCCTAAAAAAAGCTAGTAAAGGGGAAGTTATCAAAATCTCCGTTTTTCAATTATGGAAACTGAGGAACAGAAATTCCTAAGAGTGTCTGTCCCCAAAACCTTCTTCTAAGTAATTTTTGCAAACTCAAACTGATCTTCAGAAAAGGTCTCCTTTGGAAAGTTGTTCCACGCACCATCACCCTAATCCACACACCAGACATACAAACAAGCAGGCGCGTAACATGCGGACAAACTGACTCCCAGTGGCAACGTGGGAAGGCACCTGAGAGAGAGAGTTTGGAGGAATCTGAGGTTTCCCTCAGGCCTGCAGACCTGGAGCTGAGGAGTCAGCACTGAGGGGGAGATGGGAAGCCTGGACCCCACTCCAAGGAGGAGGCTGAGAAGCAGGCCCCACCGAGGACAGGCACGGCAGGCTGTCACGGGAGTCACCTCCGCCCTCTCCGACTCATGCTCCAGGCCGCAGCCTCTGCCCTCAGCCCCTGGATGGAGGCAGTGAGCAGCACCAGTCATCACCTGCCCCAGGGCCACGTGGGCGTCAGGAGGCGCCCTCCCATGCCCAGGCTCTGTCTCACATGCTGAGGGCAGAGCCCAAGGCCAGGATAAAAGGGCCCAGCCTGGAGCCTCTCCATCCACTCCCCTGAGGTGCCCTGGCCCCTGTGCTGCCTGTGACCAGGTCAGTGGGAAGAGGAGCAGGAGGGGAGGCTGGAAGCTCCTCCAGGAGAGGGATGGCCCCAAGGACCCAGGGAGAATGTCTAGAAATTCTGACGGAGGAGGAGGAGCTGGGGGCGGGAGAGACTGGACGCCTCTGGTGATCTGTGTGTCTGCTCCAAGCTCTAGGTTCATCCTGTGTCCTTTGAATCTCTCGTATTCCAGAGAGGTCCTATTAACTCTTCATTCAGAAGAGCTGGTTTGGGGTATCAGCCAATCCCTTCCCCAGGCCTGGAAAGGATCACTGTGGCTTTCAAATACTGGGGACCAGGGGAAGCTAACTGGGGCTTGATAAGCTCAGACACCTGTGACCCTCACCGTCACCAGGTAACATTCAGTTGGTCAGGAGTGGTACCTGGGATCTACGTCAGATGCCCCAAAGTTGAATAGTGAGGAAGGGTTGAAGTTCATGATGCCAAGGAGATGGATGGAGGAGGCTGTGGGTTGCAGAGTGGGCATCACCAGACCTGGCGGCCACAGTTACCTTGGAGTCCCACTTCCTCCTTTTGTAAAGTGATTTGGGACAATGCTTTCCAAGGATGGCCCTCTCCAATTCTGACTGCAGCGCAGTGTACACATTGTCAGTTGTAGGATGATGAAATATATAAGTCATATATATACTCACACATATATGATGATAACAGTGTCTGTTAACAAGGCTATCTGGGAAATCCTTTCCTTTTTCCTAAACAGAGAGAATTGCATCTCTAAACTGCTCCTCGGTAGGATAGTGTCAGATTCTGAGTGGTGCACAGTAGCAGGCGTGAGCCAGGTTTTGTGGATATCAATTTGCCTTCTCCACTTAAAGGATGTCCCTCTGGGCCAGGGTGTTGATACAGCTGTTCTCGTTTTCTTGCTTTGTTGAAAGAAGAGAGTCCATTTCTATCTTATGAAAGCATCATTGGGTTCCAATGAGATGGCGCAGAAGCATTTGACAGACTACGCTAGGGGTCGTGCTCTGTGACGTAACCTGAACAAGTTTGAAAAACTTAAGGAGGAAAATGAGGGGAAAAGACAAGACAGGAGAACTCTGTGTCCTGGTCTGACTGTGTTTGTCCCTCCCTCAGCTCCTGAACACCCGCCTGCCAAGATGTCCTGCCAGCAGAGCCAGCAGTGCCAGCCCCCTCCCAAGTGCCCCCCCAAGTGCCCTCAAAAGTGCCAGGCCCCTAAGTGCCCCCCGAAGTGCCCCCCGAAGTGCCCCCCGAAGTGCCCTCCAGCCCCTTCCTGCTGCAGTGTCAGCTCCGGGGGCTGCTGCAGCTCTGGGGGTGGGGGCTGCTGTGGCTCCAGCTCTGGGGGCTGCTGCAGCTCTGGGGGTGGGGGCTGCTGCAGCTCTGGGGGTGGGGGCTGCTGCCTGAGCCACCACAGGCCCCGCAGGTCCCACCGCCACAGACAGAGCTCTGGCTGCTGCAGCCAGCCCTCAGGGGGCTCCGGCTGCTGTGGAGGGGGCAGCAGCCAGCAGTCTGGAGGCTGCTGCTGAAGTGGACCCTGAGTCCAGTAGAGAAGATTGGAACCAACCACAGGACAAATGTTCCCTCCTCATCTTCCTCCTCCTGGGCGTGCATTAACACCTGACAAGTCCTGGCCTCGTAGATACTTCTGTCCTGGATCCAGAAGCCTGAGTCTTCCCCCAGAAATTTAGGAGATGACCTCTGACACCAACTGTGCTCTCTCTTCTGGGACCCCCAAGTCTATGAGGCTCCAACTCATTCCCCTGCTCATTCCGTATAATCTACATCCTCAATAAAGCAAGACGCCTACTCACCATCTTGTTCTGGACTGTTTGTGTGTCCGATATTCCTTTCACTGCGAGTCATTGTCCCGCTACCTGAAGGTGATGGTGGACAGAGATGTACAGTCACGGAGTTAAGGCTGAGGAGAAGGGAACATGGTCCTCTGCCCCGGAATCTGCCACCATCTGCTTTGTCAGATAAATCCCGATGTCGCTTTGCTTTGTGCTGGGCCTCTGGTGTCTCTCATGAGCCCAGGACCTTAACTTCTCTCTCTCTTCCGAGTCCAGTTCAGCCCTGGGACGTGGCGGGAAGGCAGGCGCGTATTCCTTCACTCACTGATCTGTCCCTCCTCCCATTTATGGTACTCCATCCTTTCAGTTAAAAATTATTTTTTTTAGAAAATTAGTTATGAACTGTCTGCAAATAAACCATGAACCTTAACGAATTTTAACAAGAAATATGAACATAACATGATAAATATGATAAAAATAAAAATCCATAAAAAATCAAGACCTTAAAATTAAGCCACTTCTTCCTTTTCTCTCCCAAGTTCCAAGAACAATATTCAGGTTAAATATTTCATCTTTATATTTTTGTAACGAAGTGCTGATTTTTCAGCAAAATTTTTTCGTTTACATATTCCAAACAAGGTTTACCATTGTTAATTTTACCTTGTGTTTACTGTTTGTAAGCAATTTCACCATGCAGTGGATGAAAAATCAAAACCTTTTATTTCTTTCTTTTAATGCTTTATTGGTACATTATAATTTTATATATATATATATATATATATATATATATATATATATATATATATATATATTAGTGGGATTTTTGCACATGTTCATGCATGCACACAACAGAATTTGATGGATTTTATTCCCCCCTGTGTCCCCTTTCACTCCTTCCTCCCTCCCCCGTCCCCTTCCTCCTCTCTACCAATCTGCCTTCCAATTGCAAGAGGTTCTCTCCCCACTTTTATACCCTTTTCCTCTCAAGCTTCCACATAGGAGAGAAAACTCTGACCCTAAACTTTCTGAATTTGACTTCTTTTGTTTGACATTTAATATCAAGCTCCATCCCTTTTTCTACAAATGACATAATTCCACTTTTCTTTATGGCCAAATATAGCTTAATTTTATGTATATTATTATAATATTATTATATGATTTTATATATAACATACACATACATATATATTACACATATATTTCTTTATCCATTCACTCACACCAAGGGTAGCCACATAATTTGCTATTATGAATTGTGCTGCCATGAACATGGGTGTGCATGGATTACATACATAGAATGAACTCTAACTCTTTGGGGCAAGTATCAAGGAGTGGTATACCTGGGTCTCATGGTAGATCCATTTCTAGTCTTTTGAGAAACATGCACACTGATTTCCATGTTGGTCATATCACTAGACTAGGTAAAGTCTGAGGAGGTCCCAAGAATGAAAAAGAGGGACCTCAACTCAGACACGGAGCATTCTTGATTTACTGTATTTCACAGCATAATTGTTGCAGATTTTATGTCAATGTTTTTCCAAAAAAATTGGAGAGTGACCATTATGTGAACTATGTTTTTTATTGTGACAGTATTAGTTTAAAATCATCTACTGCTAACCTGTCTTTGGTGCAAGATTAGGATGCACAGAATACTCGTGAATGTGTTAATGTGGTGGCAATGATCATGTGATGAAATACAGTGCACCACAGAAGGGAACTTGAGGATGAGTCAAAAGAGACACGAGTAGAGATTTATTCAGGAACACAAGCAGTAGAGCAGGATAGGCACCCACAGGGAGGAGGGGCACCGGCAGGGGGTAGGGTAAGACAGGCACTGGGGGTCTCAGGCTTCTTCTTTGGAAGGAGACCTTGTGAATGGTGAACATGGGAAGCATGTCAGCCCAGTGAGCGTACTGCCTTTGGCTGTGGAGCCCAGAGCTGGCCATAGTGATCTGGTTCTGGTCAGAATCCTCAGGGGGATGTTGCCTGTTTTGTATATAGAAGTTGGACTTTGCTTATATCATGTGTGTCCAACAATATTTCTCATAGGGTTATTTTTAGTTTAAAATGCATTCTGCAACCAAACAGGATGTTAATTAGACTTACTGTGAGATTTATTGGAACTTTTAATAATGTAGACCTGGAGGAAAATGGGATAAAGGTAAGGGCATGAATGGAATTTATAAACTTAAAAATTTATATTTTTAAATTTATAGTTCTTATTTTTTTCCTTGTCTCCTTCCTACCTATCTTATTTCTTCCATCCTACCTCAGTTGTAATAGTTTGCAATCCTACCAACACTATATAGGTGTGTACCTTTTAGCCCACATCCTCTCTAACGTCTTTTATCATTTATATTCTTGATGACTGCCATGCTAACTGGGGTGAGATGAAATCTCAGTGCAGTTTTTACTTGCATTTTACTAATTGCTAAGGATGTTAAAAATGTTCTTGTATAATTGTTGCCCATTTGTAATCTTTTGAGAAGTTTTGTCTAGTTCATTCATCCATTTATTCATTGGGTTATTTGGGGCTTTTTTGCTAAGTTCTCTATTCTGGATATTAATCCTCAGTTGAAAGAGTAGCTGGTGAACACTGTCTTCCATTGTGTAGGCTCTCTCTTTATGTTCTTAATTATTTATTGGGCTATGCAGAAGCTTTTTAAGTGGACACCAACCTTTTATTAATTCTTGGTACTATTTCCTGAGTTTTAGAAATCCTGTTGAGGAAGGCATAACCTGTGCCTCTATGTTGAGTTCTTGATGCTACATTTTCTATTAAAAGTTGCAAAGTTTCTGGTCTAATTCTCAGGTCTGTGATCCATTTTGAGCTGATTTTCATGCAGGATGAGAAACAGAAATTTGGTTTCATTCTTCGGCATATAGCTATCCGGCTTTCCCAGCACCATTTGTTAAAAAGGCTGTCTTTCTGTACAATGAAAATCACAAACACTAAAGAAAGAAATTGAAGAAGACCTTAGAAGAGGCAAAGATCTGTCATGTTCTTGGATAGGAAGAATTAATGGCATCAAAATGGCTATATTACCAAATGTGCTATCCAGATTCATTGCAATTCCCATTAAAATTCCAATGATATTCTTCATAGAAACAGAAAAAAAAATAGTCACAAAATTTATTTGGAGAAATAAGACACTGAGAATAGCCAAAGCAATACTTAGCAAGAAAAGTGAAGCAGGAGGCATCATAATATCAGACATTCATTATGCTATAGAGCTTAGTAACAAAACAGACATGAAAACTGATGGAATACAAATACACAAATACACAAATAAACCCATATAAATACAGTTACCTCATCCTGGACAAAGGTACCATAAATATGCATTGGAGTAAAGACAGCCTCTTCAACAAATGGTGCTGAGAAAACTGGAAACCCGTATGTAGTGGAATGAAATTTAACCCCTGTCTCTCACCCTACACAAAACTCAACTCAAAGTGGATCAAAGACCTAGGAATCAGGCTAGAAACCTTGAACCTACTAGAAGGAAATGTAGGCCCGACACTCCAACTTGTTGACTTAGGAACTGATTTCCTCAACAAGACCCCTCAGCACAGCAGTCACATCAGTACTGAATGAACGGTACGGCGTCAAACTGAAAAGCTTCTTCATGGCAAAGGAAACAATCAAGAGCATGAAGAGAGAGACTACTGAATGGAGAAATCTTTGCCACCTGCATCTCAGATAGGGTTTTAATTTCCAGAAATACACAAAGAACTGAAAAAACTTCACACACACACACACACACACACACACACACACACACACACCAAAACAAAATAACTCAGCCAATAAATAGGCAAAGGAACTAAACAGACATTTTTCAAAAGAGGAAATACGAATGGGCAATAAATATATAAAAAAGTCCAACATCTCTAGAAACTCTGAATTTTAGACAGTTTTTTCCTAGCTCTGTGAAGAATGTCATTGGTATTTCAATGGGAATTGCACTGAACCTGTACCCGCCCGTTTATTAATCTCGCCTATCCATGAACCTGGGAGGTCGTACCCTCTGCTTGAGTCTTCTTCAACTTCTTTGTCAGAATTCTATTAGATTTAGTGTTAGGTATTTAATATTTTTGAGGCTATTGTAAATGGAATTGTTTTCCTGTTTTTTTTTTTTTTCAGAGAATTCATTATTGGAATGTAGGAGAACTACTGATATCTGTAAGTTAGGTTTGTATCCTGCTACTTTGTTTTGTTATCCTGCTAATTTGTTTATTTTCTAGAAATACATAATAGTGGAGTTTTTGGATCCAGTGTAGGATCCTGTCATCTGTAAACAGTCATGATTTGACTTCTTCCTTTTCTTTTTTCCCCTTTATTTCCCTTTTTGTCTGGTTTCCCTGAACAAATTTCACTAGTATATTGAATAGGAATGGTGAGAGTGGACCTCCTTGTCTTGTTCCTGCCTTGAGAAACAATGCTTTCCGTTTCCCCCCATGAAGTAGGACCCTGGCTTCTGTGTTGTAGATGACCTTTAGGGTGGTCAGGAATTCCTTCTGCTTCCTGTCTCTCCCATGTCTTTACCATGAGTGGGTGCTGAATTTTGTGAAAGATCTTGTCTGTATCTGTTGAGATGGTTATGTGATTTTTCTTGTTGATTCCGTTTATGGGGTGAAACACATTTATTGGTTAGTGTATGTTGAACCGTCTTTCCTTAGCTGGGATAAAATCAATTAGATCATAATGCACGATCTTCTTAGTGAATTCTTGAATGCAATCTGATAATATTTGATTAAGTATTTTGAATCTATGTTCATCAGGGATATTGGCCTGTACTTTTCTTTCCTTGATATAGCCTTGTCTGGTTTTGGTAACTGGGTGGTATTGGCTTCATAGAACCAATTTGAGAGGGTTCACTCTTTTTTATTCCATGCAATAATCTGAGGAGGATTGAAATTAGTTCCACCCTCTCAATTGCTTTTCTAGACTTGACAACTGTGTCTATTCTAAAAGGGAGAAATCTAGAGGAAGGACCCCTGAAGAAGTGGTGTCCACAGTATTTGTGGTTTTTTCTCTACACTGCTGCTATAAGCCCAGATGTCTCTGAGTGGATCTAAGTGCCACCGGCCCTCATCCATTCCTACCTGGGGACTCATCATTGGTTTGGGGTTTTGGTCTCTCCTATTTTTTTTTTTTTTTTGTGTGTGTGTGTGTGCTGGGGATTGAACCCAGGGCCTTTGTATGCAAGGCAAGAGCTCTACCAACTGCGCTACACCCCCAGTTCCTCCCCTATCTTTGTGTTGAAGTATGGCTGAAGTCTGATGGGGTCAGGTTGTGTGTGGAGCAGGTGTGCTGTCTCTTAGTTGACCCAGGGGGAAAGCGCAGCAGCAGAGTATCCACCCCATGAAATCATAATGTCATGCTATTTTCTCAGCAGCGAACAGAAGAGGGGGGCGAATAACAACATTGGTAGCAAACAATATGCAGCATTAAAGTAAATACCAGGTACTTACTACAATACCTACAACTCTGTTAACCACAAAAACAGGAATGACAGAGTCAGCAAATAGCAACAGCAAACTGGATCTAGCATTAAAGTAAACAGCAGGTGCCAACTACAGCATCCATTGTACTCACAACTGCAACACCGTGAACAGTGGGTGCAGAGTTATCTAAACTAAATAGTTCTAAAAAAGGGTAAAATATAGTTCATTGTGAAAAAAAGAAAATTGGATAGGAAGGCAAAAGAAAGCTTAGAATATTCAAAATGTGAAGCTGAAAGGGCTCTGGGCTCCCCTGCTCACCAGCGCAAGGTAGGGTGCATCAGGAAGTGCTGTGAGTTGGACGGTAATCCATGCGCTCCCGGGACTGGGCTGATGCAGAGTTCTAAATGGAACTCTCTGGTGGCTCTGGGCAAGCTCTGATCAGAAGTTTGAAATTTTGCCAGGTCGCACCTATTCAGGAGAGATTTGAGCCACACACATTTAGGGCCGTGTAGATGCTGATCTCTGCTGGATGCCGAGACCTTGGGAGAATTTTACGTGGAGGGTGGGTAAAACACCACCCTGGGTGGTGGAGAGGGGGGACATGTCTCACCTACTCCTCCCTGCAGGAATATGGCCTTCCAAGGCCCAGTCCCATCAGTTTGGTTTCTTGACCCTTTTGAGCTGAACAACCACACAGGGAAAGTGAGCTCCACCCCGCTTTGTATCTGTGACCTGAATCCCCCTAGGTCCAATCTTCTCTGTTCCTGCTTCCATCACATTCTGCCAGGTGCACCTTGGGCCACACAGGAGGTGTGGCCGGGACGGTGCAGCAATGACCTACTGTGTTTCCACAGCAGCCAGCTCCGGGGTGACCTCCTCAAGGTGGCTCCCCGCCTGCGCCCTCCACTTACAAGTTGGAGAACACACACTTCTCCAGTACCGCGAACTGTGGAGCCTTTGGCCCTGCTGAATTCAGACTCTTTTCTGATCTACAGGTTTTCCCAGGCCCAATTGTCCACCGTGTTTCTCTTTCTTTCTCTCTCTTTTTTTTTAACCCCTCCCTTCTGGGGTGACCCACCTCTGCTGCTGCACCCAGCTTGGCCCCAGAGGACTCTCTCTTGTCCTCTGTTCAAAATCTCAAGGATCCCCTGGAGTTTTCAACTCTCCAGTGCTGAATTTCAGTGAATTCCCTCACCACCCCCTTGCTGAGAAGCACATTCCTGCTGCTTTGATTTCAAGCCCCAGAGCAGCTGAGAGGTGCAGCCTTTCTGTACCCCTCACCTCTGTTCCTCTTTGCACTTATTTTTAAATCCATGAGAAAAACACCCAGGTGTCTGGCCAACCCGACAGCAGGGGTGCATCCCAGGAAGGGACTGGAGCTCACCTCTCAACTGCTACGACTCACATGGCCTCTAGATGTCCCTGTGCCTTTGATCTGCCACTCCATTTTTAGAGTCCCATGAGGAAAGGTCCCCAACACCATCCTGGGCTGTACGCCTGTCCCTGGACTGCTCTAGGAAGTTAGAGGAGGGATCTGTTTGCTTGGGCTGTCATAATCAGAGGGAGTTCACCCACCACACACACTGGTAACCCTCTCCAAAGAAGTCGGCTAACTACCAACAGGTGTGGAACCTACCGCTGCCCTAAGTGACTGACACAGGAGCATTGTGATATATCAATTAGAATGGCCCATCAGAGGAACCCCACATTGCAAAAAAAAGAAGTGATGTTTGGGATGAGACTAGACACACTCTAAAGTATGTCTTTCACCCACTTCGACTGGGTGCTCCCTACGTCAGAAGAGAGTCCCATGAGAGTCAAGACTGTGCTTCCCCACAAGATCACAAAGATTTTCTTGTACAATTCTTTTTCTTCCTCCTCTTCCTCCTCCTCTCCTCCTCCTCCTCTTCCTCATTTCCACCTCTTCCTCCTCTCCTCTCCGCCTCCTCCTATTTCCTCCTCTCCTCTCCGCCTCCTCCTCTCTCTTTTTCTGGTACTAGGCATTGAACTCAGGTATGCTCCACGACTGAGCTACATTTCCAGACCTCTTTATGTTTTATTTTGAGACAAGGCCTCACTAAGTTGCAGAGGCTGGCCTCAAACTCGTGATCCTCTTGCCTCAGCCTCCCGAGTTACTAGAATTACAGACATGTGCCACTGTATCCAACTCTTGTGTGTTTCCTTCTTGGAGTTTTCTTCTTTTATTCCCCCAGTTAGACTCTTGATCCATTTTAGTTGATTTTTTTAAATGTTGTGACGTAGGAATCATTTTCATTCTTTTGTTTGTGAATTTCTAGTTTCCTTAGCATCATTTGTTGAAAGACAATTTTTTTTTTTTAGTGAAAGAGTCAAAATGTTTACACCCTGTACTCATACTGTATATCTGTTGGTATGCTTACTAGCATCCTGCATTTTACTAAGACTTTTCTCCATTTTTTCATTCAGTTCTTTATAGCGTATGCCATTGTTGAATCTCGTTTTCTGACTCTCTCCTCTGTGGTTCAAATTAAGCTCCTTTAGTTAATTTTTCATAAACTCCAGAATTTTCATTTAATTTTAAAAAAAGGAACTCCAACAATTTCTACGTGTTTATTGACAGTCTTTATTTCATATAACATTACCATACCTTCCTTTACAAATTAAACACAACTTTTATAATTCTTTAAATATAGCTATAATGGCTGCTTTCAAATCTTTGTTTATTAAGTTCAACCTTTGGAGTCTCTCACAGAAAGTTTCTGTTGACTGCTTCTTCTTATGCAATAGTCATGCTTTCCTATTTGTTTGCACACATGAGAAGCTTTTTGTTTAAAAATTGTCCTTTTTAATATTACGTAGTAGCATCTCTATATAGTGATCTCTCCTGGTCCTCAGGGTTTGTAGTAGGTTTTTCCGATTGTTTGGTGATTTAGATGGGCACAGTTTTAGCTATTTTTCTCCAAATCTCCGAAGATTTCCCTCCTCTTGTTTTGGATGGTGAGAGAACAAGAGACTGATCCCTTTGGTGAAGTAAAGGTCATACTGTGCCCATCTTTTTCTTGTGACAATTTCTTCCATTGAAATAGAAACGAAACCATTTAGACTCAGTGATATATGATAACAAGCCAGTTCTCATGGTGTTATAGCTTGGAAAAAGTCAGGTTAATGGATGGTTTGTGTCCAGTTCTATCTGAAGGAAAAGCTATGGCCAAAAGATCTCTTAGCTCTTCTTCCTAAGAAAATGTGAGTTTTTAAATAAGAAGTACTTGTAGGAGTCGTGGTATAGATTTCCTGATCACTCCTCACAAACTGAATTCACTGATGCAGTCTATGTAAAAATATCACAGTATGTAGGAAATGTAGTTGAGGGGTCCACAAATGTGATATGGACCATCTCAACCTCATTGTGTCTGATTTTTTTCTTGGCCTCAGTCCATGTTTTACTAGAATTAATAAATTCAGGACAAAAGATTTGGAAGGTATTCTATAAATTGTGCATTTTTATTTTGCAAATGTTTGTAATGGAGATTTTTTAAAACCTGATGGCTAATTATACAATGAATGATTATATACACTGAAAGGGGACTATGATTGGAGTCCTAGCCCCATGCTCAAAGTGTCTACAACTCATATTAAAAAAGCAATTGTTCGTGATAATAAATTGCAGATATAACAAACAATAAATGCTCAGGAAGATTTTTCTTGGCCAGGCATTGCCAACAAACCAATTACAGAGGGTGGGGAACTTGAATTGGCCCCTGGAAGACAGATTATCAGACGGCAGAGAAGCTGAGAGTGCTCAGAAGAGGAACCAGCACACCCACAAACAGTAAAATACAGAAGGGGAGAGATGAGAAAGGAAGGAACAGGGGAGGGGGGTGCATGATACCAGCTCTGACCCAAACTGGGTTCTTTTCCCTCTCAGAATCATGGGACCAATGACAAAACCAACAGCGGATTCCACCGCGAAGGAGAGACTACTCTTTGACCAAAGAATCAGGAGAATCCAGGAGAAATAACTCTCAGATAGGCTTCTCCCTGAATGAAGAGTGAGGGGAGAAAAGGTGGCTTTTAGTTAAGAAGTAGGACGACTTGTGACGCCTTGGGGAGGGGCCGGGGCTGTCCTGCAGATGAGGGGCTGCTCTCTTTGATCCTGTCATGGACCTGGTTCAGTGGGGTCAGAAGCAGCTGACCAAGGCTGCACTGGGAGGTGGGAATTCCATCAGGGCCAGGTAACGAGAGGGTAGTGGCCGGGGCTGGATGGCAGGTCCGCACGGCGTCCTTCAGGGTTAAGCCTGGTTTCCCCAGTCCTATTCCTCATTGGGCTTCACAATAGCCACTGAGGTCCGGGGGTCTGCATGGAGGGGGGCTGGTCTGGATCAGAACACAGGTTAGTGAGAGGGATTTTTCTCCAGGTTTGAGAGGATGTCTGCCTGGTAACAGAAGGAAGGAAGAGGGGGAGGGAGGGAGGGAAGGGAGAAAAGGAGACAAAGGCCGAGCAGGATGGAAGGGAGGGTGAGGAACATGGAGAGAGACAGATATCAAGGAAGACAGTGCCGGTTCCCCACACAGGAGTCCACCCACACAGGAGCCCATCCCACACAAGACTCTACCCCACACAGGAGGACCACCCCACCAGGAGTCCACCCCACACAGGAGTCCACCCCACACAGGAGGTCCACCCCACACAGGAGTCCACCCCACACAGGAGTCCACCCCACCAGGAGTCCACCCCACCAGGAGTCCACCCCACACAGGACTCTACCCCACACAGGAGTCCACCCCACACAGGAGTCCACCCCACATAGGAGTCCACCCACACAGGAGCCCATCCCACACAAGACTCTACCCCACACAGGAGGTCCACCCCACCAGGAGTCCACCCCACCAGGTGTCCACCCCACACAGGAGGTCCACCCCACACAGGAGTCCACCCCACACAGGAGTCCACCCCACCAGGAGTCCACCCCACCAGGAGTCCACCCCACACAGGACTCTACCCCACACAGGAGGTCCACCCCACCAGGAGTCCACCCCACCAGGTGTCCACCCCACACAGGAGGTCCACCCCACACAGGAGTCCACCCCACACAGGAGTCCACCCCACCAGGAGTCCACCCACACAGGAGTCCACCCCACACAGGACTCTACCCCACACAGGAGTCCACCCCACACAGGAGCCCACCCCACACAGGAGTCCACCCACACAGGAGTCTACCCCACACAGGAGTCCACTCCACACAGGAGTCCACCCCACACAGGAGTCCGCCCCACACAGAGAGTCCACCCACACAGGACTCTACCCCACACAGGAGTCCACCCCACACAGGAGTCCACCCACACAGAGAGTCCACCCACACAGAGAGTCCACCCCACTCAGGAGTCCACCCACACAGGAGCCCACCCACACAGGACTCTGCCCCACACAGGAGCCCACCCCACACAGGACTCTACCCCACACAGGAGTCCACTCCACACAGGAGTCCACTCCACACAGGAGTCCACCCCACACAGGAGTCCGCCCCACACAGAGAGTTCACCCCACACAGGACTCTACCCCACACAGGAGTCCACCCCACACAGGAGTTCACCCCACACAGGAGTCCACCCACACAGGACTCTACCCCACACAGGAGTCCACCCCACACAGGAGCCCACCCACACAGGACTCTACCCCACACAGGAGTCCACCCCACACAGGAGCCCACCCACACAGGACTCTACCCCACACAGGAGTCCACCCCACACAGGACTCTACCCCACACAGGAGTCCACCCCACACAGGAGCCCACCCACACAGGACTCTACCCCACACAGGAGTCCACTCTACACAGCAGGTCCACCCCACACAGAGAGTTCACCCCACACAGGAGTCTACCCCACACAGGAGTCCACCCACACAGGAGTCCACCCACACAGAGAGTCCACCCCACACAGGACTCTACCCCACACAGGAGTCCACCCCACATAGGAGTCCACCCACACAGGAGCCCATCCCACACAAGACTCTACCCCACACAGGAGGTCCACCCCACCAGGAGTCCACCCCACCAGGTGTCCACCCCACACAGGAGTCCACCCCACACAGGAGTCCACCCCACCAGGAGTCCACCCCACCAGGAGTCCACCCCACACAGGACTCTACCCCACACAGGAGTCCACCCCACACAGGAGCCCACCCCACACAGGAGTCCACCCACACAGGACTCTACCCACACAGGACTCTACCCCACACAGGAGTCCACCCCACACAGGAGTCCACCCACACAGAGATTCCACCCACACAGAGAGTCCACCCCACTCAGGAGTCCACCCACACAGGACTCTACCCACACAGGACTCTACCCCACACAGGAGTCTACCCCACATAGGAGTCCACTCCACACAGGAGTCCACCCCACACAGGAGTCCGCCCCACACAGAGAGTCCACCCCACACAGGACTCTACCCCACACAGGAGTCCACCCCACACAGGAGTCCACCCACACAGAGAGTCCACCCACACAGAGAGTCCACCCCACTCAGGAGTCCACCCACACAGGAGCCCACCCACACAGGACTCTGCCCCACACAGGAGTCCACCCCACACAGGACTCTACCCCACACAGGAGTCCACTCCACACAGGAGTCCACTCCACACAGGAGTCCGCCCCACACAGAGAGTTCACCCCACACAGGACTCTACCCCACACAGGAGTCCACCCCACACAGGACTCTACCCCACACAGGAGTCCACCCCACACAGGACTCTACCCCACACAGGAGTCCACCCCACACAGGAGCCCACCCACACAGGACTCTACCCCACACAGGAGTCCACCCACACAGGACTCTACCCCACACAGGAGTCCACCCCACACAGGACTCTACCCCACACAGGAGTCCACCCCACACAGGAGCCCACCCACACAGGACTCTACCCCACACAGGAGTCCACCCCACACAGGAGCCCACCCACACAGGACTCTACCCCACACAGGAGTCCACTCTACACAGCAGGTCCGCCCCACACAGGAGTCTACCCCACACAGGAGTCCACCCACACAGGAGTCCACCCACACAGAGAGTCCACCCCACACAGGAGTCTACTCCACGCAGAGAGTCCACCCCACACAGGACTCTACCCCACACAGGAGTCCACCCCACACAGGAGTCCACCCCACACAGGAGTCCACCCCACCAGGAGTCCACCCCACACAGGACTCCACCCCACACAGGAGCCCACCCACACAGGACTCTACCCCACACAGGAGTCCACTCTACACAGGAGTCCACCCCACCCAGGAGTCCACCCACACAGAGAGTCCACCCACACAGGAGTCCACCCACACAGGAGCCCACCCCACACAGGAGTCCACCCCACACAGGAGTCCACTCTACACAGGAGTCCACCCCACCCAGGAGTCCACCCACACAGAGAGTCCACCCACACAGGAGTCCACCCACACAGGAGCCCACCCCACACAGGAGTCCACCCCACACAGGAGCCCACCCCACACAGGAGTCCACCCACACAGGAGTCCACCCACACAGAGAGTCCACCCCACACAGGAGTCCACCCACACAGGACTCTACCCCACACAGGAGTCCACCCCACACAGGAGTCCACCCCACACAGGAGTCCACCCCACACAGAGAGTTCGCCCCACACAGGAGTCCACCCCACACAGGAGTCCACCCCACACAGAGTCCACCCCACACAGAGAGTCCACTCTACACAGCAGGTCCACCCCACACAGAAGTCCACCCCACCCAGGAGTCCACCCCACACAGGAGTCCACCCCTTTATCAGAGGAGACGCAGTGACAGAAGTGCCAGGAGTGAGACTCAGAGACAGGTGGGCTTAAGGATACAGAGTCTTAAATGCTGACCAAAGGGTTTTGGGTTTATCCTGAAGACACTAGAATGTTCTGGAAGATCATGTAACAGCCAGGGCAATTATTCATGGAAAAATCAAACAAGATAAAAGATAGTTTTAAAAGTGTATTTCGGGAATCATTTCAGGATTATCCAGATTTGAAGCACCAGAAAGAAAGGGACCAAAGTCCAGAGGGTTAGGAAGCTGAGCAGCTCCCTTTGAGGATGGGACCTGAAGGTGCTATTGCTCTGAGACAGAGGATCACAGATAGTGAGGAGGGATGAGCAGGGATGGAGTCCTGGCTCCAGGGTGAGGTTTGAGTCATAGTGGGAGCTGAAACTTCACTTACTCTCTCACTGGATCCATTTGAGTTGACTGGTCCCACTCCCAGCCTACAGCCAGAGTTCACCGGCCTCCCTGTTGGCCCATCTGCCAGTTCCTGCCGTGTCTTATTACTAATGTGTCTTTTTTTCTCTCAAGGTGAAAACTTTGAAGTGTAACATGGGGTTGTTTTTCCCTCTTATACCCATTCCCTAGCAGGAGCTTAATAGATACCAGATGGCGGGATCCTACAATCTGAACCAGGAAGAGGGGCGGGGAGAAGTGAAGGAGAACATCACATTTCTGGGATCCTGGCTGATAACTGGGTGGACTTAGAAGTCCATCTGGGAGCCAGTGCCTCTTGGGAAACTCGAGAAGACTTCTTCTGAAGCCAGTTACCAGCAGCACCTGATAAGTGACAGAATTCATGGTAGGACGGCACCTAGCGATTTCTGCAGGCGATTTATTGGGAGCAGTGGTCTGGAGCCGAAGTAAAGGAGGCAGGGTGCTTAGTTCACCCAGGGCTGAACCCCAGAAAGAACCCTCGTCCCGGAGGTGGGAGCCATACAGGTTAAACCCAAGGAAGTGCTTCTGAGAGATGGGAGGCCTCTGGAGCATGGGTTTACGGGACGCAGGTCTTGGGTGGGGAAAAGTTACAACTAGTACGTTGCCATCAAAGTCACACTGCCTCCTACAATGCTTACTGCCTGCTGGGAAGCACTTTGGAGGAGCAATCAGAGTTATTTTTGATACCTGTGGAGGTGGAGACGAGGAAAAGAAGGAGGAGAAAAGCAATAAGGAGGAAGGGAAGGAAGGAAGGGGGGTGTACCTCTGAGGCCCCCCAAATCAGGTGCTCTCTCTCTGGGGTCCTGTTGGAACGGGATGATACAGGCTTTAGAGCATTCTCCCTCCGTCTGTTTTGCTCAAGGGTAGTTTTTCTCCCTTCATCCAAACTACACACCAAAGCTTTTCCAGAAGGAGGTGAGCCCCATTGTCCTGCCCTGCTGGATTTGGGGGTCCAACCGCAGCTCCTCGTCCAGCCTGGTCCTGTTTCCCACCCTGGTTAGGCTCTTATCCCCTCCACCCCTGACCCTGCTTACCTTTGTCTCGTATCTGGTTTGAAGGCCTCGGAGGCCTCCGGCAACAAGAACGTCCCTGATAACTGCTGGACCTTTTTCCCTTGGCCAATTGTTTCCTAGATGCAGTGCTGTGCCAGGCATTAGGACTCCCTGCCAGGCAGGGAGCTCATCAGAATTTCCTTGCTGAGCTGTGCACGTCAGCTGTGATTCGGAGGTGGAGGCAAGAGTGCGCTCACTTAAAGCACAACTAGCACGAGATTTTCCTGAAACATGAAAGTTTTTCACTCTGTGAAGGGCTTCTCCACCGGGGTCCCTTGAGAGTCACAGCAGCAACTCCCACTTTGCATGTAAGAGACAGTGGTTGTTGTGAACGGTTTACTCTCTACTCTCAGCCTGCTGTGGAGGGTGAGGTCCACCCACCTCTGTCTCTGTGAAGGTCACGGAAAGGTGTTCACAAATGCCTTAGGTGAGAAGGGTGCACAGGACAGGTGAAGATCTGATCTACAAAACAAAAATGACCTGGGCCTTATTTTCATTTTTTTTTTTTTTAAGTTCTGAAACACGAAGTCTATTCTAATGGCATGTAGGCTGTTTCCTTCAACAAGAATTAATGAGCATATTCTTTGTGTCAGGGACAACATCAGAATGTAGGAATGCAGAAGTGATAAAGACAAGGTCTCTGTCATCGGAGAAGCAGTTTAATATAGGAGATAAGATATGTATCTAGGTCACCATGACCAAGAGCAACTAGGAGGCTGGGAGGGAGGTATAGGGAGCTCGGAGGGTGTGGGACTTTGACTTGGCTGCGGAACCAGTCAAGTCCCATGGGGTCCTTGAGTGCTGAGTGCTGAGTCATGGTCAGTGGGGACAAATAAAATGGCCTTCTTTAGGCTCTGGGTGGTATTGAACTTGACCTTCCTTCTCTGGGCCCAAACTGAACTCAGCAGGATTTGGACCCTACCCAACACCCCATCACCACCAGGGATGTCGCAAGACTTGTCCTGGGTACTCACTTCCACCCCGGCCAATCTGAACGCTCCCGCCATCTGGCCGCTCACTCACATGAAAATCCCTTTGAACCACATCCCACCTGTGTGTAGCTGAGGAATCCAGCCTGGGAATTGTGAAACATCCGGATACATCATCCTGCATTGCATGGCTGCCCTCCAATAACAGGGAGCCTGGGGGTTCAACCGGAGGATATATAGAATAGCCTCTTCTCTGCCCACCCACAAGGCTTCTGGGATGGCTTGTCCACTGGTCCTCCTCTAGGGCAAGCTGATCTCTGGGTGGAGAGACGCCTGGCTGCCCGTCACTCAGGGGCTGCTAAGGCATCTTGACCTCTCCTGTTCTCTTCCCAGGGAGTTGATGAGCAGGTGGAAGTTTGGGGAAGGAGAAGGGAAGCGTAAGTCCCTACAAAAGACTCTAAATGATCTAACCTGGGAGAAAATCAGAGAGTCCAGTGGGCTGGAGAACCAGGGGACATGTACGCTCAGGGTCTCAGGGCAGGACAAGCCTAGGTGAAGAAAGAGCGGCCACTCTCTTCTCCTTTATTCCTGACCAGGGTGCAGTGGTGGGCATGGGCCTGGGAAAGGCAGACTGTCAGCTCGACTAGGTGGCTGGCTTTTTTTTCTTTTTTAAAAGAAAGAATAAGTTCTCCTGGGCTTGGTTGTTGGTGAGGGAGTCCTCTAGGAATTTCCAATAGGATTTACTCCTCAGATGTTGAGCCCTTTGAAGTTCACCCCACCCGGGCCCTCCTGGGGTGGACTTCCAGGGGTTGTTAATGCAAGTCGACTGGTTCCCTGCCCTAACCCTGACTCTTTCTCTTCCAGATTCCACAGGTAGCTGAGCAATGCCACAGGAGAAGCAGCAGTCTTCGCAGCCTCCCAGGGCTCCTAAGGGTTCCCCTGCCCCCTGCCCAAGCCCCTGCCTAGACCTCTCCCCTGCTCCTTGTGGGATTCCCAGCTCAGGAGTCTGTCCTTCCCAGTCCCAAAGGCCCGGAGCTCAGAGCTCAGCCCGCGTCAGGAGGGCTCGCCGCCAGCCTCGCTGTCTCAGCGGTGGCACGACCTACCCCTGCAAAGAGGAGGAGTGCTGAGGAGACCAGCGAAGGGGGCGGCACAGGTACAGCTGCTCCTCCTCAGCCTGGGGTTCTGACTTGGGTGCGGGACTCCCAGCCCCAGCACCGGAGAGGGGTCTCTTCTGCTGCTCTCCCACCGTCCGTTAGCTCCGCAGCAGTAATGCTGTCTTCCTGGAGCACGGCTGGGACTTTTGTGACCCTTGCTCAGAGGCACTGAGCCCCCTCAGTGGATGTGCTGCTTCTCCTTCCCCCCAAGACGGCATTCAGAGATTCGGGCCCTTGTTCTCAGCAGCCTCTCAGTGCCGACCGCTGTCACTGCAGGGTTCTAGCACCGCAGCCCGCCACGCAGTAAGCCCGCGGAGCCCCACACCAAGCCCCTCCTGTGCACCAGCCACTGTGCTTACAGACTTCCTCCTGCTTCTGAGAAGCTTGCCACCCAGAGGAAGCAGCAGTGGACACTCCAGAGTGAAACAAGAGGATCAATAAATATGATTTTAAGCTGATTAGCTTGTTTATGTCATTTCTCATTGTGCATCTAGGAGAATGTAAAGCAGAAAAAAGTACAAAAGGTCAAGGGCAGCAGCGAGAGATCCTCTGATAGGGTGGGAAGCATTTAAACAGAGCCTTGAAGGACAGGTAGACTTTAATGGGGGTGTGGCGTGAGGAGGAAGCACCTTCCAGGTGGAAGATCAGCCAGACCTGCACGTGGCAATAGAGTGAATCTCAGTTTGGCTGGAGTGAGATGATGACAATTCAAACCAGCTTTTTCTGAATTTTAAGAATAGAAACCCAGGATTGTACCTCTGGGGAAAGTCTGGATTCAGGCCCAGGATCTAGAGGCCTTGGTTCATGGAAACCTGACATATATTATAGGGGTCTGCAGGGGGCCTGCAGTTTAACTGTTGCATATCAATAGAAGTTTCAGGTAAGATTTTTCACTGATAGGAGCTGGGGTTGTGGCTCAGCAGTGGAGCACTCATCTAGCATGTGCAAGGCCCTGGGTTGGATCCTCAGCACCACATAAACATAAATAAAATAAAGGTATTGTGTCCAACTACAACTAAAAAATAAATAAATATTTAAAAAGTTTTCCACTGATAGACATTTTCTGGCAGTTCTTCAACTCAATAGACTTTATTGACCAGTCTCAGAAAACAATTTCAGCCTATCATTTCTAATATAAAGCATGCCCATCTCCAGAGCTTAGCAAGCCTAATAAGGCCGGACCCGATTTTACCTTTGTTACATCATATATCTACATATAGATATGTGTCATAATTATTGTGATTATGATTTTATATGTGTAATTTCTCTCATTAAACAAATGACCCATACTTGTATGAAGATTTGTTAATGCAGGGGACTGAGGGTGCAGCTCAGTGGTAGGGTACTTGCCTAGCGTGTGTGAGGCCCTGGGGGTTCAATCCCCAACACCACAAAAAAGAAAAAGAAAAGGATTTGTTAATGCAGATAAGCATGAGTAAAATGATCAAGACCAATCTAAAGTCTTGTCATCTAAACATAATTTGAAAACTCGCAGAAAGTAAATATTCCCACTGACGATCATTCTTAATTTTCTTAGGATAAATTTTTAGAATTGGAATTCTAGAATTGCCAAAAACCATGAAATCTTTTTGAAATTCTCCAGGAAGATCGCATTTGGGGAGCAATTAAGACTGCTCCATTCCCGCCATTTGAGGAAGGAATGTCTTTTGTTCGAAAGCAAGGGTCAGTACTATGTTAAAGGACTGTCCCGGCTTACAGGGGAAGCAATCCACTTTGTGAGAAGAAACACTCCCGGGAGACTTGGCCAGTATACACTCATTTTATATACTGTGTAAGCAATGTCTTACAAGCACAATATCCTGTTGTTTGAACTTCTCTACCTAGCTGACAGGTTTTTAAATAATGATTTCAGATGGTTATTAAGTTTATGTGAAAGGTTTCTGGAAAGAATCCCCAAAATATCAACATTTGGTTGATTAAGTTCACACTATAAGAATATCTTCTTTTTCTACATTTTATTTCTGTTCTTTATTGAAGGCACATACTAAACAATAGTTTTGAAAAGTTTGACAGAAACTATTTCCCTTTAACAAGAATACTACTTAATATTTGGCCTATTCAAATTTCTTTAGTCCTAGGATTCCCGATAGATAGATAGATAGATAGATAAATAGAAAGATGACTAATCGACAGATTGATTTTAAGTGTTCTCACCACAAAATAATGTTAGGTATTGAGTTAATGCATGGTAATTAGTTTGCTTTAGCTATTTCACAATGAACACGTGTTTCAAAATCACATGTACCCGATAAATGTATACAATGTTTATCTGCAAATTTAATAAATAACATGCGTACTTTAATGTCCTATATACGATATTTTAACAGTTTATGGAAACAACAAAACTAGGTAAGTGGCCCTGTTGCTTAATTTTCATAATAAAATATCTAACTTTTTAAAATTTCCTAATTCAAAAAATATCATTTTGATAGAGAAACTTCATGCATTTGATATTCAATTTGCTTTTTAGAAAATGTTAAATGTTGTACTGTTTGGACTAAATAAAGAATATGAAAGTTTAAGAAATAGTTGCTAGGGGTTTAGAGAGCTCTCCAAGGACTTTGAAAGGCCCTTGGGTGAAGTTGCCCAGTGTTGTTGGTGCTCTGTCCCCCCTTGAGTCTCAAACCCAACCTTCCAGCAAGCAAGGTCTTGCACAGGAACTGAACCTGAGTCCTGGGATCTCTCACTCCAGATCGCCCATTGCTCAGCTCACCCCCGTCAGGACTGCGTAACCCTCTTTCACCTGGCCCAGGGTCAACTCTAGAGGCTGGCCTCGCTGCTCCCTAAGCACACCTTGCAAAGCACCATTCACTTTGCAATGTCTGGCAGAGAATATTGTGCTGTTGATACTATGTCCTTCATGACATAACACAAATAATCAGTCATTGTTTTCGTTTATTCCTGTAAAGAGTCACAAATAAAATAAAAATCAGCCTAACGATAAAGAAACTATTTAGTTCCAATTACTTCTCTTAGGTACTGGAAAGTCAAGAAATACTACCTTTTCTTGATGGGTAAAGAAATAGTTTTACTTAGAGTTTTATTTAATGTTACGGGGTAACCAATTATAGTATTAAAAGTAAAGTCATGTTTAAATATATTAGTAGAAGTGAAGAGGGGAGAGTGAGCATGAGGCTGAGCCCTGGTTCACTTTGAGGAAGTATTAGACATGGCCAGCAGGCAGGGAGGAAAGAAATATATTTGCAGATTATTTAGAATGAGATTTAAGATTTTCAAATTTCAACCTATTGGAATACCTGTTTGTTTTAATTTTTAATTTTTGGTTTTTTTTAGTTTTACATGACAGTAGGTATAATTTGACTAATTTATATGAACTTGGACTATAACTTATTCTAATTAGGATCCCAGTCTTTTTGTTGTACATGATGTAGAGATTCACTGTGGTACAATCATATATGTACATAGGAAAGTTATGGCAGACTCATCCCATTTCATGTCAATGTAATAATTTTCTATAATAAACTAAATAAACAAAATCACATCTTGTTTTCATTTGTATCTGCAAGGGTCTTGGGCCAAAACTACCTTAGCAGAGTAGGTACTCAGTCAGAACTCTGCGACCTCACGAAAAGTTCCTGGGCCCTGTAGGCCTTTAGATAGTTTCCTCATTTCAGTTTTTATCTGAAATTAGATAAATTACCTAAAAATTGGGTTAATTAGTCAATAATTTCTCCTTGGAAGAATGTGCAGGCAATTATGTGATATCATAGGTGCTGTAGTCAGTACATTTTAAACTCAATAAATGTTAGTTGTAACATACATTTGGGGTCTACTCTATTTTTTTTTAATATCCTTTTATTTTAGAATAGCCTTATAGAAAAGTTGCAAATATAGTAAAGAATTCCTGTAAACTTTCACCCACTTTCCCCTTTCAAGATCTTACATTAGGTAGGCACAGTATGCACGCCTACAATCCCAGCAGCTCAGGAGGCTGAAGCAGGAGGATTGCAAGTTCAAAGCCAGCCTCAGCAATAGCAAGGTGCTTAGCAACTCAGTGAGACCCTGTCTCTAAAAAATATATATATATATAAAATAGGGCTGGGATGTGGCTCAGTGGTTGAGTGCCCCTGAGTTCAAACCCTGGTACCAAAAAAAGACCTTACATAAATAGTATGTTTGTCATCATTGATTTTTTGTGCTCCTGGACTCCATTCAGAATTCTATCTTACATCCAAAGATCCGTCTCTTCAGGCTCCTCTGGACTGACAGTTCCCCACACTTTCTTTATGTTGGAAGACCGTGACAGCTTTGAGGCCTACTGGTTGGACATTTTGTAGAATCTCCCTTCACAGGGGGTCTCTCTCCTGTTTTTTCTCACAATGATGATGGGATTATTGACTTTGGTAGGAAAGACTGTAACAAAGCCACTTTGAAATTAAAAGCACTAAAATGGTTCTGCTCCCCAACTTTTCGGCAGCTGCTTTTCTGCATTCGGAGGACGGAAACTGAGAAGCTACCCCTGGCCCTGGTGGAACCAAGGAAACTAAGGCCGTGAAGGTTCTAACCAGGACAGCCCAGATATGTCCACGTATGTACGTTCCCTGCCTTGGCTTCCATGCACCCCCCTCCTCTATGAAAGGTGTTCACCCCCAGAGCTCCTCAGAGATGGGGATCTGAGACAGGAATGGTCTCCTCTGTCTTCCTCAAAGCCAGCTTTGAACAAGCCTATTTTCCTTCACCTACCTCCGTCTCCTGGGTTCTAGTGGAGCAACAAGCGCTAGAACCTTCATTCCAGGTAACAAGACCAAAGAGGGCAGATGCCATTGTCATCTCACCATATCAAGGTTGTATGCTCATAACGCGACCCCACCGTGGATGTTGACTTGATCCGCCAGCTGGGACAGCGCACTCTAAAGTCACCCCTTCTCTTTCCCTTTCCTTACCCTCCCTTGGAAGAAAGTCACAATGTGCAGTCCATGGGAGGTAGGAGAGTGTTCCATTTCTGGGAGGGCTCGCTCTCTGTAGGAACTATGAGAGTTCTCTATGAGAGACTTATTGTCCTCTTCCCCCTTTTAACCCATTCAATAATTTATTTATGTCAGAACAGACTCGTGGACACTGGATACCTACATATATCATACTTGGGGTTATCATCTAACACTATATTATTGATGTTGTGAATGATAGTGTTCTAGCCTTGGGAGCTCTTTAGTTGGCTCCTGTGTCCCTTTGACATAGTGTCCTTGGTGGCTTTGTGGCTTTGTGGAACTACAAGATGCTTGAGGTTCATCTTTTATATTCTCTGTCTTAGACCTAGATTGAGACTTTTCTCTAGTGAGCCCGTTTATTTTCTTTCTTTTTTTTTTTTAAGAGAGAGAGAGAGAGAGAGAGATAATTTTTTAATATTTATTTTTTAGTTTTTGGCGGACACAACATCTTTGAATGTGGTGCTGAGGATCGAACCCGGGCCGCACACATGCCAGGCGAATGCGCTACCGCTTGAGCCACATGCCCAGCCCCGAGCCCGTTTCTTTGATTGGAAATTTTGTTACAAACCAGGATCTGGATGTTGGTTGTGTTCATCACACACATGAGAACCATTCCCCAAATATCTGACTCCCATCAACCTTGAATCCTTGTCTGATCCACTCCTGGGATCCATGGTCACACATACAGCCTCCACCCCTGCGTGGCTTGAGGGATTGTTAGAGGGGATCACGGTGTTCCTGTGGGTAGGGTGGGAAGACGGCTGTGAAACCAGCTTTGCCCGGTCTCTGACGTGCTCTCTTGGCATTCGAGGTGTTCATAAATCTTTGGAGAAATCAAGGCAGTTCCTCATCACTGAGGGACACTGAACTAGCCAAGTGATAATAGTGATGATGATGATGGGGAGTGTGAGAACAGTGACCATCAGGATTCATACAGAGTTCACTATGTATCCATACTCTTTCAGGTACACACTCGTTACTCATTGGATTTTCACAGCAGCTCTGTGGAGCAGAGGTGACGGTCACCACCTTTGACAGATCAGCCCCTGAGGCAGAGTATTGAGTGACAAACCTGAACCTGGGGGCCTGGATCTGAAGCCAGGTGATCTGACGGCAAACACTGGACACTTAGCCACTATGCTCTGTCCCCAAGAGCACAGAATTGGCATGAAGTCACCCTCTGTCCTCTGTTCTTCTACCCAGCCTGAGCATGAACACTGGGTTGAAAGTCAGTTGGCCTTAGGTTTATCCTGATTCTGCCCCTGATTTGAGCATTGATAAGATGACTTCTGTGTTTTCAACCCTCATTATATGAAGACATAGAATGAAGCCAAACAAAATATTGTATTTGCAACTAATTCACTCATTCAACAAACCTCTGGCAAGTACCAACTATAAATAAAGAACTGCGTCTTTAGGGGCTGGGGCTATAGCTCAGTGGTAGAGTGCCTGCCACCCCAAGGCCCTGGGTTCAATCCACAGTACTGCAAAAGAAAGGAAGGAAAGAAAGAAAGAGAAAGAATGAAAGAAAGAACTAACAAAACTGACAAAAGAAAGAAAGCCTTCATTTTTAGCCAGGTGCACTGGCACACACCTGTAATCCCAGCCACGTGGGAAGCTAAGGCAGAAAAATAGGGAACTGGAGGCTGGCCTCAGCAACTTAGCCAGAATCTGTCTCAGCATTTAAAAAAATAAACAAAAAAGACTGGGGATGTGTTAGGGTCAGGATGGCGCCTGACATTTTGCCAGAGGGAGTGGTTTGTGAAGTAACGCCAGCGAGCCATTAAGTGTGGAGATTCCTGATTGGCTGACTGCTGTATCTAGTTTATGCTAATTAAGATAAGCAGTGTGGAATGTATATATACCCCTCCTGTCCTACAATAAACGGCTCCCACTCCTGCTGTATCAATGTACACAAGTTGTTCCTCACCCCCGGGTTATTTTGCTGCAGCCAGACTGCGGCAGATGGTGGCCCATACGGGGAGCCCCGGGACCCTCAGGGGTAAGTGACGAGAAAAAGCTGCCTGTTCCTAGAAAGATAGGACAGGAGCAAATCTGCTTGTCCCTAAGCAGACAGGGCGAGAGAAAGAATGACCATTTTAAGAAGATGGAGAAGATTGATACACAGTATTTTGTGTCTTGTTTTGTCTTGAAATGTTGTATTTTCTTTGTGACAAAAATATGGAAGGGGTGTTAGGTAAATTGATAAGGGAAGGAAGCACCCCAATGGAACCAAGAATAGTTAGGGCATGTGTTGATGGAAGCCAAGGAACTCTAGTCCAAAAGAAGAAAGTTCAGAGGAGGAAGGATTATCAGGAAAAAAGTTGCAGCAAAAGGCTATTATTGAATACTTTTCGTTACCGGAGGGTGCGTGAATCGGCGCAGTGGCTGCCACGTGCGCGAGCTGGTCATGGCGCAGCAAGGACTTTCTAAGTGGCAGCAGCCGGCTCTTCTCCGCCCCCCACCCTGGAGCAGGATGCCACTGCGAGAGCCCAAATCCAAACCTGACCCGAAGGCACAGTCTCGAAAGCTCTTGCTCCCTGTGCCCAGTGGCAGTTTGAATCCGGAACACTCCCCAGACTCTCCCGGGGCCATCTGGGGCTGCCCACTCCTGCTGTATCAATGTACACAAGTTGCTCGTCACCCCCCCAGTTATTTTGCTGCAGCCGGACTGTGGCAGGGATGTAGCTCAGGGCAGAGTTCTCCTGGGTTCAATCCCCAGTACCAAAAAAAAAAAAAGAAAAAAAATTAGGCAGAACTACATGTTTAAGGTATTATTGTCATTCTTTCTTTAGTATTTGACCCTATGTATTTATGGGAGAAAATAACAAAGAAAGAGTTAGAATAGAAATGGGCTGCTTTGTCCAGGGGCAGAGCACACATTTGGAATCCCAGAAACTCAGGCAACTGAGGCAGGAGGACCATAAGATTGAGGCCAGCCTCAGCAACTTAGGGAGGCACTAAGCAACTGTGTGAGATCCTAAGTCAAAAAAATAAAAGGGGATGGGGTTGTGGCTCAGGGGTTAAGCATTTCTAGGTTCAATCCCCAGTTTAGAAGAAGAAGAAGAAGAGGAGGAGGAGGAGGAGGAGGAGGAGGAGGAGGAGGAGGAAAAAGAGGAAGAAGGAGAAGGAGAAATGGTGCCATTTTTCGAGACAACGAATTATCCAACTGAAAGCATTTCTGTTAACAAAGCTCATCATCAGGCGTGTGGGAGACCAGGTGTGAGAACCTGATAGATCTTTGCTAAGCGTCTCCAGGGCTGAATGACTGATGAGTTCCTGTGCCTCCCACCTCTTTCAACTCTCCGTCCAGATCCCCCCAGGAGCTCTGAGGAATGCAGTAGGAGCCTGAGGTCCCTCTGTCACCAGCCAAGGACTGACTCGGTTTCTATGGTTCTACCAGAATGCTCTAAAGCCGTGGTTCTCAAATTAGGTAGAACCACACAGGAGATACGTAAGCAATGCCAATGTTTTAGACTCACTCCTTGAAGTTTATGATTCAGTAGGTTTTAGTTAGGGGCCAGGAATCTGCATTTTTAAAGTACTTCCCATGCGGCTCAGTTCCACCTGTTTGGAATCCCTGTTCCATAACAGAACAAGAAGGAAGACTGGAAGGGCGATTTCCCGACTTCCTGCAGCTCCTGGCTGGCTTGGCCAATTGCTCTGGAATGGAGGCAATGTGTGATATGCACTTGTGTTTCAACTCTCCATGTTCACCCAACTCACAGTGCTAAGAGAAGAAATACAACATGGGAAATGGGTGATCACCTTCTCTAAAAGTTTGAATGGCTTAAAACTGCAGGCTCAGAAGGACAGAACGCAGAGTTCTGCTGTCACAGATGAGGATGCCGTCCCTAAAAGTTGGAACAACATGTCTAAGACTTCTTAAGAGCTCCCCCATTCCCTAAGAAGGTACAGGGTCGAGAAAACACTACTTTCCCAACTAGAAACAGGTTTTGAGTGAGGGGTCGGGCAGAAGGGATTCATTCACCTTCTTTGTCTTTCTTTTAAAGATATTAATTGGAGGATGACAGATACAGTAGAGTGGGTTCATCTCCTTTTGGCATAGAAGAGAGAACAGTGGGGAGGGAAGCCGTTAGTTGTGATGAGCCAGAGATATTAGTCTCTAAGAATAGGGGAGGGGTACAGCCGGAATCTGTTCACTCACCTCCAGGGAGAAATCCTTATCTTATTTTATTGGTATTGGGGATTGAACCCCGTACCTAGTACTCTTCCACCCAATACTTCCACAGTTCTTTTTATTTATCTATTTTTTGGGGGGGACAGGGTCACGCTAAGTTACTAAGGCTGGCCTCAAACTTGCCATCCTTTGCCTCGGTCTCCCGGGTCACTAGGATTATAGGTGTGTGGAACCACAACAGCGCAGGAACCCATCTTTAAGCGTCAGCAGGAAGGGATGAGGTTACACAGGAGTAGGAAAGGCCCTCAGTGCAGAGTGCAGAATCTCCTTCCTTGGAAGATTCAGAGATATCTTGTCGAGTCTTTGCCTGGAGGAAAAAGATAAGCAAGAAGGTGCCTTCTCCTCCCCTCCTATTTGAGGACTCACAGGCGTCAGCTGATGGTCACATGAGTAAACATATTCTTTTAAGAGGGTGTTTTAGCTGTTGCTCTTGGTCAGCCCTCAGAGGTCAAGGTGAAAACAGCAATGCTCATTTTACAAGTGAAGGGGTTGGGGCCCAGAGGGGGCAACTGACCCGCAGCTGGTCAGTGTCAGGGGTAGGTCTGTGCTCCAGGGGTGACCTGCCCCTTCTTCCCAGGGAAGTTCTCTGCCGCTGGGGACAGAGACATAGGCCTGGTGCCAGACGATATTAGTGTGCATCCCCCATTCCCACAGAGATAGGACTCGGCAGCTGGAGCGCACCTAAGACTCTAAAAGACAATAACGTTTGTGCGTATAACTACGACACCCACTGCATGCGGGACACCACTAGGTTATTTTGCTCACGCTATTTCTTTTAACCACCCACATTATACATGATGAGCCTGACTCTGACCAGGCTGTGTAGACAGGCTGGAGTGACTGGCTTTTCAAACCATTTCCTAAAAATGCTGGGAATGTGTTATGCTGAATAAGCCTTGTCCCTTTCTCCTACCCACATTAAACAAGTCCTGACCCCAGTTCCCTATTCCCTAAACCCGAGAGAAGCACAAGCAGCCTTGGTCCCCCAGTGAGTCTGGTGCAGGTCCCATTGCCTTTGGGAGGACCACAAGTCTGTTCCAGCACCAGAGTTAGACCCACAGGAGCTTCCTGTTCCTCCGGCCTGTAGGAGGACGGTTCAGGGGCCAACCGCTCAGGCAAAGGGAGGATCCAGGTGTGCCAGTCTTTAATCACTTAGGGATTAGCTTGATAAGAATCTCATGCATGCCCATGCTGGCCCAGTGGAACCTCACCCTTCTATTAAGGGGCACACCCAAGCCAGGGAGGAATCCATACATTCTTGAATCCTTCTCAGGCAGGCAGGATGGCGAGGAAGTGCAAGAGCAGGAGAGAGAGGAGTCCAGGAATGCACAGCGGGTCCAGAGGAGGCCAGTTAGGGCCCTTCAATCCCCTTCCAGCACATCTCTTCTCTATTCTAGTTTATCAATAAAGAGCTTTCCCAAGCCCAGCTCTGGTGCCCAAATCAAACCTCAGTCTGGCCATCCACTGAAGACTTCAGCTTGTTACGCATCCAGATTAAGGCGATGAAGGCCACCTGACCCAGTAATTCTAAAATGAAAATCTGATCATCCCTTTCCCTCGCTTAAATGGTCGGGGACGGCCCATTGTGTCTGGTCGATTTGTTGTAAGGCAGCATGATCCCATTCTGAAACAGAATCATCTGTGTTCCTCCAATGCATAAAACAAGTAGAGGTATAATTACTCTGACTGCAGCAGAGAGGAAGTGCCAACCCAGACTCTTCTGGGGCTCCCCCTTCTAGGTTGTCTGAATAGTCAAAATTTAAAAATTAGAGGTATTTTACCGTAGAACGTAAGTTTGTGGGACTCTCCTATGAGATGACATGAGGAAAGTGGAAAAGTATAGAAGTTCATTGGATCAGACCAAGGGGAATGAGGGAAGGCAATGGGAATGGAAATAGGAAAGACAGGAGAATGAACTGGGCATAACTTCCTATGCTCAAATAGCAACACATGTCAGTGTAACTCCACATCACGTTCAACCACAAGAGTGGGATCCAAATAGTAATGGTTGCACCCCATGTATGTAAAATATGTCAAAATACACCCTCCTGTCATGTACATCTAAAAACAACCAATAAAAAGATGATATGAGGAAAAGAAGGAAATTAAAATTTATTTTCCACCTACTGTCTGACAAATACTATTTGCATTATGCAATACAAAAGGTCTATATGTTCTTATTGTTCATCTCATTTTACAGATTAATAAAAAGTGAAGCTCAAAAGACATTAAATAACACTCCCATGATTCAAATACCAGTGCACTGACTCTGAGATCCTTATTCTTTCAGCTTTTACACCACTTAGAGACTAAAGACGGGAAGCCTAATCGATAGTCCATGGTGCAGGCAAGGAGGGGGAATCCTACTGATTGATCCGAGGACAGTGAATCCTGTTGTCTGTAGGTGTGGCTCTCAGAAGAGCTGAAGTTGAGCCTCCTTTGGCAGCAGGTTCAAAGGACTATAATCTGGAAGCCATGAAACTATAGGCTAAAATCACCCAACCAGCAAGGAAGGCTCTTTACGTTTGGGTTCCCTCCTTCCTTTCTGTCAACCAGCGTCCCATCTCTTATTCTCATGCACCCTGTATTAAGGGCACTGTCTGCTTCCAGAATAGACTACGCTCATTCCCGTCTCTGCCCAGAATGCCCTTCCCCGTCACTGCCTGGCCAGCTCTGGAGACTCTCCCTCCACAGACACACCACCGAGAGCAGGCACCGCTGTCCTTGGGCACCCGCCCCCCTCCAGGCTGCTTCCGTTTCCTTGTTCTCTGCATTGGCTTCACGTCTTCACGTCACATAAATCTGGAAGCACATGGATCCTGGAATCAGGGCCCAGGCTCTGGAATCATGGATATTCTGAGGTGTCTGAGTCTGAGACGCTTTTCATCTGTTAATGTGATTAACCATAAGAGGCTCGGAGAGCCAGTGTGCAATATTGCATGATGATGCAAACATATTTGACGGATGAGGGGTTGAGGATAAGTGTTAATGCTCTTCTTCCTTCCCTCATATCATACCATTCCCTCAGATCAAAGGAGCATATTACTCTTTGAATTCACAAAACTCTGCATACAGTAGGCACTCAATAAACAAATTAATATCCTTAAAGTGATGTTTCCAAAGTTACTACAAGAAAGTTTTTGTCGGGATAAGTGATTTTTTTTTCATTATTTCAGTAATTCCTTGATTGTCCACATAATACAATGATGTCTTTCAACCGTTTGAAATTACTCGTCATGTTTCAGTATGCTCAGGGCAGGAAAGGGGACATAATTTCACCATAGTTCCAGATTTGGGTTCCAATAGCTCACACTCCCAGTCACAAGAGGCACAATCAGGAAGAATCACTTAGGTTCATAGTAATCAATTTGGACACCATGAAGCAAGTTCATTCCATTAGCAAATGGGATGAACTGCGTAGACTACAGTACAGGAACTTCCTGCCTCACAGTATGACTGACCTTCAGACATTTCATGCCCTCACCTACTCACACACCAGCCACCATCTCTCCCCTCCTCATCAAGTCACCCCACCCCCAAGTGAAGTATTTTTAGAAAGAAGATCAAACCAGAAAAGGCATAACCGGGGATGAGTGTCAGCCCCCTAGATGTCTGACGCCCATAAAGGAAAGTAGACTTGCAGACAGGCTTGAAATCGGGTCCAGACTCCTCTGCAGCCCAGAGAGCCGAACACAGCCAGGACCAGAGGCAAGCTCTCTGCAAAGCTGCACTGTAAAGCTTTGGCTTCGGGTCAGCATGACGACCGCGCCCCGCCCCAGGAGCAGCCTCCCACACCTGCCCTCAGTACCTGCGTGGGCCTGGCCTTCCAAGGAGCTCCCTCTCAGAGTGAAAGGAGCAGAGGCTTCAGCGTCAGCCACCAGTTTTGGGGTCCCTCTACTATGTCAAGCAGGGTGCGCTGTGTTGAAGCTGGGGATGAAGAGTGAACACCCAAGTGTCATCCAATCCAGAATGACAACGATTGAAAAGTACACACGAGCATCAGGTTGCAGGAATACAGGACACCACAGAAGAGTTTTGTAGAAGAAATAAAACAATCGAGGTTGAAGATACCAGGACCCAGAGAAAAGGATCCCCCCCCCCCATAGCACAGGAAGTCTTAAAGGATGGTTAAGGCCCAAAGAGGGCTTCAAGCCAAAGCACCTCCCATTTCACACTACGGCTCCGTGCAGCAGAGCCATATCATCTGTCTAGGGGCAACGGACAGATAAGGCTTAGAAAGAAGCAGTATTAGGGGCCCAGCCAAGGTGGAGGGTCATGATTCAGTGATGATTTCAACCCGCCAAAGTCTTTTTATTTATTTTTTTGAATTTTCATGGCAGTTGGGTACAGCAGGGGGGAGTTCACACGGGTGGGGTTTTGTCAGTCGGGCGCGTTGACAAGTCAAAGGGGCAAGGAAGGTTGTGATACTGGCCACAGATTGACTGAAATGACGAGCCAAGGAAAGCCAATGGGGTGGGGAGTGGCACAAAAGAAGGGGGCTGGTGGGCAGGGAGAGAGTAGATTCCCCGGAACATAAGCAAGCAGGTTTGAAAAGAAGGGGCTGCGAACAGGAAAAGGCGCCTGGACCTGTGGTCTCCGGGTAAGGATCTGCGGCTGCTGGTGCAGATGCTCATGTGTCAAGAGGAAGCAGCAGCGTTAGACCCTTTCCCGTGGGGCCTTTCTGTGATGCCATCGTTGGTCAACACGTCAGGCTCTTTGGGGTCTGCATCAGACACATGAGCCCCCAGGAGTGGCCTATGAGTGCTCAGATCATTGGTTCCCAACTTGTTGCTAAAACCTACAGAGGCCCTGTCTGTGCCCTGGGCTGATGCAGCCTCTGTGGCCTCCCGGTCGGTCATACTTTGGATTCCTCCAGAAATTTAGATTTCAATCTCCAAGCTCTGCCCCTGTGAACACCCTTGTAAATCGTGATCTTTGTATCTTTATGGGAATATCCCCAGGGTTTGTGGAGGGAAGGGACGCTTTGGGAACATGAGGATCTGGTAGTGACCCAGAGTGATATAGTGATGGAATGACTGAGCTGGAGGAATGTGGGAAGTTGTGGTCACAAACACATGGTTAGCAAGCAGCTTTCATATCCTCCTGGCTCCTTCCTTGAGCTGGGTGGAGAGCCCGGTATAAATAGGCTTCTGTCCATAGGGTCTCCTCAGTTCCATCCACCTGCCCACGGTTAGGAAGACAAGGTAAGTGTGCTTCCTGATGCTCTGGCAGTTTAGGGACAGCTGGGGCTGGCATGTCTCTGCTCAATGGAACAAGGCATCCCAGGATGGAGACAGTGAGAACTAACTGGTAATTTCAGGAAGACCAGGTGCATGGATATCTTCCAGGTGGTCTGAAAATTGCCATCCCAGAAGGAGTGAATGCAAACCAGAAACTGGAGTAGTAGAGTCATGGTGATGGGTACAAGCTATTGTTTTAGACAAGACTCAACTGCATAAAGCTGAGGTGTAGGAATAAGCAGATTCCATGATGCAAGAAAGAAAAAAAGAAGTGGAGATGATGGAGAGGGCTGGCATAACAGTGAACTTGAGATAAAAATCCAGTGAATGTATAAATTAGAGAATACAGTAAAAGCTCCTGTAAGATACTGGGAGTTACCCGGAGCCTTAAGCTGCTGCTTTGAAAGTCAGGAGTCTTAGGAGAAAGAGGCCAGATGGGAGAAGAGGTGAGCAAATTCTGGTTTACCCTCTGCTGGCTTTCTCCTGGGCCAGGACAGCAGGATACAGCTACCAGAGTCAGATTTAACTGCAGATGTTCAGTTTCTGCAAAAAAATATATTGATACAAATAACATTGATATTCTCTGAAATTTTTTAAATCTGTATTTTTAGGGTAACTGAACTTTCTCCAAGATGTCCTACCAGCAAAACCAGCAGAAGTACCAACTCTCTGCCAAGAGCCTCCCTAAATGTCCACCCAAGTGCCCAGCTCAGGCCCCCCAGGCTCCGGCCTCAGGCCCAGCTCCCTGCCCAGCTCCCTGCCCCTCTCCAGCCCCAGCCTCCTCCAGCCATCCTCCCACCTGCTGCGTTTCTGGGTTTGGGGGCCACAGCTGCTGTCTCGGGTCTCACGGGTTTCCGCGGCTTCCAGAAGTCTACCTGCCCCGGCCCCAGAACTCTGACTGCTGTGGGAATGAGTCCTCTGGATGTTCCAGGGGCTGCCACGGCTCTGGGGGCTGCAGCTGACCTGCGACCTTTGAGGAGCTGAGAAACCACTGCCAAGGACCAGCCTGGGCTCACCTTGTGCTGCTTCCTCCCTCTCCCCCTGAACTGGCTGTGCAGGCCATCTGCTCTTCCTCTTGCTGAGAACCTCAACCCTCCTGGCCCAAGCTGTGGTACTCCATCAAGGAGACCTGAAGGCAAGGGAAAACTCTGCTCCCCAAGCCTTATCAGTGTGGAAATAAAGCTCTGCTCCCCTGGGCCCTGACTTCTGGGTATTTGTTGATTCCTTCATTGAGTCCACATTAACCCCGATCCTTTTTTTTTAATGTCTTTTTTTACTCTGATTTGTCATATATGACAGCAGGATGCATTACAATTCATATTACCCATACAGAGCACGGTTTTTCATCTCTGGTTGTACACAATGTAGAATCACATCACACCATTTGTGTCTTCATACATGTATTAGGGTAACGATGCCCATCTCATGCCACCGTCTTTCTTACCCCCATGCCCCCTCCCTTCCCCTCCCACCCCTCTCCCTGTCTAGAGTTCCTCTGTTCCTCCCATGCTCCCCCTCCCCACCTCACTATGAATCACCCTCCTTATTTCAGCATTTGTTAATCTGGATTCTTTAAGCAGACCCCCATAGTGAGCCATTCAGATGGGAAATTCCTGTGCAGACAGACTCAGGGTCTGAGTTTTGGGGGAGGGCTTTGAGAAGATCCAGAGGGGAGCCATAGGGGGTGCTTTCCATATACAGGTGACCCAATGGTCCTGCTGCTGCTGCAGTTGCCACTGACACTGAGCCACTGTCCTGCTCATCAGGACACATTCTGCTTCCCAGACCCTTCTTATTTGGGAGAATCTGCTCAAGGTGAAGAAAAAAAATGGCACAGGTAACCTGTAGTCAGATGCTCGTTTTAAAACCACGAAAAACACTCTCCTCCGGCCAATAGCCACATAACCAAGTCTCCCACTATCTCTTCACGCAGGAGCCAGAATCAGGGAGAATCCACACAGTGGGCATTTAGCCCAGCTCCTGAGAGGCCTCGGTGCTAATATCCACCCTCTGTGGCTTCTTCTCCTCTGTTCAACAGGCTAAATGTCATGGGCTTGGGGCAACTTCTCAAGGCACCCTTTTTCCCAGCCCAAGGTGTGCTGCAGTACAATATGCTTCTGCTCACCCTCTGTGACTGTGGTTCTTAAGCTCAGTATTGAGACACTCTGCTGCCCAGAAGTTTAGCAAGTGAGTAGTGGATGGACCTATGGACAGTACTCCAAAAATTACACATAACCCACGGCTCACACTAACCAAAACACAGCTCTTGCCCACGTCCCGCGTGGGTGGTGGGAAAAGGGTTCCCCTCGGTGGAATGGACTGGCTGAGAAATAAAAGCTAAGAGGAATAAAATGGCGGGAAAACCACAGAACACAGAAAGGAGTTTCAACAGTGGGGCAGGACAGGCAAGCGGATCAGACGGATGGAGCTTCTGGACCAGATGGAGCCCGCATCTGCCTTATTTATACTGGAAAACACCAAAGAGATTCTATGGAATGTGCTTCTCCGAAAAAGGTTAAAGGTGGGCTGTTCAGTTCCTAGTGGGTTACGCCCACCTCCAGAGCCACTATGAGGAACCTTCCAAGCAGAGAGAGGGAAAGGTCACGTGCACTGGGGATCTATTGCTGTGGGAGAGCCAGGGAAAGTTCCCGATGCCAGGCCTCTCTCCCCCTGGCTGCCATGATCCTCAGGTATTTCACGGATGGCTTCCCGCACACAGCTATTAAAACTTCACGCAGTAATCCAGCTCACACCTGATTGCCATCTATCAGGTGTGTCCTAGCAGGAGTGAGATTGGGGACTCTTGGCCCCAAATAAGTCACAAAAAGGCATGATTGGCCTGGGGCACTCAGTGTAGGAGAGCCCAGAGGGCAACCTTGACCACCTCGCTTGACATCCCAACACTTAGTCCAAGGAGGACTTGCAGGTCAGCGGTTTTCAACCTGGGACAAAAGGGACAGTAGGAGTCCACAGAGGAATCTTTCTCTGTGTGTGTGTGTGTGTGAGAATACTGTCACAATATTCACCGTGCTTACTCAAACACGTTAAATAACAGGCAATCGATAGTTCCTTGGAGGCCTCCTGGTGTTCCAGGTTAGCCTGGGCTGTGGGTCCAGCTAGACGACACCAGAGTAAACATTTCATAACACCTCTGTGGGACACCACCCGCAAAATACTTGAGCATCTTCACTTGGCCTGAGCCAGGAAGACTGAGGTTTGGCATTGCAAGCTATCTCCTGGCCCCTCCCTTTCAATGGATTGCACAATGCGCCTGACCTCTCTTCGCTCTTCCAGGAAGCCCGCTCTCATTGGGGTGTAACCCATTGGAAACTGGACAGCCCACCTCCTACCTTAATAGGTGAAAATATTTCTGTGGAAAACCTTTGATGTTCCCCCCATCAGTGAAGCAAACTCAGGCCCACTCTCCATGTGAAAGCTTGACCCCTCAGGTCAAAGAGCCCTCCCGTTCCTGCTTTCTAAAATTACCGCCTGGGTCCTGTGGTTTCTTTGATGCTTTCTCTTTCTTAGCTTTGTTTTGCTGCCAGACTACTCCACGGAAGAGGAAACTTCACTTCTACCTGAGCCTGCTCCATAAAGGGGGGTAGGGGGCGTGGGCTGGATTTGGCACCTGGAACAGCAATCCTCATTGCATGAATCAAGGTACCTAGTGGGTGTTTGGCCCTCTCTTGCAGGAAAAGCATGATTATGGTTTAATATTTTGTGAACTGAAGTATTAAAGTATTGTGGATGGAAATATTCTGGATGAAAATATTGTGGATTTAGCATGTTGTGGGTTGGTATTTTGAGAGTAGGAGGAGAAAGGAAAGATTTCTTTTATCGTGAGATTTTAGGCATGGGGAACCCTCTGTCTTCAGAAAAAGAAATCTATTTTGCAATTCTGAAGACTATAATCAAACCTAAGGGTAAAGACGCAAAAAGAACCCAGCTCAGTTCTTAGAAATGATTAGGGAAATAAATACGTCTGTGGTTTTGTGAGGAGGAATCACTTGATTTGTGTATTTGGAAGAAGCTTGGTAGAGAATTATTTGAAAGATCCATTTTAGCTGGCCTGCCTAAAAGTACCATTAAAAATGTAGAGAAAAATTGGGGCTGCAAAAGAGATGTATTTATATTCAAACCAAGACCTTGGTCAATGGTCTTCAGGAGACTTACTTATGGGCCTTAGAGATCAGTTAAAAGCCTCAGACCTGGCAGACAGCCTGCCCAGCTCTTGGGATTTCTGTGTCTGCAGGTGACCTGATGCTCCCAAGGCCGGAGGCGGAACACAATCACATCCGATTTGTAACTCTTAAAACTCAGAGGAAAGTGGAAGGAAAGCGAGGATCTAGGAGTCAGGCAAGGGAGGAATGAGAGATGGAGACCAGGCAGAGATGCACACGAGAGCTTACTTGTCAGAGCTGACACATAAAGGCCATCTCTCCACAGGCAGAGGGAGGCAACGCAGGCTTGGGGTTGGGGACTTTTATGGGGCAGCTTCAGGGATTAGAGCCCGGCAGGTCCTGATGCTGGAGATGAAGGGTGGGGTTGGTGTGAGTGAGCGGGGAGCCTTTCTCAGAAATGCCCTGGGGTGGGAAAGCAAAACTTTTTCTTAAGATGCCATCCAAATGCTAAGCAAGGACCTTACAGAAAATCTCAGGGCAGAATCTAAGCCTGTTGCATTCTTAGCAAGTCAAAGTCAGGGAAGTGAGCCGCGGAAGCACAAATATAATTCATCATTTGAGACCTGTGCTAGGCAGGGAAACAGCCCAGACCAAAGTTAATTCGGAAGAGAGACCCAGGAAGATGGGGGAGGGGCCCCACTGGGGGATCTGGAGGAAGAGTCTCAGTCAGAGGAGGAGTCTGGGGTAGAAGTAGACCTCTGCAATTTGCATTTAAATGGCCCTGCTCCCGCGATCCACCCTCTCGCTCAGGGAAGGTGGAGGCTTTGCCTCCAACTTGTCCACTGCAAATCTTTCTCTGCTCCAAAGTGGTCTCAGGACTGCGTTACAGGAGGCAGAAGGTATTTCAGGATTTAAATTATTTCCAATTTTTGAGCAGATAAATGAGAAGAACGAACGTGTGCTACTTCATGCTGCCTTTCCTTTTAAAAACTTAAAATAGTTAAAATTTGCTTGCTCCATGTGTGGCCCGAACTCACCCTTTGTTGAAAGCCTTAGAGAATCCATCAGTAGTGAGGCTCTGCCGCCTCCTGACTGGGTCACCCTAAAGTGTGCCTTACCTGGAGGTGACTATTTACTGTGGAGACCTAATTGGAAGGATTTTAGCTCTGGGCAAGCAGAGACCAACAGCAGACATGGGACTGATATCACCGTAGAGATGTTGACCTGGACAGGACAATTTACTGACTCGGAACAGCAGTTAAACTGTGATTTGCAAACTTATAATCAGATGAGTACACGTGCCAGAAAGGGGTGGAGGGATTTACCCAATACAGGAGAAAATACTTTAGATTTCAGTTAAATCCAGCCGGGCCCAGAGGAGAGTTTTTCGGATTTTGTGGCGTGTCTGTACCAGGCTGCAAGCTGCACGATAGGGGATTCAAATGCCTCCAGGGTGTAGGCTAACAGCCAGCTTTTGAAAATGCTAATGAAGTCTGCCAAGAAATAACTCAACCACTTCTGAAGAAAGGGACTGTGCCCGGTTTTATCGCCTTTGTTCTGATGTGGGTCCAATGCATTTACAAGGTCTCACTGTCGCCTTAAAGCAGGCTCTAAGGAGGCCATCAAAGTAAAACAATTGCGGGAAAGTTGGGCGAGATGGCGAGGGACTGTAGATGACCACAGAGACAAAGAAATTCAGGGGTTTTTCAGATGCGCCTTTGGAGGGGCGACCAGAGGCAGGGGAAGCCTCGCCCAGGGGTCCTACACCCCGCCCCCCTCCGTGTTTGCTGCAGGGAATCTGGAGGGGGGCCAACCCCAGTCCCACCCAACAGCAGGGGTGTGACAATTGGCTCAGGAGGAGGAGCCAGTGGCCCCAGGGCCGGCTCATTCTGTGTGGCCCATCCTCCTTACACCAGGCCCAAACTCACGGTTCACCTGGGACACTTCCAGCTCAGGAGCCCCAAGCTTGTAGCTCCATCCAGCCTCAGAATTCATAGTAACCCCAGAAACAGCCCCCAATTAATCCCTACAGGGATTTACTGACCACTGCCACCAGAAAAGATAGGTTTAATATTAGGAAGAAGCAGTCGAATTCAGAAAGGAATTCAGGTATTCCTGGGTGTTACTGATACACATTTTGATGGGGGAATTAAGATTGTGGTTCAAACAAATTCTATTATTCGGCTTTCTCCAAGGGATACCATTGCACAGATAATTTTTTTTTGCCTTGCTGCTCCGCAGGGAAAGGTTTAGCAGATGGACCAGGCAGAATCCTGATTTCCAGGGCCCCAGAAAAGAGCACACTGGGCTCAGTTGATTAAGCAAGAGCGCCCTCTGTTGACTCTTAAAATCCACCATGGAAGTTTGTATCTGGCAAACCAGATACAGGAGCGGATGAATGAGTCATTTCCAGCAGATTTTGGCCCCCAAATTGGCCTTTGCATACTACACCTGCCAGCCCAGAAGGGATTGGTCGGATCGCTCAGCCTGCTCAGAGTGCCCAATACCTCTAAGGGGAAGATAGGGTGGCAGTACAGGACTCTTTAAACCCTATGTCCTTGATACTTTGCCAGTAAATCTATGGGGGCGGGATATTTTAAGTAGCTAGGAGTGTTACTAAAAACTCATAATTCCATGGTGTCACCTCAGGTGCTTAATCAAGGGTCTATTTCTACTAAAGGATTAAATGGAAATCAACAAGAAGGGTCTTTACCTATGACTCAGTCTTGTCAATGAAGACAATTTATTTAGTTCATCCAATAAAAATTTTTAATGGGGGCACTGATTTCTTCCCTGTCCCCAAAAACGGCAGAAAAACTTAATTGGCCTACTGAAGAACCGATTTGGGTTCATCAGTGGTTCCTGTCAGGGGAAAAACTACAAATAGTCAATGTTTTAGTTCAAGAACAACTTCAAACTGGTTATATAGAGCCTACCCTTGGTCCTTGGAATACTTCAGTTTTTGTGGTTAAGAAAAAAATCTGGCAAATTTTACAAGATCTTAGAGCAATTAATCATATTATGGAACCTATGGGAGCCTTACAGCCTGAGATTCCTTCTCCTCCAGCCTCCCCCATGATTATCATTTAATGGTAATAGATTTAAAAGATTTTTTCATTATATATACCACTGCAGCCAGATGGTTGTAAGAGATTTGCTTTTAACGTCCCAGCTATAAATTTCAAAGAATCAATTAAAAGATATTGTTGGAAGGTTTTATCTCAAGGAATGTGTAAAAGCCCAACGCTTTGTCAGAATTTTGTACACAGGCTATTGCTCCTGAAAGAAAATAATTCCCTGATGCATATGTTATCCATTACACAGATGACATTCTTTTGGCTCATGCTAGTTTAGATGTACTTTTGAAAATTTTTGCTCAATTAGAAAGTTCACTTACTGCAATGGATCTATGCATAGCACCTGAAAAGATAGAAAAGACTTCTCCTTTTCAATATTTAGGTAATATAATTGAAGGATGCATAATTCATCCACAAAATTTACAAATAAGAGTTGATGGTTTACTTACTCATTATGGCTTTCAAAAATTACTATGTGTTATCAATTGGCTGTGACCAAGTCTAAAATTAATCACTGCAGATTTGAGTCCTCTGTTTCAGATTTTGCAGGGAGATCCTTCTCCAACTTCTCATGGTCAATTTATTACAGAAGCAAGGATTGCCTTAACAAAGGTTGAATCTGCCATTAAGACTGCACAGCTTATTAGAATTGATCCACAGGAGCTTACATATTTGTTAACACTTCCTACTGTTCATATCCCGACAGGAGCAATATGGCAATCATTGGGAATTATTGAATGGCTCCATCTAGCTCAGTCTCCTCAAAACTCATTGACTCCATTTCATAACTTTATTGCTCAGCCAGCTATTAAAGGAAGAACACGAGTTTTGCAGAAAGTTGGATCAGAACCTAATATTATTGTTACCCCTTTTCCTACTCAACAGCATGATTGGCTTTGGCAATCTTCCAATACTTGGCAAATAGTTTTTTCTAACTTCCCTAGTCAAATAGAAAGCCATTACCCTCGTGATGAAATTATTCAGTTTTCTGTTGTAACTGCATTTATTTTTCCCAAAATTGTATGTGCTCAACCAATAGTTGGAGCACTAACAATATTTACTGATGGATCAGGCTCAGGTTTCTATAGCCATGCTCATTTGGAGATAATACAGACATCATATACTTCCACACAACTAACAGAACTTCAAGCTCTCATTTTTGCTTTAGTTCATTTTGCAAATGAACCAATCAATATTTATTCTGACAGTTTATATGCCGTTGGAGTGACAAAAAATATTGAAACACTGTCTACTGGGAACACACCATCACAGGCGTTACTTAATTTGTTTCATACTTTACAAAAGACAATTCAAATCTGTCATCATCTGTGTTTCCTCAGCCATATATGAGCACATTCTAACCTTCCAGGTCCTTTAGCATCAGGTAACGATAAGATTGATAAACTTGTTGCTGTTTGTCAACAAATGTCTTTATATGATTGTGCACAAGCCTCGAAGCAAATTTATCAAGTATAAAGTATTGTTTATCTTATTTTGCAATATCAGTATGTACTTGAGCTACTATTCACTGCTATTGAATATTACACATTTTACTGTACAATTTTATCCCCCTTTGATGTGCCACTAAGAATATAAATTTGTGAGACATTTGTTTTTTCTCACCTTAATGCAAGGGAGCACTATTTTTATTTTCTGAACAAAATTAAATGTTTTCTTCCATTATTAAATTTAAAATATTAATTTTAAATGTAGTTCCAGGAAAATGCTATTCAAACTCCAAGTAATGTGTGTAATTTTAGTTATTAATAAACTCTCTACCCATATCACTATGCCAATTTTATATAGAATGCAATAGAAGTGAAAAATAAACATGTTTAGAGATGGGACAATAATTAGAAATATTTCCTCTGGGAGTCATATTGGTCACCTCCCAGTGTTGTGTAGAGTCTTCTTTGGGAACCAAAATTGGCTTAAATAAAAACAGAGTAGCAATTACCAGAGCTAAATCCTGGGCAGACCCTGGAGGCCAATTAGTAATGTGGTTTATGAAGGACCAGATGTTGGATGTGTACCTGACCACAAGAGGGCAGTGGTGAGAACATCACAAGATTGCCTGTGGACGAGGCTATTCCACTTAGAAAGGGCAGTGTGGGCACCCTTTATGTTCAAAACACTAGAAAAACTAGGGACAACAGGAACAGATCTCAACGTCATAAAGGCTAGCTATGCTAAGCCCCAGGCCAGCATCATTCTAAATGGAGAAAAATTGAAGGCATTCTCTCTAAAAACTGGAACAAGACAGGGATGCCCTCTTTCTCCCCTTCTATTTAACATAGTTCTCAAAACACTGGCCAGAACCATTAGACAGATGAAAGAAATTAAAGGGATACACATAGGAAAAGAAGAACTCAAATTGTCACTATTTGCTGATGATGATTCTACACCTGAAAGACCCTAAAAGTTCCACCAGAAAACTTCTAGAACTAGTAAATGAATTCAGCAAAGTAGCAGAATACAAAATCAACACCCCAAAATCAAAGGCATTTCTGTATATCAGTGACAAAGCCTCAGAAAGGGAAATGAGGAGAACTATCTCATTCTCAATAGCCTCCAAATAAAATAAAATAAAATACTTGGGAATCAACTTAGTGAAAGATCCATATAATGAAAATTACAGAACCCTAAAGAAAGAAATCAAAGAAGACCTTGGAAGATGGAAAGATCTACCTTGCTCCTGGATAGGCAGAATTAATATTGTCAAAATGACCATACTTCCAAAAGCACTATACAGGTTTAATGCATTCCAATTAAAATTCCAATGACATTCCTCATAGAAATAGAAAAAGCAATCATGAAATTCATCTGGAAAAATAAAAGACACAGAATAGCTAAAGCAATCCTTAGCAGGAAGAGTGAAGCAGGTAGCATCACTATACCAGACCTTAAACTATACTACAGAGCAATAGTAACAAAAACAGCATGGTATTGGCACCAAAACAGACTGGAAGACCAATGGTACAGAATAGAGAACACAGAGACTAACCCACATGATTACAATTATCTTATATTAGACAAAGGCACCAAAAACATACATTGGAGAAAAGATAGTTTCTTCAACCAATGGTGCTGGGAAAACTGGAAGTCCATATGCAACAAAATGAAATTAAACCCCTATCTCTCACCGTGCACAAAACTCAACTCAAAATGGATCAAGGACTTAGGAATACAATGAAAGACCCTGCATCAAATAGAAGAAAAAGTCGGCCCTAATCTCCATCATTTGGGAATAGGCCCCAACTTCCTTAATAAGACTCGTGTGGCACAAGAATTAAAATCAAGAATCAATAAACGGGACAGACTCAAAGTAAAAAGTTTCTTCTCAGCGAAAGAAACAATCTGTGAGGCGAACAGAGAACCTACATCCTGGGAGCAAATTTTTACCCCTCACACATCAGATAGAGCACTAATCACCAGGGTATATAAAGAACTCAAAAAGCTAAACATCAAAAATAAAAAAAAACTAAATAACCCAGTTAATAAATGGGCCAAGGACCTGAAGAGACACTTCTCAGAAAATGAAATATAATCAACCAACAAATACATGAAAAAATGTTCATCATCACTAGCAATTAGAGAAATGCAAATCAAAACTCCTCTAAGATTTCATCTCACTCCAATCAGAATACCAGCTATTATGAAGACAAACAACAATAAGTGTTGGTGAGGATGTGGGGGAAAGGCACACTCGTACACTGCTGGTGAGACTGAAAATTAGTGCAGCCAATATGGAAAGCAATATGGAGATTCCTTGGAAAATTGGGAATGGAACCACCATTTGACCCAGTTATCTCTCTCCTTGGTCTATACCCAAAGGACTTAAAAATAGCATAACAGGGACACAGCCACATCAATGGTTTTTAGAGAGAGAGAATTTTTAACATTTATTTTTTAGTTTTCGGTGGACACAATATCTTTGTTTGTATGTGGTGCTGAGGATCGAACCCGGGCCGCACGCATGCCAGGCGAGTGCGCTACCGCTTGAGCCACATCCCCAGCCCCACATCAATGTTTATTGCAGCACAATTCACAATAGCTAAACTGTGGAACCAACCTAGATGCCCTTCAGTGGATGAATGGATAAAAAATAATGTGGCATATATACACAATGGAATATTACTCAGCAATAAAAGAAAATAAACTCATGTCATTTGCAGGTAAACGGATAGAGTTAGAGAAGACAATGCTAAGTGAAGTTAGTCAATCCCCAAAAAAACAAATGCCGAATGTTTTCTCTGATATAAGGAGGCTGATTCATAGTGGGACAGGGAGAGGGAGCATGGGAGGAACAGACAAATTCTAGATAGGGCAGAGGGGTCGGAGGGGAAGGGAGCGGGCATGGGGTAATTAATGATGGTGGAATGTAATTATCATTTTTATCCAAAGTACACATATGAAGACACGAATTGGTGTGAGTATACTATGTATACAACCAGAGATATGAAAAATTGTGCTCTATATATGTAATAAGAACTGTAATGCATTCTGATATCATATATAAATAAAAAAAATTTTTAAAGAAACCTAGGAATATTCTTCTATAATTTCAAAAGGGGGACCAATATTATAATTATAACACAACAACCAAAAACTATAAAAGAGAATATCTTAAGATGTGTTTACATAAAAACCAACATTTTCTATCTGACCGAAATCTAACAAAGTCAAGAACTCACTGGAAGAAATTTTGTGTATCATAGCCCCAAAATGGGTTAATTTTCTAGTAAAGTATGAGAACGACAAATCAATAGTAAAATTATCAGTCATCCAATTTGATATTAGGTAAACTGTATAACCAGACAGTTCCCAGAAAATGAAATACTGTGCCTCTCTAAATACAATAAAACGTAATTGAGCCAGACATGGTAGCAGATCATGTAGTCACAGCCACTTGGGAGGCTGAGGTAGGAGGATCACAAGTTAAAGGCCAGCTTCAGCAACTTAGCTAGACCCTGTCTCAAAATAATTTTTTTTAAAGTGGGGGGGTCTGGGGATGTAGCTCAGTGGTAGAGTGCCCTTGGGTTCAATACCAAGTATCACAAAATAATAATAATAATAATAATAAAGATTACTTAGTAATAGAAACTCAAACTACTTCAGGATACTATTCTTTTTTTAATATTGTCAATGGACCCTCATTTTATTTATTTAAATGTGGTGCTGAGAATCACACCCAGTGCCTCACACATGTCAGGCAAGCTCTCTACCACTGAGCCCCAGCCCCAGCCCCCAGGATACTATTCTTGACCTACAGATTGGCAGGGAGCAATGCATTAAATAACGTATTATGTGGATGAGTCTGTGAGGGTGTGGGAAAATATCGGTGGTGTTTTTGTGGGAAAGTTAAATAGGACCCTTCTGTTAGATAGCCACATGATAGTATCAAATAAGCGATTAGATGTGAAGGAGACATCTGGGGAGTAAGAAGGTGGCCAACGTCATGGACACATAACGTGGCCTCTTGGTGATGAGATTGAATAAACACCAGGAAAATGATTTAGGTGCAGAAGAGAAGGCAAGAAGGAAATACTACAATGTGCGACTATAGAACTGAGATGAAATGCCCACAGGCCCGGGCAGTACCACCCTCAGGTCTCAGCTACTTTGGGGTCCTTTTCTGCTTCCACCCCATCACCACCCTCCCCATGGGCAAGGAGTGCTTAGTCCAACGTAAAGCTCTGAGACACAGTCCTCACCCAGATGTCCAGGACCCAGAAACCCCTGCCCAAATGACCCCGATTGCCTCCTCCTTTTCCTTGTCCCCCCACCCAAGATGGAACCCAGGGCCTTACATGTGCAGGCTGGGCAGGTGCTCCACCATGAGCCACATCCCCAGCCCACACAAGGTCCCGGGATTGCCTCTCGTCCACTCTCGTCCACTCCCGAGACCTCATTCGGTCAACACCCTTCTCATCTCTAGGTCTCCAGAGACAATGACGGGTGGTTGGTGGCTTGAGGGGTCAGTGTTTGAACAGAACTTGGATGGTAAGAGCCTGGGTGTCCACACTTATGCACGTCTGAGGTCTCTCGTGGTGCAGGATGGGGCCAGAGCAGGAAGAGAGGGGGCCACAGGGGTCTGGGGCCTCTGTTCTTTCGCTCGATGTTCTGCAAATGTCAAGGGAGGGCCTGCTTCCCAGAAGAGAAGTTCCTGTCCTGTCTTACAGAGGCCTTGTAGAGGAAGAAGGGAGAGCGCGAACATAACCAAAGGCCTCTCTTCCCACCATACCGCTGATGGGTTGACTGCGTCCAGAACCTCCCGGGTTCCAAGAGGTGAGCTAGACACTGGGAGTGTCATCATAAATGGGATGGGCGTCCCAGTTTCTCCCCTGCCGAGGACTTTCCAGTGGTCCCCAGTGTTCTCAGGATGTAATCCAAGCTCTTTCTTATCCGTATAAAAGTCTTCATCAATACAACCTCTGCCTCCTTCAGAAGCTAACCCACTTCCTCTCCCTACTCCCCACTCTGCTTCAGCCACATTGGGCTTTCCCCCAAATAGACCTTTTCCCCTCAAAATAGTGTTCTCTTCTTTCTAGGTGTGAAAAGACATCCTCTTGCACACCGTCCCCCCACGTCCCACTTCCTTATCTCCGATCGCCAAGTCTCAGCTTAAACATCCCCCTTTCCAGGAAGCATCAGGTCTCCATTTCTGACCCCGGGTGCTCCCAGGAGATCCTGCAGGTATTCCAGCATAATTCTAATTAAACAGCTCTCAAGTTTTCTATTGACCTGCTTCTAGGCTGAATCAGATTGTTGAGAATGTGAACCACATCTGTGGGTCTTATACCCTCTTGTTGTGTAAGACAAAGCACGGTAGACCTCAGGTACTCAGTACAGATCGGGTGTACACTTTGGGTTTCAGGTGCCAGTGCTTATGAGCTAGTTGAAGAGTTTTCTTTCAGGGAAGAAACCAGGAGTTGGGCCATCCAGCCAGCAGAGGGCACAGGCGAGTCAGGTCACAGGCCAGAGTCTTGGAGAATTGTGGTGTCACAGAGGCTTAGAATCTCAGGGTCCTGGCACTAGGAGGCAGGGGAGCTATTTGCTTCATTTGGCATCTGATAGTCATGGACTCACTAGGCTGCTGAGGAGGATCCATCATCTATCTGCCAGAACCAATCAAGGAAAGATCATTTCTGTGAGAAGCTGAGTATGGAAGTTGTGAATTGAGAAGAGTGAAGAGCAGCGGCCAGTCCAGGTACCCGAGGCGCCTCGTCTGGGCGGCTCCCCAGGGCCCGTCCCTTGGCGCAGTCCTTCCTTCCTTACTGAGACCTGCCTGGGCCAGGCGGGGGGTGAGCTGGGAGAAGGCAGACAGCAAGGGAGAGGGAGGGTGCCTGTTGTGAAAGTCTGGAGGAGAAGTCAACAATCACAAAACGACAGCCCTACAAAGTGTGGGTTCTTGAACGTTTAATATTAGGTGAAGATGTAGGGATAGGAACCAGAGACGAGGGGAAGGGCGCATTCAAAGACCCGGAAATGGGAGCGAGGAGTTTGGGAGCAGTGAGCCCTGAGCCAGCCCAATAGGCATGAAAGACCAAGGCTGGAGGTGAGGGTGGGCGGCCAGGGCTTTCTATGGATCCTCACTGAAACCAGCAGTCAGACCTCCTAAGGCGGGCCTCGCCCTGGGGCCATGCTGCCCCTCCTGGCTGCAGTGGACAAGCTGGATTCCTAAGCTACTCTCCCTCTGGGTCATGGCACAACCTCCATATCTGGGACTTGGTTCTGGGATCCCAGAGGGGGTGACTGTGGGCCCAGCCAAGAGCTTCCCTGGACAGCGGTTCTGGGGGCCCTGATGCCACTGTAGCTTGTGGTCTGAGAATTGCTGTTGTAGAAACAGCCCAGCCAAGACCCAGAAGGATGGACCCTAACAAGTGACAGTCAGGCTCCGAACTGCCCACTCAGGACATTGACCTTCAGGCTAGAGAGAGGTAAGGCCCAGACGTACGGAGGAGAGAACTAGCAGGAAAAACCGGAGCGTGGTAGAGACGGGGAGGCTGAGAGAAGGAGAAGGGAAGGAGCTGACGAGCCCACAGAGGAAAGAAGCCACAGAAAGCCAAACACTGAAGGGGCCACTCTCGCCTCTCCTGTCCCCCCCCCCCCAGGAAAGTCAGGTCATTGCAGGGCAGGTCTGCTGCCTCAGCCCTTGATGGCATCTCTCCTATGGGAGGGAGGGACTGGGCACTTGTCCCCACCCCTGGCCCTTGCAGTCCTGCTTCACTGTCTTCCTCTTAAAACCTCTTCCCGGGGGGCAGAATGAATCCTGAAGACATGGGATCATACGTGAATTAAAGCCAACACCCAAGAAGCCACTTTCCCCTTTAGGCTGGGAACGGCCCCTGGCCGGGTTCAGGCTGCGGCCACACCGCCAAGGGTCTGACTGTGTGACGGGTTCAGACCCAGGGGCAGAAGTCTTGCAAGTGACGTCGCCTCTCCTAATTTCTTTTCCTCTGGGGACTGTAGGACATTCAAAGGACTGCAGGCCCTAAGGGAGTCACCCCAGCCTGTCCCCGCAGATAGCATCAAGGAGCACAGTTTGGCCTCCTTGACACAGGCCAGCGGACACCCTCCCACAGAGAAAGCCCAAGATAAGGCTCTAGCTCTTCGGAAAGCGGAGTGGCAGGGGCCGGGCTGGGCCAGGCCGCAGCTTGTCAGATGGAGTGACTTCTGCAGGGGTGGAAGCCTCAGCCCCAGCTGACTCAATGGGACCCAGTTTGTCCAGCATGAACTGGGTTTAGATGAATCCCCGGATGAAAAAGTGTTGACTCTAAATGCCTAACACCCACCCGTCCAGGAGGGCCAGGCCCGGGCTCCTCTACAAAGTCACAGGGTTCTGGTAGCAGAGTGGGTCCCCTCTCACGGGCACCCTCCAGTATCCGCCTAGCTCAGGAATCCTCCACACTGTCAAGGAAGGCTGCTCGGTGTCTGTCCCACGGATGATGTGGACAGGGATTAGTTTCTGTCCCCAGGGGTCTCTCTCTGTCCGCACGACACAGAAGAGAACAGAAGGCTAGGGAAGATGGCTTCCTAACATGAGAATAGAGCAGGAAAGGTGTTAGCAGGCAGGAAGGGTGGCAGGAGGATGCACAGGGTCCACCGGAACAGGAACCAGCACCTTGGAAGGGCAATTCACCCAGGCTCCACTGAGAGGGACCAATGATCTCAACTTGATCCAGTTAAACAGCCTTTGTCAGGAGCCTCTGGTTCTTCCTTGTTCGTACCTGTGAACAGACATGCGCACACGCGTGTGCACACACACACACACACAGATACACAAGCGTGCGTGCTTAGTGGAAAGCCCACAGTCGTGACTAGTTGAGTTTCAAAAACTTGTTTGGACTGAGGCTTTTTTCAAAAATCCCGTGGGCGCCAGAGGCTGGCACGTGGCTGAAACGTCACCTCTGTGGTTGCCACTCCAACTCCCACACCATCCTCCTCCAGGGGTGACAGGACTCTGACAGCCCAGCACCTCCCCCACGTGGGGTGTGGCCTTGAGAGCTGTGCCTCCAACAGGGGCTACGGGCTCATTTTCTCCCCTCCCACATCTCCCCCAGGGCCAGAGGACAGCCTCAGTCTCTGGGCCAGTTCTGGCCGCTCTGACCCTCTGCCTTCTCTGGGGCCGTGACAGTGGCTCTCATCCGCGTGCCATGAGAGGCACAAGGCAGAACCCAACAGGAGCCGCCTCAGGAGCCCCACGTGGGGCCGAGGGCTCAGGACCATGGTGGGGGAGGGCTTGGAACTCACAGTGGGATCTCCCACAACCGTGTAGGCTGAGGGAAACAGTGTTGGGGTTTTCTTACTCTCAAAAGGCTCAGAAAATTACAGAAGTGTCACATGGTTGAGTTGAGGACACCTAGAAGGTTCAGTGCCCCCTTATAGAAGAAGAAGGGAACCCCAGGAGAGCCGCCCCAGCCCTGTGGCCCAGAAGCTGCATGACTGGGCCTGGAATTGGCTTCTTTCCCTCCTCTCTTGCCCTTCACCCCGAGCAGCTGACGGCTTCCCACTGAGGTGCAGGAGACAGCCCTGTATTGAGAAAGGGCGCCATGGCTAGTGGCTCTGAGGGTCCTGTTGTACTTTGGTGGTCCTCAGAGTGAGCATGGAGAAAAATGGCCGCTTCCTAAGCTGGTAGCAAGCATTACTTCAGGTGTTTGTGGAGCACCTGAATCTTGACTCATCATCAGTCTGGGGGTCCCTGGTTCCTCATCAGCTAAGAGGTTTTAGGCAAATTTCTCATAGATTCTGGTCTTTGATTCCTTATCTAGAAAACAGCCACCACCCAGTTGGGAGCACACACCCTGGCCCGTGGGGAGGCCCAGGGTGGTGGGGATGGCCATTTGCTCTGAGGGATCCGGCCCTGCTCTGCCCAGAGAGTGAGTCATCATCCTGAAGTGTGGGGTGTGGGGGGGAGTCAAGGTAGAAGAAAGCAAAAGCGGACCCCAACTTTCTTTCTAATGAAAGCATTATTTTTTCTTGTAGGACCTCCGAATCTAAGGAAGATGTGTGACCCACCAAAATGCAGCCCATGCTGCCCACCCAAATCCCCCCCATGCTGCCCATCAAAACCCCCGTGCTGCCCTCAAAAACCCCAGTGTTGCCCACAGAAGCCTCCGTGTTGCCCCCAGAAACCGTGTTGCCCCCAGAAACCGTGCTGCCCCCAGAAACCCCCATGCTGCCCACAGAAACCGTGCTGCCCCCAAAACCCGCCGTGCTGCATCCAGTCCAAGTGCTGCTGCGTGGAAGCCAAGCCCGAGAGCACGTACCTTAATGAGCAGACTTTGCCTGCACCATCTCCACTCCCGGAGAAGAATCCTGAACCTCAAGAGCAGCAGCAGCAGCAGCAGCAGCAGCCCCAAAGTCCACAAACTGGCTCCAAGCTAGGCTTCTGGGGACAGAAGAAGGCCAGCAAGTAGATTTCCCCTGGCGCCAGGACCATCGCTGACTAGATTGGGGGCTAGAACCGTCTTTAGAGAAGCTCTTTCCCAGCCGACCACCCCCCTGTCCTTTGTTTCCCTTCTTGGCTCCCTCCCCTAGGGAGGCCCCCCAGCTGGAAATGGTAGATTGAGAAGGCCCGAATCATCTTCCTAGTGACCTTAACTCTAGATAACAGAAATAAAAGAGCAACGCAAAGAAGGCTGCCGCCTCTTGCGCTCCTTGTCACTGGGAAGCCACGTCACCAGTCCAAGCAGGTGTTTGGGGCATATCCTGAAGGAATAAGGAGCTAGAAGCCAGAGTCCTGAGCAAGAGGGCGGCTGAGCCAGAGCTAGGGTGAACGGCTGGTTCTGGTTTTCAAATGAAAGTCCTGCATTCCAGGAACCCCCTGAGTCCCAGGGAAAGGGTGTCATTGGTCACCCAAGAATCCCAAGGCCCTTGAGTCTTTGGGTAGCACATTTGTTTCCAGAATCAGCAAGGATACATAAATCCCCGGTGATGATCACCAACGGGGTGGCATTTCAGGGACTCAGCAAAGCAAGGTTGACTGGCAGCAGGCGGCAAAGCCTCCGACTTCTGCCCTGGCTTTGGGTCAGAGTACCAGCCCTAGAATAAGTCATTCAACCTCTCTGAGGCTCTGTTTCCTCCTGGGAAGAAGGAAAATCATAGTACAGACCTCTGAGTTGTACGAGAAGAGGAATGATTCGAGTTAAACAAGTGGTGAATATTCAATATGCGGTTCTTAAATATTTCCCTGCCACTAGGAACCTATTTCCCTCCAAAGAAGCCACTGTGCCCTAATAATTTGTCCCTAAACTTACCCCAGTTACTCTAAGTGGGCAGGTAGGGAAAAAAAAAAGATCAGCCTCATTCCACATATTTCCATTTTTACTGCTTGTTGATGTACAGTTGACATGTCACCCCACCAATTTTTCTAACACCTACTCAAATTTCCTCCCTTATGCCTGGGCTGCCCACCGCTCACCAGAAAACAACGGATCTTTTTTGTTCCTATACATCAGTTTGTATTTTCAAGAATTTTATGTAACTGGGATAATACAATATGCACTTTTTTTATGTTGAAAAGTTATTCGAAGATCTCTCCTCCTAAACATCACATAGATGAATTACTCAAAACCGCCATTTCTGTTTTGGTGGCCTCTAGGACCTACAGAAGTGATTTTCAAGTTCTTGGACTTTCAAACAAGGGGTCCCCTAATAATGGTGCACCAGTTGCCCCTAGGCATGGTGGTGCACACCTGCAATCCCAGGTACTCAGGAGGCTGAGGCAGACGGTGGGAAGTTCAAGGCTAGCCTCAGAAACTTAGCAAAACCCTGTCTCAGAATATTTTAAAAGGGATCTGTGGATATTATTCAGTGGTAGAGTGCCCCTGGGTTCAATTCCCAGTAACACACAGCTCCAGTCACACACAAATACTCCCCATTTTGTTCAGTTTGTGGACAAAATGCTTAAAACTGGAAGGATTTGTATCTCTAGAAAGATCATGTTGGAATTGGTATTTTTGTCCCTAGGAGATCAGTCATTTCTCCAAAAGTTTTGGTAAAAGTTAAGGTTCCGGATTTCAAAATGTAAACAGGTTTATGAAGCAGGGAAACGGGCCGCTCTGTTTCGATTCCTGGTAGTAGTGACTCTGGCTGGCTTCAACCCTGGAGAAGGGCAAACCCCCATCCTGTGGGGGTAATCTTCCAAGGGAAGTGGAACAGTATGCTGAGACTTTCCCAGGTGGCTGGCAGGCTGTGGGTGAGGTGGAGCTGAGAACAGGGCTCCTGGGAGGAATCTTTAGGGCAGCGTTGCTCTGGTCTTGCAGTGGCCGGCCCTACAGATGGTCAAGTGTCCCCTCGGTGGTCTCCAGGAAGTCCGCAGTTGCTACAGTGGTTAGGGCGCTGTCCTTTTCCACAGCCCGCCAGGCAGCAGGTGTCCATCCTTGGCGCACAGCAGGCAACAGTGGGTGTGGGCCCCACCAGAGCTGTGACCCGCAGGATCCCCACGGCGCCTCACTCCAAGCCTTACCCAGGGAAGTGGCGGTGTCTCACCACACCCAGACCAAACAGGGGTGGGGGGCTCTTTGGCAGAGCTCAACCTGAGGAGTCACACCCCATGGAAGGGCAGCAGAGAAAAGTCCTCCGGCTCTCGTCTACTGGGCTCAATTACCAAAGAGCCCTCCATTGGCAGGAGCAGAGCTGCAGAGCTGCAGGACCCGGGGTCCCTGGCCAACTGGGAGACTCCAACCTTCCCCCAGGACCACAGCGCCCTGTTCCAGGGCCCACTCTGCCACCCCGGGCAGCTCTCCCGTCTAGGCTGACCCTGGCGGGTGCTCTCACTGGGTCACAGGGAGTCCCTCCCCGGCTCCTCCCAGTCCCTGCCAGCACCTGGCTTCCCTCACTCAGCAACATGCTGTGGAGATTCAGACAAGTCGTTGCACGTATCAAATTGTTCACTCCTTTTTATTGCTGACTACTCAATACCCTCATGGTGTGGTGATGCCACATTTTGTTAGATATTAACTTGCTGAGAGACATTTGATTCGTTTCCAATGTTTGGTTATTACCAATAAATCTACTATGGACATTCATGGACAAATGTTTGGGGCCTATGCTTTAATTTCTCTTGAACAAAGTTTTAGGAATAAATGACTGTAAGGGTGAAATCACTTACGTAGGCGTATGTTTTACTTCTTAAGAAACCAAGCCAGGCTCGGTGGCACACGCCGGTAATCCCAATAGCTCAGGAGCCCCAATAGCTAAGGCAGTTGGATCACAAGTTCAAGGCCAGCCTCATCAACTTAGCAAGGCCCTAGGCAACCTAGTGAGACTCTGCCTCAAAAGTCTGGGGATGTGGCTCAGTAGTTCAGGTGTTAAGCGCCCCTGAGTTCAATTCCTGATACAAAAAAAAAAAAAAAGAAAAGAAAGAGAAATCTTCCATCAGTTTTCCAACATAGGAAGAGAGTCCCTGTGGTTGCACATTCTCCCCGGTGTGTGGGCTCTGTTATTCTAGTTGCAGACATTCTAACAAATAGATACGGGTATTTAATTGTGCTTTTAATTTGCATTTCCTTAATGGCAAATGCCTTGGAGCCTCTTTATCTTTGATCATTTGCTTCCCTCTTTGATGAACTGTCTGTTCAAATATTTCTTCCATTTCTTACCGAGTTGTCTGGTTCCTTATTACTGAATTTTGAGGATCAGTAAGTGATTTATACATATTCCCTCCAGACTGTGGCTTATCTTTTCATTTTTCTCAACATTTTTTCCATACAGCAGGAACACTTAATTTTGATACAATCCAATTAATCAACTGTTTTTTTTTTAAATGAATCTTACTTTTTGTGTCATATCTAAGAAATCTTTGCCTAATACTGGAACACAAAGATTTTCTCCTATATTTTTTTGGTGAAAGTTAATTTCTCTACATGGTCAAAAGTATAGACAAAAGGTTTGCTGTGTGTTTGTTTTGAGGGAGTGAAGCATATGGACAACCAATTATTCTGGCATTGTTTGTTAAAGACTGTCTTTTCTCTATTCAGCTGCTTTTGCATCTTTGCCAAAAATATCTGGTCATATTTGCTTCAGTTTAACTCTGATATAGTGATCCATTTATCTCTGCTGACACTGACTACTTCTTTACTGTAAGTTTATAGTAAATCTTAAAGTCAGGTGGTGTAAATCACCTAATTCTATTATTCTCCATTTGAATAGCTAACATGACTTCAGCTATTCTAGGTTCTTCAAACATCTACATAAATATTTAGAATACACTTTTCAATTTCTATTTAAAAAATACCTGTTTGGATTTTAACTGGGATCAAATTAAATCTATGTATTAATTTTCCTGGGGGAGAGGGAATAAATATCTTTACAATATTAAATCTTTTGATTCATGAACATGAAATATTACTTTTTTAATTTTATAGTTTTTGGTGAATGTTTGCACACATTTAGCATAGTTTCCCTAAGTATTTCATATAGCTTGATCATGTGACATATGAAATTTTTAAACTGTGTTTCTAATATTTCAGTTATGTAGAATACAATCGTTTTGCCCATTAACCTTGGATATTGCTTATTAGTTTTTTTATAGCTCTCATGTAAATGCCATAGAATTTTCTACTTGCCACCTAAGCACAGAGTTTTACTTCTTTCCGTTCAATCCAGATATGTTTATTTCTCTTCTGCCATTTGAGAATGTTCCTTATCTTTCTATTTTGCTGAGAATTTTTAACAGAAATAGATGTTGGATTCTGTAAAACACATTTACTTCCATCTATTAATTTGATCATGTTTATCTTTAGTCTGTTAATATGTTGAATCACGTTGATTAATTTTTGAATATTAAAACAAACTTGCATTCCTCAAAGTAAACCCCATTTTATCAGGTTGTATGAGCCTTTATTCTGTTCTTGGATTTGACTTGCTTGCTAAAAGTTTACTACAAAATTTTGTTTCTATGTTGAGAGTCATTGGCCTTCTGTTTGATAGTTTTCTTTTCTGAAATATCTTTCTCTTGTTTTGGTATCAAAGTATCAAAGTAATGTTATTCTTTTTTTTGAGAGAGAGAGAGAGAGAGAGAGAGAGAGAATTTTTTTTTTAATATTTATTTTTTAGTTCTCGGCGGACACAACATCTTTGTTTGTATGTGGTGCTGAGGATGGAACCCGGGCCGCAGGCATGCCAGGTGAGCGTGCCACCGCTTGAGCCACATCCCCAGCCCTGTTATTCTTATATAATGAGAAGTAGTCCCTGACCTTCAGTTTCCAGGAGCGTTTGTAGAGAATTGATACACTTTTTCTTTTGATTTAATCTTTGACTCATGGATTAATTAGAAGTTCCTGTTTATTTTCCAAGTGTTGGGAGATTTTCAAGAGATCCTTCTGTTACTAATTTGTAATTTGATTTCTCATACTTTGTAAGACCTGCATCTTCTTAAGTTAATCAAGACGTTTCATGTCTCAGGTTAGACTCTACGTTGGTGGAAGCTCCCTGGGTACCTCAGAGCACCTGCCACTGTTGTTGGGTGTTATGTTCCACAAATGCCATTAGTGGAACATGCCAATTTGTCTGACAATCTAAGTCTTCTCTATCTGTATGTATTTTCTGGTCACTTATCAAGTGTTAAGTGAGTGGCACCGAGATCTCTAACTAAACATAATGAATTCTACTTGCAATTCTAACAGTTGTTGGCTTCGTATATTTTGAAGTTCTCTTTTGTCCTAAAAGACTTCCTTCAATATTTTATATAGTTCAGAGTCATTTAGTATTAAATTACTTCAACTTTTAAATGTCTGGAAAAAAATCTTTATTCTTACCTTCATTTTAAAGTACATTTTGCCGGATGCAGAAGAGTGTCACCCATGGTTTTCTGGTTGTTTACTGCTTGTTTCCTTTCAGTGTGTTAAGGATGCCACTCCACTGTTTCCTGCTTGCGCTATTCCTGGTGAGAGACTTGCTCAAGGTTTTGTGCTTGCTTCTTTGCCTCTGTAACACGACACTCCTTGGGCCATGCGTATATTTTGCTATGGCTACTTTAATGATTTTATCCATTGTTTGAAGCAACTTTATCATCATTTGCCTTGGTATAATTTTCTTCATGTTTCTTGTGCTTGGGTTTATTAATATTTTTTAATTTGTGGAGTTAGAAAGTCTCCATTTGAAAAATTTCAGTAACTTCCCATCTACTCCATCTCTCAGGGACTTTAATTGTTCTTATTTCAGACTGTTTGAAATTCTCCCACACTCACTGATGTTTTATTCCTCTAAAGTCTGTTGTCTCCCCTGCTCCGTATTTTACGGGGATGATTTCGATCACTATGTTCTCAAGTTCACTACTGTTTTCCTCTGTAGTGTCTGATGCAGTATTGATCCCATTCGATGTATTTTTTTTCAGACATGACAATTTGTGCTGTAATTGTGTACAATGAATCAAAATGCATTCTGTTGTCATATATACCTAATTAAAATAAATAAATTAAAGGACTTAAAATCAGCATACTAATAAGGACACAGCCACATCAATGTTTATATAAAGCAGCGCAATTCACACTAGCTAAACTGTGGAACCAACCTAGATGCCCCTCAGTAGATGAATGGATAAAGAAAATGTGGTATATATACACAATGGAATATTATTCAGCATTAAAAGAGAATAAAACCATGGCATTGGCAGGTAAATGGATGGATCTGGAGAATCTAATGTTAAGTGAAGTTAGCCAATCCCCCCAAAACAAACGCTGAATGTTTTCTCTGATGTAAGGAGGCTGATTCATAATGGGGTTGTTAGGGAGCATGGGAGGAACAGATGAACTCTGGATAGAGCAAAGCGGGGAGGGGGCAGGGGGGAGGGAAGATGGTGGAATGCGATGGACATCATTACCCTAAGTACCTGTATGAAGACATGAATGGTGTGACTCTATGTTGTGTACAACCAGAGATATAAAAAATTGTGCTCTATATGTATAATATGAATTGTAATGCATTCTGCTGCCATATATAACAAATTAATCTAATAATAAAAAATTAATTGGTCTTTAAATGGCCCAGATTTGCAAATAAATGAATCAGGAAGTGGAAAAACTGTTTTAAAAAGAAGCAATGGAGAATAAAAATGTCGACAAGTATATAAACCCATCTAAAGTCTATGAAATAATAGTGACCAAATGAAACAATAGTGACAAAAACACTAGTAAAGGTATTAGAAGTACAACTGAAATACTAGAAGCAATAGTATGTCAAAGAAGAGAAGGATGCTTAGAGATAAACATCCCACAGTCCTTATTTATTTTTTATTTTTTGAAAGGAAAGCAAAGGGTATTGTTTAAACTGCAAGATTACTGAACAGGATAGGATGCTTATTAATTTAAAATAATTATGACAACAGAAACAGAATCACTTGAAATACAACCTTGATCAGTTGCATAGACAACAGAAGAGGCAAACAATGAGCAGAATACACAAAATAAGATTAAAGAATAAAGCCATCACAGGGTATAATAGCAATAATGTGAATGGACTAAATTAAAGGCTGAGACTCAGATTTAAATCAATTGAAAGACTGATTTTTTTTTTAATTAAAGAAAAAGGTGTTCACTGGAATATAGAAAGGTGGTCAGTCTCAGAAAAATCAAAGGAGGGAGGTCTGCAGAACAGAGGACAGGGACTGAGTGAGGAAGAGGGATGGGGAAAGGGAATACTGGGGAATGATATTGGCCAAATGGCATTGCCCTATCGTGTGCATCATTATGTACAACTATAGTGCACTAATAAGAATGTGGGGAGAAAAAGAAGCTAAGATCATCTAGGGGAAGATACGTGTGCATCTTTTGAACAGGAATGGACTCATTTTTTCGGTGAGTAATGAAGAAGGTGACGCTGCACCTGCACGTTAAGCATGGTTCTAGGCATCCGCAAAGCAAGGAGACTAATGGAGTCAAGAGCCCCACCCCCATGAAGTTATATTCTGGGGAAGCAAGGACACAGCAAATGACATACATGCAAGTAACAATGAGTGTTACAATGAGACAGAGAATACCGTGGAGTGGGGGTGGTCAGTCTTAGGTAGGGTGACTGGAGAAGCCCTCTCAGGGCAGTGACATTTGGATAGAGATCTGAATAACGTGAAGAAATAAGTCATGGGGATATTTGCAGAAGAGCTCTCCAGGATCGGAGAACAAATGAGAATGTGCTTTGTCCTTGCTGTCCCCAAGCCCTCTCTTCACTGTCACTCTTGAATCCACTCCAGTCTGGCTTGGTCCTTAGGTGCCTTTGCCAAGATCACCAATGGCCTCCATGTTGGTCAAATCCAATGGGCATTCCCAGTTCTTACCCTTTCTTTTGAAATACTTAATTAGCAAATTCTGATTGTATATGTCCAAAGATATGCAATGCAATCATTTGAGATATATATATATATATATATATATATATATATATATATATATATATACACACATTGTGCAACAATTACAACATTCAAATTAATCAACACATCCATCACCACCCGTATCATATCTTAGACAACCACAACTCGTTCATCCTACAAATGAAATTTTGTACTACCATCAGCGTCTCCTCATTTATCTCACTCCTAGCTCCAGTTCCCTCTGTTCTAGCCTGTTCTATAAATTTGGCTTCTATAGATGCGATCTCGACCGCAGGTGCTCTAATTGCTCATTCTTCCTCCTCAGCAATATCTGCACTTTTCTTCTAGGATACCCCATTATTCTGCTGCTCCTCTCAATTCACTGCCTGTTCTCTCTCGTTTTTCTTAGTTCTCCTGACTTGTTCCTTCACATCTCCCGATTTCTTAATACTGGAGTGATTCAGGGGATAGTCTTTGCACCTCTTCCCTTCTCACCCTTGACGGTTTCATCCCAGCTCATGACTAAAGCACCACACACTTGCTGATGAGTTCCGGGTATGTGTCTACACCACGCACCTCTTTCTGAATTCAGGATCCTTACCTCTGCCCCCCTGACGACACTACTTGGATGTCTAACAGGCGTCTTAGACTTCTCCTGGCCCAGAACTCACTGATGCCCTTCCCCACCACACCAGCCCTCCGGGGTCCTCCCTGAAACTGTTAATTGGTGACTCCCTCCTTATGGCCGTTTGAGTCATTGTTTGCTGCCCACTTGCACCTTGTGCCTAATCTGTTAGGAAATCTTACTGGTTCTGTTGTCAGAACTCATGGACCCTCTGACAGCTTCTCCCCGCCCCCGTGGCGACCGTGCTCATTCCGAGCCATCACTACATGACTGCAGTTGCCTCCCACCATTTTGCTTGCTTCCACTCCCGCCAGAGAGACCCTGTCAGAACTAAGTCCGATGATGTCACAGTTCTGTGGCTTCTCACCTCATTCACTGCAAAAACCAAAGCTCTCACGCGACTTCTCTGCACTGCCCACCTCCACCCACTCCTGCTATCCCAGCTCATTCACCCATCCCCAGCAGCACCAGCCTCCTTCCCCGTTCCAGAACATGCTTGCCTCAGGGACGTCGGCCCTGATGCCACCTCTTCTGTCACTTATCCTCTTGCTGATTGCCTTGTTCTCTTAAGGGGCCTGCCGTGAGGACTTTCATGACTACCCCCTTAAAAATACATGACATCTCCTGGATGGAACTGGAGAGCATCATGCTAAGACAGACTCAGAAAGTCAACGTTGAATGTTTTCTTCCAAATATGAAAACTGGAGTGAGAGAGAGAAGAGAAAAGGAATAAAAATAAAAGGGGGGGGGGGAGACCCCTGAAAATAGAAGGGAGATGATTATAATAGAGTAGGAAAAGGGCTGGAGAGGGAGGAGGGGGGCAGGGCTGTGGAAGTTCTGGGGAGTGAAATCCACCAAGTCACTCTATGTCCACGCACAGGTAGACCACGGTGCACATTGCTCATAGACAATTACAATGTGCTCATTTAATAACATTAATAATGATAGAAGAGAGATCTGTTGAGTGGGGGCCAGCAGATCAAGAGGGAAGGAAGAAAGGGGAAGGTACTGGGGGAGGAGACTGATGGAATTGTTATACGCATGTACAAATACGTCATGATGAATCCCACTATTGTGCATAATCACAGAGCGCCAATAGAAATTTTAAATAAAGTTAATGACATCTTTTGTAAGCCCTTCATAAAACTCTTTCCTGCCGCATTTTTCTACCTAGGATTTCTTAACATTTAACGTGCTTTATATTTCAGGTGTGTGTATATCTTTCTTATGGTCCACCTCCCACCCTGGAGGTGGACCATAAGCTTCGGCTAAAAGGAATCTGCCGGTTTTGTTCCATGTTGTGTCCCTGGGACCTGAACAGATGCCCCTGGAAGTCCTCCATAAACAGCTCTGGGGTGGGTGGGGGACGTCAAGAGGGCAGGAGGTGGAATGCATTTACGGCAGAGAATGGAGTGCACCAGGGCACGGAGGTAAGTGCAGGCCCAGGCGGGAGACCTGCGGCCTGGGCCAGGGTCACCTTCCAGCCTCTGCCGTTCTTTGTAGACCCAGAGTTGAACTCAGTGACTGTGCAGCCCCTCCTGCACCAGCATCCCCCAGCCTGGGTCCGAGGCCTGTGGGGAGGTGGTTCTGGGGCCACCAGGCCTGAGGCTCCTGTACTGTAGGAGAGAGTGTGGGGGAGAGGAAGGGAGAGGCCGGAGCTGGGCAAGCCAGCACTTGCCTGTGAGAGGAAGCTTGGGCTCACCCTTCTCCCCGCAGAGCACTCCAGCCTCTCTCTCCCCTTCCTGCCCACCCCACCCCAAGCAGGCTTTCTAGTAAAACCTGAACGGCAGGAACACAGCTTTCAGCTGCTCCAGCGGTTTCTAGCCTGCCTGTCTGCTGGCTTGAAGCTCTCCTGTCTTTCTGAATGACAGCCTTGGACTCCTCCTGAGACGCACCAGGACTCCAGTATCTGACCTGCTACAAAGACATCTCTGTCTCAGTGGTGGACAGGGTGGCTGTGGGTCCCCTGGCTGGCGATGGTGCTACCCCAAGCCCCGGCTCCTCCTCTGTAGGGTGTAAAGGAGTGAATTAGAGAGTAAGGGAGGGGTGGGTGGCAAGGCGTCTGGTAACCGCAGGCTTGGAAGGTCGCTTTCCTTGGCGTACCCCCCTCCAAGGAGATGGCTCTTTTCCCTGCTTCCCTGCACACCTACATCCATGCAGGGTCCCGCAGAGTGCTCACTTGTCATGCCATTGAGCTGTACCCCTCTCTGTTTCTGTACCTGTCTCTTCATTAGATGGAGAGTTCTAGAAGAGCAGAAGCACAGTCCGCTCTAAGTGTGGAACTTCTTAGGGTCAGGGTTTCCAGCTCCCTGTCCGACTGGAAGGATCGCCTGGGACCTCCCCAGCACCACGTCCCATCATGGGCCCCAAGACCTGGGTTTGCTGTGTCATCATGGTAACCTGGTTTGACAGGAAGTGTGTGAGGGGGGAGGAAAGGGTGGGCCCTATGTTCGGTCCTGCATCAGACCAGCTCATCTGGATGACGGGAGCAGTCAGACAGCTTCGTGACAAACAGTCCACAAGTACAGAGAGGTCATAGAAAGAGCCATGCTGTGCTAGTTCACGGGGACCCTCCAGGACCCACGCCAGGCAGGGAAATGCCAGAAACCGACCCACGTTGGTAAAATCATCTCCTCCAGGACCAAACATGGTGCCCAGACCTCCTCACCACACACGTGTGCCTGCACCTGAGTGGCCTCTGCAGCCAGGAGCACTTTACAAAGCGATTCCACCCCTGGGGGGGCAACTGATGCAGGGTCACCCTAATTATCAGAGGAGGGCTGGGGAGGGGTGACGATCCAGGACCTGGGCCGAGTCCCGGCTACCCCTGCTTCCATTTGCTCCTCTGACACGCGGACACTTCTGGGGGAAGTGTGTGGCTGAACTTGGTCCCTTAGCTGCCTTCTTGTTCTGTGACTGCCCCTTGTCTCCTTCTGAAGTGTCCTCGCCTTTGCCCTTTGGGTGTCCCATACCCAAAGGCCCTGCCACTCTTTCTGTCTGTCCTCCATCCCACCGTGCCCCTCACTCCTGCCTTCCTGTCCTTGCACAAACCCCGGCGAATGGTTACCCCCATTCCATGTGCCTGGCAGAACCCTTTGGTCCGTCTGTGACTCAGATGTTGAGACTGGCTGTGCACTCCTAACTCTGTTACCTGGATTCATTTTCCATGTCTAATTTTATCTCAAACTTCGGCCACTCCTCTGCCCACATGCCTCCCCCGCCCCAGGCCCCTCCATGTCCCTTCATGCTGTAGGGATGCAAAGCCATTTTAATTCCTCCGTAAGTCCCCCATGTGGGAGCCCAACCTGTCCACATGGGGCCTCAACAGAACACAGAGTGACACAGGTGACAGAGGCTCTCACGCTGAGCTGAATCATCACCTGACGCCCAGCAGCAGGCAGTCTAAAGGGAGGAACAGATAGGAAGTCTGGTGACCTGGCTTCTACCCCACTCTGCTCCCACACACTGTGGGACTGTGAGGACTCACATTTTTCAGTGGCAAATGAGAAAGTTAAAGTTGATGATCTCTGAAGATCTTGCAACTTTAAAACTCTATCTTCGGGCATTTTAAACACTGCAAACATTTGCCAAGACTCCCAACAGTGAAAAAGTCAGTTTCCCGAGTACGACCTATATGCTAAGCACATGGATTACTGTCCCCAAGTCACAGAACTCTAAGGCAGCATGTATGTGCCCCTCTTTGCAAAGAAATTCAGGATCACAGAGCTGAAGCGTCCAGGTAGTAAAATGTGTTGGTGGGGTTCAAACTCAGCCTGTCTGACTTCAATGCCAGGGCCTATCGCTGAATAGTAACACTCTTCCCAACTGGATTAGGCTGAAATAAATCTAAATACCAGGATGATCCAGGAAGTGGAGCTCTCCATTCCCAGGACCAAGAGGGTCATTCCAAGGGTATTGTTTGCTGATGAGAGCTAGAGAGAACTGGTGCTTCCTCCAGAAAACTCTAGCTGGAGTAAATAATTGACTCATAGGGTTGAAGGATGTCTTAAAGTCACGTAGAGCACCCCATCACCCAGCCAGCAGGTGCTGGAGAACCTGGGAAGGAGACTCACTGTTGAGCACTCACGTCCTCCCTCCAGAGTTCGACACCTGTCTGCATATGATGGATGAACCCCAGTGGAGGGGACTAGGCTGTGAAGCTGCTCCACTCAAAACCACTTGGAGGTAGGGACCGTGATTTATGTCCACCACTATCTCCAGCGCCTTGCACGCAACAGGCACTCAATGAGCGCTGGCTGAATGAACACGTCAGCCATGTCCACAGCTTCATCTTGGGGTTAGTTTTTAGACAAGCATGCAATCTTTTTTAAAACGGAGGCAAAATCCACTTACCGTAAAATTACCCATTTTTTTTAAGAGAAAAATACTTTCGTATTTTTTAAATACTTATTTTTAGTTATAGGTGGACACAATATATTTATTTTAAAATTACCCATTTTCAAGTGAATAACTCAGTGGCGTCTAGTACGTTCGCATCTTGTACAATCACCAACTCGACCTCCACAGTATCTCATGGTGCAGTGACTGTCCCTTTTACCCTCCCTGGTCCTGGAAACCATCAACCTGCTCTCTATTGTTATGCATTTACCTGTTTTGAATTAAAACCGTTTTCCATTGTTTTATTTATGTGTTCCGTCCATGCTGGGCAAGCTCACCACCACGGCACTGCATCCCCAGACGTCAGTCATCATGAACGATCATCAGAGAGGGAGATGAAGGAGCCCCCACACCCACAGCAGTGTGGGGCAGTTCCCGTGTGTTCTCTTCCACCCCTTCCATCTCAGCCATTCTGTTGTTCAGAAAATCAGCCACAGACAATGTGGTTTCTCCAACAATGTGATCAAGGGGGAGGACACTCCTTTCAGCTGGAGGAGAGCCTGCCGAGAAGGCCCTTTTCTCCCCCTCAAAGAGCTGTGCCTGGCTTTGGTCCTCTTGCTGCCATCAAGGGCAAAACTCTAACTGTCCTTCCACAGCTGCTGGGCCCAAGAGAAAGGGCCCGTGGAGATGGAAAGTGAGAGCCAGCAATTCAACAGGCCAAGGCGGGGCGGTCAGAGGAAGAGGGAGGAGAAGCAGCAGGTCAGTTTGGACAGGTCCACCCAGAAGCTCAGAGAGCATTGTCTCTCTGGACAGATTCCTGGTCCCATCCCTCCCCTTTGCTTATTGCAGCAAATGACCCAAAAAGAACAGTAAAGAGCCAAGGTCAGGCTCAGGAGGCAGCAGAGGCAGGAAGGCAGCGTCTGAGCCTTGAGGGAAGACAGAGGGCAAGCTGGAGGTGACAGAGGAGGTGGGAGACAGTGCCCCGGACAGGGGGAAGCCCGGGGATGGAGGGAAGGTTAAGTGACCCCAGAGTCGGGGGGCATCGCCACACAGGGAAACAGACCAATGTGGCTACCCAAGACAAGAACATGAGATCTCCTGGCCCCGGTTCCCTTCCCAGGGCCATTTATCATCACTCCGCACGTGCTGAGAGCTAGCCCCAACATCTCTCCCAACAGGGCCGCGGCTTGCTCTAACCAATCTCTTCTTCACCCAAAAGTTAACCCACAGTTCAGATGGGTTTCCCGACTCGGGGCAGAGAGAAAGCAGCCAGTTTCTGCCTCTGGGAGAGAAAGAGCCATGACCTACTTGGGCTGGGGCAGAGCTGGGTCAAGGCCTCCCGAGTGTTTGGAATATGAGCTCACCCTCATTACCCCGGGCGGGGGCTGGACAGTTACCTGGACTCATCATGAGGCCTATGAGGTCATTCACACAGGCACTGAGGAGGCCTGCCCCATATCCACGCATCCCCACTCCTAAATGGGGCAGCCCAAGGGCAGCCTATGGGGCCTCTGAGTCCTAGAGACTGGGGCTTCTCCGGCCCCCCCCATCCCAGGCTGTCTCGCGCCCTCCCCAGCACCCCCCTTCCTTCAGCTCCATCCCCTGCCCTACTTCCCACATCCAGCTAGCCCAGTGGTCAAAGGTGCACGCACACTATCTTCTCAAAGCTCTTATTATGCTGTGAATCAGAGGGAGGGAGGCAGATCTGGAAGATACCCAGCCTCTGGAAACTCATAAGACTGGTGTGACTTCTTTGAGCAAGGTCTGCCGCCTGTCACTGTCCTGAGCTGGGGAGCGGCAGGTTCCTCCCATGTGAGGTCAGCTGCAGAGAACAAGGGCATCGGCGGTGCCCATGGCAAGGGGCTCGGTTAGTTCTCATGTGAGGTGGAGGCCACTTTCCCTGCCCCAGAAAGTGGCCCAGCGGAGGTTCTACGGGACAGATGGTGTGAGACCCCAGCAGACTCAGGGAATAGAGGGGGCATGAGGAAAAGGGAGCTTTCGGAGGACAGAGGACCCCGTGAGTCTTCCATTTGTCTTTCCAGTCTGAGCCCCAGGAGCATGGAAAATCAGCACTGCAAATGTAACTGCTGGGGGCTAGGAGGGAGGTGCTCAAAATCAGCCCCATTCATGAGGATTCTCTTCCCATTATTCTGACATTTCTTTATTTATTAGACTATAAAAAAGGAAGGTTAAGTAAATGAAGTTTCACCTCATTAGCTGTTAACTAACCATGAAGGACAAGTACTATTTGGTTTTATTTCTACTCACTAACACAAACACAAAGCTGTTTTAAAACTAAAATGTCAGGTAGCCGCTACCTCCAGGCAGTGAGACACACTGTTCAGCCATTCCTTTAACCGATATTGATAGAGCACTTGGCTGAAGTGGTGATTTTGATGGATTCTAGGGACATACTTGAAACATACCAGGTCTACCTCTGCCCTTCGATGCCTAATTTTCCAACTGAAAAAATACATAATGGGCTGGGGTTGTGGCTCAGCGGTAGAGCGCTTGCCTAGCATGGGTGAGGCCCCGGGTTCGATCCTCTGCACCACAAAAAAATAAATAAATAAAATAAAGGTGTTGAGTCCAACTACAACTAAAAAAATAAATACTAAAAAAAGAAAAGATACATAATAACCAAGTGAACAAATGTAAACAAAATAACTCTAGATTTTTATTAGTGAAATGAAGTGAACCAGGATGGTCAGAAAAAATTCTCAGGCAGAGTCCGGCACTTACACTGAAGCTCCAAGGCACGGGATAACCAAAGCCCTGGGAGAAACACGGTGTCAGCACAGGGAGGGCAGGTGCCTAGCCCCAGGGTGAGGACTGCTGTCCTCCTCCTGGGGACTGAGCCAGCCAGCAAAGGGGGCAGTAAACCTGTCAAGGAGAGGTCCACCTGAGCTGAGAACCAGAAAAGGCAGAATTCAGGTTCCTGGGGACTTTTGATCAAGGCAGTGAATTCGAATTTTATCCTAAATGTCGTGGGTCACCATCAGCACTTCAGAGGGACGTGCTCAAGCCCCCAGGCTACGAGATTTCTGAAGCTGTTTTTAGAGAAAGGTTTAGAGAAGGCAATGCGTGGTTAGGCTCTGCCCTTCACGCTGTCCTGCAGTTCCAGAGGTAACTAGAGAAAGTGTTTGTGTTTTCACCATCTGTGCATTGTTTCTACTTAATCCTATTTCCTTGCCTAGAGCGGTCCAGGCTCTGGAGTGTTTATGAGCACCGCAGCGTTGGGTACCAAGGCTGGCAGTTCTGGGGTTCAGCAGGAAGAGGTGTGCAAGACTTCTACTTGCCTCTCCCTGGCCTAAAGCCAGACCCTCCTTAAGACAGAGTTGATTTCCCCACAGGAGGTAATTATAGATACACTATGAGACAGGACGGTCTTATAGCCCAAGGAAATGCCCCCACAATCCTATCCCTTTATCAGAAGTGAGTCTTCCACCCCAGACCCCAATCTGGATATCCCAGACACAAAACATTTCATCCCATACCCTTGGAAATGCATCCCTCACTCCAATAATGAGGATAAACTCATTTTACAGGTAGAGAAACTGATATGCAGAGGAGAAGCTTGGTGAAAGTCAAAAATCAAGGGGACACCGTCCTCAGCCTTCTCACCTCCCCTGACCCCAGGTCAGATGGTCATCACAGGAGTAGCTGAACCCTTAGAACTCTCTGGCCAGAGAGGCGCTCAGAAAAAGGGGCCCGAGGGGTTCGCTGCGTAAGATGCTCAGGATGAGTCAGAGTCTGGCTGGAGGAGTTGACCCACTGGAGTGGCGAAACCAGTCCGTCACCCCCACGCCGGGAAGGCGGCAGGAGGGAATGGTATAAAGGGCGTGCTGGCCCCTGTGCAGCTCGCCACTCCACTAGAAGCCTCTGTCTCAGTCCCCGCTGGGAGCCTGGTGAGTGTCGAGGGTTGGGACACGGCTGGGAGAGGCCAGTCCAGGTGGGTGGGGCTGGACTACATTTTATTCTAGGGGGTCCCAAGTCACTGTGAGGATTTAGAAATCCAGAGTGGGTGTCAATCCTCCCATGTCTCACCTTTTCTTGGGAAAACATCTGGGGATTTGTTTGTGTAAAAGATAAGTTAGGCAGAGGGAGGACAAGTCAATTTCTCTTCTACGGCTCTTTGGTTTAGACTGACCATGATTCTGCCTTCCTTATAGGGGAAGGGTGTTCTGGGGGGTGCTTATGATTTTTAGCGTGCTGCACAAAGGGGGAGCTTCAGAATGGGGAGAAATTTAAGTTTGGAGGAACCCGGACCGAAAAGGGGAAGACAACCCAACTTAGAAGAACAAGACTTGATCAATGAGCTCCAAGTCTCGGTAACCTTCCGGTCGCCCTCGTTTCCGACCCTAAGCACTGGGGCCATAGATAAAGTTCAGATGGTCAGGAAAGAAATGAGATCTGGAGTTGAATGGGCCAACCTGCTAATTTGACGGAGAGGAAAGCTCCTATTCAGAGGTGCTCAAAGACTCACGGCATTTCAGAGGGAGGTGTGTGCCCAGAATGCATGGGGTGACCTCAGTCTGAAGCTGATGCCGTGACTTCTCAGTTCCACTCCAGCACAAGCTGTCGGTGTTCCCGGACTCGGTGATCATCTCTAGAAGATACTTCTCCTCTAGCATCTTTCCTCTTGATGGGATATAATCCCAGAATTCATCTTTCACCCCTTAATCAGCTGAGGCTAGAGATAAGGGCACAGACAAGACTAGACAAAATGAATGAGTTAAATGGCAGCCAGCCCACACTGGCATAACAGCTCCGGAGACATATTTCTTTGTTGGCTCTTGCCTGGGAATAAGGAGCCCCCAAGATAGCCTTTCCCTGCCCTTCCCAATCCCCACACTTAACTCTGCTGCTTCTGGGAAGGACAGTTTAAAGGAGATGGGAGAGTGCCCCGCCCAAGAGAGGGGAGGCTGAGAAGCCAAGCTCCGCTGGACATCTCTGCTTCCTTGGCCTTCAGCCTATCCCTCTGATCCTTTGTTTTTCAGGTTGACCTACAGAAGCTTCCAAGATGTCCCAGCAATACACACGGCCAGTGACGGTCCCTGCTACCCTCACTGAGGAAATCCCCCAAACTGCTTCTCCTTCAGCCCGTACGGAGCAGGAGCAAACGAAGCAGCCAACATCCCTGCCTACCCCGTGCCAGAAGGTGCCCTCTGAGTCCCCGGGGCAGGGCCCTTCCGAGCATCAGGAGGAACACACAGCTCTCGTGAAGGGGCTGCCTGAGCAAGAGTGTGAGCAGCTGCAGCAGCAAAGAGAGCCCCAGGGGCAGAAACTGCATCTGGGCCTGCAGCAGCAGGAGCACCCAACACCTCAGCAGCAGGAAGTGCACCTGGGAGAGCCGCAGCAGGAGCAGCCCCAGGTGAAGGAGCTGCATCGGGGAAAACAACACCAGCAGGAGCCACGGGGGCTGCACCTGGAACAGCAGCAGCAGCAGGGACCACAGGAGCAGGAACCACATCTGGGACAGCAGCAGCAGCAGCAGGAGCCACAGGAGCAGGAGCTGCATCTGGGACAGCAGCAGAAGGAGGAGCCACAGGAGCAGGAGCTGCATCTGGGACAGCAGCAGCATCAGAAGCCACAGGAACAGGAGCTGCATTTGGGAAAACAGCAGGAGGAGCCACAGGAACAAGAGCTGCATCTGGGACAGCAGCAACATCAGGGACCACAGGAACAGGAGCTGCATCTGGGACAGCAGCAACTGCAGCAGGGACCACAGGAGCAGGTGCTGCATCTGGGACAGCAGAAACCACAGGAGCCACAGGAGCAGGAGCTGCACCTGGGAAAGAAGCAGAAGGAGGAGCCACAGGAACAAGAGCTGCATCTGGGACAGCAGCAACATCAGGGACCACAGGAACAGGAGCTGCATCTGGGACAGCAGCAACTGCAGCAGGGACCACAGGAGCAGGTGCTGCATCTGGGACAGCAGAAACCACAGGAGCCACAGGAGCAGGAGCTGCACCTGGGAAAGAAGCAGAAGGAGGAGCCACAGGAGCAGGAGCTGCATCTGGGCAAGAAGCAGAAGGAGGAGCCACAGGAGCAGGAGCTGCATCTGGGCAAGAAGCAGAAGGAGGAGCCACAGGAGCAGGAGCTGAATCTGGGAAAGCAGAAGCATCAGAAGCCACAGGAGCAGGAGCTGCATTTGGGAAAGCAACAGAAGGAGGAAACACAGGATCAGCAACTGCATCTGGGACAGCTGCAGCATCAGGAACCACAGGAGCAGGAGCTGCATGTGGGACAGCAGCAGCAGCAGCAGCAGGGCCACCCACAGGAGCAGGAGCTGCATGTGGGACAGCAGCAGCAGCAGCAGCAGGGCCACCCACAGGAGCAGGAGCTGCATGTGGGACAGCAGCAGCAGCAGCAGCAGGGCCACCCACAGGAGCAGGAGCTGCATGTGGGACAGCAGCAGCAGCAGCAGCAGGGCCACCCACAGGAGCAGGAGCTGCATGTGGGACAGCAGCAGCAGCAGGGCCAGCCACAGCATGAAGAACCCCAAGGAGCAAAAATTCTGGAGCAAGAGGAAACACAAAGGGAGCAGCAGCTTAAGGAGCATCTGAGACAGGATCAGGAACTGGAGTGCCTGGAGCCGCAGGAGGAGCATCTGGAGCAGCCCAGGTTTGTCCCAGGCCCTGCCCAGGTCCAAGAGATCCAGCCAGTCCAGGCACTGAAGGGAGAACTTCTCGCACCCTGCAGGGAAACGGCAGCAGAGGCAGGTGTTGACGTGACCAAACTTAAGTAGGAACCTCCAGTGTCCCGGAGGCCCACAGACCCTCCTACACAGGGAGAGAACACAGACTCACTTTCTTCTGGTCCCCTGGGGGCCCACTCATTGTGGACCTGCCTGCCTGACCCTCTGCCTGTCTCTTTAGGGGCTGGGAGAGAGGAAGTTATACCCAGCACCCACCTCCAGGAGCCCAGTCCTAATCCCGGGCAACCTGAGCCTCTGCCTGAAGGGCTGTCACTATCACATGAACTCTAAACTCACCCCGTACCATGACTGAACCTGTGAGTGTACACAATCGTACGTAATAAATCCTGAGGTCCTCGATTTCTCTGGCTTTTTCTCCTCTGTCCCTCACCACATAAAAACCTGTGAATGAGTCAATGGCTGCAACTGACCGTCCCTTGTCCAATTCTCAAAGGAGGGCAAATATCTTGACTCCTTTTTTTACATTTTATTTTACTCTGAAACCACTCACTGTGTGCGACAGTTTCTGAAAAAAGACTCAAAACTCAGAGAAAAACAAAAACAACATCACATGTGCACCTAAAAGCAATACTTGCCCTTCAGGAGGAGAAGATAAATTTATTTTGGTGGTGGGGGAATCTACTTATCCCAGTCCAATGCTCTCTTTCACTACCCATAGAGACCCCAGGCCTAACCCAGGGCAGAGCTCAGCCCTACATTTCCCAACTTGATTTGATGCCTCACCTATGGGGGGGGACTGGGAAGATGCCAGGCAGATTTGGAGCTCTGTCTGGATTCTGATTTCTTCCCTGGAAATAGCCCAAAGCTTCGCTTCTTGTGTTTTCACTACAGAATGCCCTCATAATTTCTAAGAGTCGAATGGACTGCCTACTTAGTTAGATTTTTTTTTTTTTTTTTTTTTTTTTAGAAAAGCAATAGAAGCAGAATTGTAAGGAGAGGAGAGGAGAGGAGATATTCCCGGGACTGGTCTCTGAAGAAAAGCGACATTGTCCTTAAGGGAAGGGCAGGAGAAATATAGATCAGAAGTTGTGGCAGCCGTTAGCTTCCTCCTGCACCCTGGCTCCTGACTGCCGTCAGTCACATTCGGACTTGGGGCTCTCTCCTTCCTGAGACAAGCCCTGCCCCTAACCTTTCCGATGACTTGCCTTAACTATTTAGCCATATCATCTCAGGCAGGTTGTTCAGAGCTATTTTACCGCAGGCAAAGGGTATATCAGGGGTTTCCCCACTGAAGTGTCCATAGGCACTCAAACTCCATGGATCTGAAGGGTACGTAGAATTCCTTCCTCCCAACCCAACCCCAAGCAAAGCTCATCATGTTTCCTGCTTAGGAATCCTGTCTCCATCAGGATGGAGTCCTACGCTCGGGCTGCGGTTTCTTCCCACCTCTGAGCTACTGCAACAGCCTTCAAGCTGGCCTCGCTCGCTCTCTGTATCCACACACCCCACGGTCTACCCCTCACAAGGGGTTCCTAAAATTCCTGCTGAACCACATTACTCCTTGGGTCAGCCCACTGGCAGTGGATCTTGTCCCTTAGATTACGACAAAGCAGACTCGAGTTCTAAGAGTGAACTTGGATAGGACTGGGTGGGAAGATCGGGGTCACAGAAAGAAGTGATCAGAGGTGCCCCACATGTCCAACATGGACAGGTTTCCTTTGAAGTCGTAGGTGATTGCTGTTGTTGTAGTAGAAATTGCTTTTTTTGAAATTTGATTTTAGTGTTTCATAGGTGTGTTATAATGATACACAATGGCAGGACTCATTATGACATATTGTATATGCACATGACCTAATTTGATCAATTTCATTCCCGAGCACCATGACTCTCCTTCCCTGTTCCCTCCCCAGGATCCCCCTCCTCTACCCTCCTGATCTCCCTTCTATTTTTGTGAGATCTAAAATCAAGATGGAGTTTCCTCAAAAGTCTGGTAATGGAACCACCAGGCCACCCAACTGTTTCACTCCTTTATATTTATCCACCAAACTAAGACCAGCATACTACATTGATACATGCATACAAAGGTTTATAGCAGCCCAATTCACAACAGCCAAGTTAAGAAACCAGCCCAAGGTGTCTGTCAACAGATGAATGGATGAAGAAAATGTGGTACACATGCACAATGGAGTTTACTCAGCCCTAAAGAAGAATGAAATTGTGTTATTTGCTGGCAAATGAATGGAACTGGAGAACATCATGCTAAGTGAAATAAGCCAGACTCAGAGAGTCCTGAGTTGACTGAACGTGGAAGTTAGAAAGAAAGCCATAATACACTCTACTTTTTAGAACAATTTTGAATTTACAGAAAAGTTGAGAAGACAGTTGAGAGAGTTTCCATATACTACCCAACCAGTTTCTCCTATTGTTAAAATCTGACATCAGTAGAGTACATTTGTTACAATTGATAAAACAAAATTGGGTGTTTTTTTTATTATAATTAACTAAAGTTCGTGGTCTGTTCAGAATTCCTCAGACTTACCTAAGGTCCTTTTGCTATTCCCGTACCCACCCACGGCATGTCACAATGTACCTCGTCATCTCCTGAGGCTGCTCCGTACTGGGTTGACTTCTCAGATTGTCCTTGTTTTGGACGACCCTGACATTTTCAAGGGTTACTGTCAGGTATTTTGAGGAATGTCCCTCAGCTGAGTTCGTCTGATGTCTTCCTCATGATTTGACACATGAAGTACCAGTTTCATCACATCATAAAAATACGCACACTGTCAAATACAGCTCACCAGAGCCCATACTGATTTTGATCCCTTGGCTGAGAGAGAGAGTCAGATTCCTCCACTATAAAGTTTCTCTCCTCATACCCCTGGACCCATTCTGTACTGAACTCTGAGAGAAGTCCTATGCCAGGCTCAGAATTGTAATTAGAGCTCTCCATCATTCAAATGGAGTCTCTATATACATTATGTGGAATTTCCCCTTATTCATTCATTTAATCATTTATCTAAGTCAGTGTGGATTCACAGATATTTATTTGTACTTTGGGCTATAATCCAATAGTACTTCTAATTTCTTCCTTCCTTCCTTCCTTCCTTCCTTCCTTCCTTCCTTCCTTTCTTTTCCTGTTCATTTTCCAGTTTGAGCCATTGGGAGCTCTTTCACGGCTCTCATGTCCTTTGAAATACTTCCATCAATATGAATTTTTAAAGTTTTTCTTTTATTTTTTCTTCTCTTTCTTTGGGATACTGGGGATTGAATGGAGGGATGCTCAGCCATTGAGCTACCTCCTCAGCCCTTCTGATTTTTTCTTTTGTGATAGGGTCAGGCTAGGTTACCAAAACTGGCCTCAGCCTCCCGAGTCACTGGCGTTACAGGGGGGCACCACCACTCTCAGCTAAAATAAATTTGTTGGTGTTGTTTTCCTTTGGCTTTGCTTTTGTGTTGTTGTTGTTTGTTTCCGGCATTTCTTTACTGTCTGGTACTATCACAAGTTCCAGTTGATTTTGTACATTGCTGGCCCAGTCCTAAAAATCAGGATAATTTTCAAGGATTCCTGGTTCGGTATTTTGGAGAATGATATTAGAAACTACCATGTGGGCACTAGGTGTTTGTTACTACTGAGCAATCATTTCTTTGGGGCCTTTCAGTTGGCAAGGAAGTAGGTGTGTGGGTGTGGGTGTGTGTCTATATGTAACCACCTGTGACTATGTCAAGTTAAGCATGAGTTCATACCAGTGTCTCCAACTGTAATCCATTACCACGTGGATCATTCCAGCCTCCTCCCTTTTCTTATCTGTAAATTCCCACTCCCATGGTGAGAACCTTTGCTCCCACCATCTTCCTAATTATTCATTTTACGTCCATGCATACCAGAATCAGAATTGTCACTATAAGCCCCCTGAACCCAGGGGATATCTTTAGCAACCAGAATCCAATGCTCATGAGCAGCTTCTTTGCCTCTAGTCACTCAGGTCCATACCTTTCCTTCTACGGTGTCCGTGAGGTTGTTCCATACATTCACCACATGGTGATGTTTTCTTGTCACAGCACGCATTCCTTCTTGATGTGCAGTGATATCTCATAGTTTTGGTTTGTGGTTGCTGACAAATTATGGTGAACGTATTTTCATATGCATATCTTCCTTGACGAGATTTCCAAATCTTTTGCTCATGGTTTAAAATTAGTTGTTCATTTTCTTAATTGTTGAATTCTTAAATTTATTTGTATGCAAGGAGGTTCTGAGGTGTGTTTTGCAAATATTTTCTTTCAGTTGTTGGCTTGCTTCTTTATTCTCTTAAAAGTGTCTTAAAAGCACAAGTTTTTAAGTTTAGTAACGTCCAGCTGTGTTCGTCAGCTTTCTGTTGCTATGACAAGCTGTCTAACAGAAGTCAGCTTAAAGGAGGGAAAGATTTACTTGGGGCCAGAGTTTCGGAGCTTTCAGTCCATGGTTGGCTGGTTCCATTGCGTCTGGGCCTGGGGAAGGCAGAGCACCAGGGGGAGGTCATGCTGGAGCAACGCTGCTCAGCGCACAGAGGCCGGAAGCAGAGCCTAGGAGATCTCTTCAACTGTTTGAATCTTCCCTGATTTCTTTCATCAGACAATTGGAATTTTAGCATATAGATCCTGTACCCATTTTTCTTTTTCCTTATATTGGTTATTTTTAGTTATGCATGATAATAGCATCAATTTTGATTTAATTATAAAAGCTGGAAAATATTTTGTTCTAATCCAATCCCTAGTTCCTTTCCTTCCCCTTTCCTCTCCCCACCTCCTACCCTCTTTCCTCTATAGATCTTTCTGCCATTTATCCATACATATTTTTCTTAATTAATTTCTTGTGGATAGTGGGATTTTACCAATATATTCCCCCCTCCTTTTTTTTTGGTACATGGCATTTTTAATTTCAAATACCAATTATTGTTCATTTGTGGAATATAGGCAAACAACCAACTTTTCTATATTAACTTTATATCCTGTGACCTTGCAATCATTGCTATTATCTGCAAATAAACAAGGAAGCCAGGATAATCCCTGTGGTGCCCTAATATCAGTGTCAATCCCCACTTTGTGTTCAGTAGCCCTCAAAGGATCTTGGGAGTAAAGCAGAGGCCTCTGGGAAAGATGGTGGCAGCAGTTCTGCAGCCAGCGTGGGTCACTGTTGAGAGCCACAGCGGAAGGGGCCCCAGCAAACTTCCAGCTGCCAACTGATTGGGTCCTCTGCGGTGATGCTCATTGGGCTGTTTCCCCGCCCTTTCAGACCATGGAGCTGCTCATTGGGGGACTTTTTTTGGCTCTGCCCACACGACCCAGCCAATCGGCCTCATGAGCAGGAGGAGTGGGGGAGGTGGAGTGGCTTGTGGGAAGCCGGTGGTGGCAGTTGGGCTCTGAGGGTTTTCCTGAGGAGCTGTGTGGTGTGGTGTGTGGTTCTAAAAATAAAGTTAGTTTCTTTTGACAAGTGGCTCCTGAATCGTGCCCAGCCAGACTGCGGCAGGTCACAGAGCAGCTGCCTAAGAAAACGTCATCAAGTTTCCACAGGACCATGGCTCCACAGGACCCTCTGGTTCTTGCAGGGCATAATTTCTGGGAAACATTCAAAATGCAGCCAAGAAAGCTAACGGAGACCATTTGGTTACAGCCTACAACTGCCTTTTTGAATGTAACTGTTTGGAGGATATCAAAAGTATATGTGTCCAAACGACTGAAAACGTGAGACTTGATCAAGATTAAACAAGAGAAACCGATTCTGAAGAGACTCTGGTTGAGGCCCACCAAAATATACACAATCTCTCCTGAAAAGGGGAGAAGAAACCAACTTTCCCCAAAAGGAGAAATGTTCACTGTTGTTCTACAAAAACACCAGAGGACTGAGGGCTGCTGACACCAATAGTCAAAAAAGTTCAAGGAAGGACAAGCAAACCTTCAAGTTTTACAGGCAAAGGCAAAGGTATCAGAGGGTATGAAGAAGGACCCTTGACTATGAGTAAAGAAGTCAAGGCTTGATTGGAGAGGGAACCAGAAGGGGCTTGCGGAGGGAAAGAACCTAATACCAAAATTTCACAAACCAGGACCCTCCCATTGATATAAGAAGTATGTATTCACTGAAACTTCAGCCTTCAGCAAAGGTTACTGCTAGTTCCTTTTGGTATAGAATATCATCTTCCCTCTGCAGGAGATCCCTTTAGACACTATCATGAAAGCCTCTGACTTATACATCATGTCTTAAGATAGTAAATGAATGACCTGAGTTTGTCCTATTTTTCTTTAAACATCAAGAGTAGCCGGGTGCAGTGGTGCACACCTGTAATCCAGAGACTCGGGAGGCTGAGGCAGGAGAATCCAAGTTCAAACCCAGCCTCAGCAACTTGGTTAGGCCCTGAGGAACTCAGCAAGACCCTGCCTCTAATAAAATATAAAAAAGGGCTGGGGGATGTGGCTCAGTGGTTAAGTGCCCCTGGGTTCAATTCCTCATAGAAAAAAAAAATCAAGAGTATTCCATCAACATCAACAAATTTCACTCTTTATCATTACTATTTCCTCCATACCTCTCAAAGGGCAAAGCTGTTTCATAAGCCTACAGCACTTCCACTGTGTCTTGTCCCAAATTACCACAGGAAACAGTACTTACAACACGCCAATATGTCAAGACCCATCAGTGCTCCATGTCACCAGGGAAGTGTTCTTGGCTTCTTTAGGTCAGTGAGCAAGCCAACGCAGGAATCTCCTTAGCACTGGCTTCACAGAACCATAACTGACACCGATTGTCACAGTTTGGGTTCTGGGAAGCACTTCCTGACATGAGAATTTATTTGCAAAGTAATTTATTAATCAGTGTTTCCAGGGGAAACTAGTAAGGTATAGAAGCAGCAGAAAGAGAAGGAGAAAAAAACGACAGTGTGGATTCCAGGCAGAGAGACATGCAGGTATCTCTGTGCTGATGTTTCCAGAGAACTCTGGAATGGAGGCGAAGCTTCAGACTGTCCTGACCTGGAGCAGGAGAGCCAGGCCCTCATGACATTCCCACGCCTGTAACTTATTGGCTAATGGCCACTCCAGGAAGACACCTAAAAAACATGACAAATACAAACAATGGAGGCAAAACCTTACCAGAGCCTTGATGATGCTGAATGCCACCTCATTTAAATGAGCACAAAACACAGACTGTGGCAAATAATATACTTCCCCCGCCCCCACCGTCCCCCCAAAATGCAAGGGAACAAAAGAAATGATCAGAACTATAGATTAAAATAAGCTTAAGAGATACATAGATGTATTAACCAATAGCAGTACATGTCCCTTATTTCGATCTCAATTCAAATAGGCTAATACAAAATTAATGAATTTTTTGAGATGACTGAAAATGTGAACACTGAGTGGATATTTCATAATATAAATGTGTTTTCTGAAGATGGAACAAGATGGCGGCCACGTAAGATCTTCCAGGGATTGCCTCCCCACAGGAACATCCATTTGAACAGCTGTTCACACACCAAACTAACTTCACAATAGCTAAGGAAGCCAAATGAGAAGCTCTAGTCTTAGTTTTAGAATAAGCATAAGAAAAAAATGGAGAAGGCAAAAAGAAAAGAGTTGCTTGTTCTACCCCTTTCCCAACTCCAAGCTGCCCAGCATAAGGGGGAACACCTACTCCTTGGAGAAGGGAGAGTAATTCAGTTCTGGCCTGGCAGTAGGCTTGAAATCCACTACCCAGAGGGTCCCTCCACCCCACCCCAGGGCTGGTACATGCAGACTGAACCACTGGAATTGCATTAACCAGGTGGCCAAGGGACTGCTTCCACCATCCTCCCCCCAACCTTGAGTGACAGAAGCGGGATAAGGAGCTACCTGCTTGGGAGCAGAGCTTGAAAGCTACGCAGGACTCTGGCTCAGTGCTGAACAGCCCTGGTGAGACCCAGCACCAGGAAGAAAATGAAAGCCCCTAAACTCAGGCCAGAACTGACAGGTGGAGACTCCAGATATTCCCGAGCACCAGGTGGAAGCCTACACACCAGGGTAACACTCAAGTTTTGGCCATCTTAAAGGGCCTGAGTTATACTGTCCCCTGACTGGACAGGTCCCTGCAGCTGTGAGACTCAGGAGCAAACTACCTATCACCTACTTTAGGAGTTGAGAGACTCTCTCTACCACCCATCCTCCAACGCTGGGCAGCACAGTATCCTCAGTCAGTGTCCCTAGTGGACACTCTAGGACTGTTTTTTTTTTTTCCCCAGCAGGCAGATGTCCTGATGAGACAGAGGCAAGTTTCAGCCTGTTTCACAACCCGCTACAGTGTAGGCCTTGGGCCCACCCCTGAGACGATGCAGGTCCTTGTAGTTTTGAGGCTCAGGTGTTACCCAGCTGAGAATCACACTTGGCAGCCAAGGGCGGACTGCCTTCACCATCAACCCAACACCAGCAACATTCCATGAGCAAGGTTACATTTGCTGAGGGTAGGACAAGATCATAAGCAAAGGGTCGAGTTGGAACTCAATGCCACAACGATGAAACATCACACTGAGAAGATCCTAATGGCCCCCTGCCCCAGACCTGCCTGCAGACAGCCTCTGGGACAGTCCACTTGCGAGGCTGGGGCTCAGCCTGTCCCCTGGACTTCAGTTCCAACAAGCTTCACCTGCGGTTAACTGCAACACTCTTGACCCATGAGTCTCATTACCAGTAGGCAATCCACAGCAGAGTGGGCCATTGTCCTACCCAGTGCTGCACTAGTCTGAGAACTCTGGGCTTAGAGTGTGGCACAGTGGGGTGGTGTTAGTGACCCCACCCTGAGATAGGAGCCACAGGCTGGCTTATCCAAGTCGATTCTGCCCATAGTCAGGCAAAGCCGTGCAGTGCCTGATCTCAGACTAGTCCCTGTGGATGAGGCGTCTGGACTATGCTGGATTCAGGGAGATGCTTGTGGTCACACAACACTGTCTCCACTGTCTCCCAGTTCATGTTGAACAACACCAACTGTAAATTTGGGAGAAATCTGGGCGTAGATAATGTCTTAGTACTGACACCAGCAAACCTGGGGGCAGAGTGCCATCTAGTGTTGAAATAGTGGAAGTGTCGTCAGTCTGAGAAAAGCCCGCATGCTTAGAATTTCTATAAAGACAGGTTAACAACACAATGCAAGAAAACTAGAAGAACTTTGAAAACTACACAGATTCGTGCAAATTAAAAATTTAGTCTGGAACGATGAATGAATCAAGGTAGACATCAATAAGGAAATGAAAATATTTCTTGAAACAAATCAAAGGGGGAAAAATTGCCCTAAACTCTTGAGATGCAGCCAAAACAGTCCAAAGATGAAAATTTATAACAGTCCTATCCTACATCAAAAAAGTAGAGCTATCTAAAGTAGATAACATAGGTCGGCGTCTCCAGGAACCATAGAAACAAGTATAAATCAAGCCCGAAATTAGTTGAAGAAAAAAATAGGGATCAAAGAAAAAGTAAATTAAATTGAAATTAAAAGAATCTGAATGATCAATGGAGCTAAAAACTGGTTCTTTGAAAAGAGAAACAAAAATGACAAGCCCTTAGTTGGACTATGAAAAAGAGAAGACTCAAATAAATAGAATCAGAGGTGAAAAAGGAGACATTACAACTGACAGCAGAGAAATAAAAGCATCAGAGAGATTATTTTGAGCAGCGAGGCAAAACCAAATGAGGTAGCCTCAAAAAAATGGATGAATTCCCGGACACATACACCTTGCTAAGACTGAATCAGAAAGAAATAGAAAACCTAAACAGACCGATGGTGAGTAACACATTGAATTGGTAATAAAAATTCTCCCATCACAGAAAAGCTCAGGGCCAGGTGGCTTCCCTGGGGAGTTCTAGCAAAGACTTAAAAATTAATACTAATTCTTCCTCAAGTATGCCCCCAAATTGAAGATAATGGAATTCTTTCTTCTAAACTCATTCTATGCAGCTCTCATTACCTTAATACCCAAACTAGACAAGGGCATACCAAAAGACGAGAGAGAGAGAGAGAGAGAGAGAGAGAGAGAGAGAGAGAGAGAAGGAAGGAAGGAAGGAGGGAGGGAGGGAGGGAGGGAAATTCTTGATGAACATGGATGCAAAAATGTTCAACAAAATACTGAATTCAATAGCACACTTAAAACGTTATTCTCAGGCTGGGGATGTGGCTCAAGTGTAGCGCGCTCGCCTGGCATGCGTGCGGCCCGGGTTCGATCCTTAGCACCACATACAAACAAAGATGTTGTGTCCTCCGAAAACTAAAAAAAAAAAAAAAAAAATTAAAATTCTCAACCTCTCTCTCTCTCCCTCTCTCTCTAAAAAAAGAAGAGAAAAAAAACCCCATTATTCTCCATAATGAGTTGGATTCATTCATCCCAAGGATGCAAGGATGATTCAATATATACTAATCAATAAACATGACATAAGAGATCAACAGAATAAGAAACAGAAATCATACGATTATCTCAATAGATATAGAAAAGGCATTTGATAAAATTCAACATTATTCATGATAAATACTCTAAAAAAAGCACTGAAGGATCGCCTCCCAGCATAATAAAGGCCATATATAATAAGCTAACAGTTAGGCAAGTTGAAAGCTTCCTAAGATCTGGAACAGGACAGAGATGCACAATTTCACTGCTTTTATTCAACCTAGACTGGAAGTCCTAGCTAGGGCAATCAGGCAAGAGAAAGAAATAAAGAGCATTTAAATTAAAGGAGAGGAAGTCAAATTGTCACTGTCTATAGATGACGTGCTCTTATTTATAACATCTCCAGAGAGTCTACCAAAAGATATCAAGTGCCTATCCAGATGCTCTTCTGCTGAGCTACGTCCTCAGCCCTTTCTAAATTTAATTTTTTAAAAGGGACTCACTAAGTTGCTGAGACTGGCCTGGAACTTGAGATCCTCCCCGCTCAGCCTCCGGAGTCACTGGGATTACAGGGGTGTGCCCCTATGCCTGGCTTTGACTTTTCTTATAACTCCTGCTTTACTTTCTCTCTACAAGACGACAACCATACTGGATACCATCCGGCCAATGCTGACACCTTATTTGGACTATTAGGTAAGGTCATGTTTTCTTGAAAGTTCTTGGTACTTGATGGCATGTGATCTCATCTTTACACTGAAAGATTAGGTATTTAGTTCAAACTTTATAATCTCATGCTATATTTCCAGAAATTTGAAACAGTATACTCGTGTTCTCTCGGCCTGTAGTAACTGTCTCTACTCCAGCACTACGCGGCACCCCAAGTTCTGGTTTCTAGCCAGCCTGCTCTTGGTTGGTGGTTGTCACTATATCAGTCCTAGAAGGTAATCCAAATGCAGGTTTGCTCAAATCCATAGCTGCTCTGTTGTTCCGCATGAATGGGGAGGAGAACCTAGAGGGAGTAGTCTGTCCCCTAAGCCTCTCTTCTGGCACCAGGAAGCTAAAATACCTGGTCTGACAAAGTTGAATGTGCTCAAAACAAAAATAAATGTGCTTTTTAGGATGAGCCACTTTTTTAGAAATGCCCCGATGTAGAACAAACTGCAGGGCAGGTCCATGACAACAATCACCAGCCAGCTGTCAGGAACTGTGGGCTCCTGTCCGGCTCTGGGTGGGACTATCATGGAGACACCAGGCCCAGGCTCCGATCTCACACCTGGAGCCCCAAGGCCACCATGCTGGGTCACACCCTAAACCCACTGCCTGTCCCAAACACCATAGCACTGGACATGTGCAAGACCCACAGTGCTACAGGCTGCGCGTCGTGGGGTAGCCTTGAGGCATTTTGAGTTCTTAAACACATTTAATACTATAAATACGAAAGAGCAAAGGGTGCATAATATGTTGTAGGAAACCCGAGCTGATTTTGATGGGCTGAGCCAACAAAGCAAACTGTCGGGAGGTGAGGACGCCTTCTCAAGAGATCTACGATTATTGACATAAAAAGTTGATGTGCTTTGAGGATCTGGCTAACACAAAGGAATGAGAGCACAGCTTGAACAAGAGGGTCCGACATGTGGGCCACCCTGGGAAAGCTGGCAAGAGCAAGAGCATCCAAGATCCCGCCAGCCCTCCAGTGGGTCTCTGGCTCTTGCTCCCCCTAGCGCCCACAGGCAGAACTGCAGGATTGAAATAGACTGGCTCCGCCTAGAGAAGCCTCCAAACCATGAAACTTGGGGACCTAGGTTTTGTGAGAAGCCTCCAAAGACATGGAGAGAAGGGGTGTGAGACAAAGGTACGATGACACTACTAAAAATAGCCACAACCATATGGAGCATTCCTGCAGGTTAGTCACCTGTGACAGGTTTTACACACATCACCCCATCTTTCCCACACACCAGTGTGATGCAGGGCGATCATCCTCACCCCAAGGACACCGAGGTTCGGAGAAGACAAGTCACTTGCTCAGGGTCACTCAGCCAGCCACTGAGATTTAATCCCAGGATGCCTGAATCCAGGGACCACCCTCAGCTGCATGCCTTGAGGTCGAGATGGGAAATCCCACAGCCGGTCATGGTTCTGACCCAGTATCTTCCCTAAGGGGGTGGCGTGTGAGGGGGCTTTGAAGAATGACCACTAGGGGAGGGACACCCTGGGGACATGCAGGGACCCAGAGAACCACCTGAGCAAAGGCAGGTGTGCCCTGTGGGTGTGACTAGAACAGGTGGCTTCACTCAGCTGGAGTGTGGAAGCCGGGACAGGGAGAGGACATGCTGACGGGCTTCAAGCCACATGGACCCGAAGCTCCCCTGGACGCCCCATGCAGTGGGCAGAGAGAAGGAGAAAGGAATGCGAGGTGCGGTTTCAGCCATGTTGACCTCTCCCAGGACAGCAGGGAAGCCCGGCCCAGGCAGGAACTCGGGGGCAGCTGTCAGAGGACAGGTGAAGGTCAAGTTGGGAAGTTCAGTAGGACAAGTCTGGGGCAGGGACCCTTCCAGGAAGAAGGGTACTGGGAAACCCTGAATCGCTGGGGTGGACCAAATCAAAAACAAATGCGCTTTTTAGGCTGAGCCACTTTTCTGCTTCTCTAGAAATGCCGTGATGTAGAACAAACTGCATTTGACATTGAGCAGTGAGTAGATCAATGCTACTTTACAAAAGCAAGCTGTTTTCTGAGCTAAGCTTAGAATAAAAGTCCCAGCCCCACTCCTCTCCTTGGGGATCCCAGATCTGCGAGAAGACAGGAGCCTCTGCTGGAGCCGCAGTTCAACCCCAATTTTCTGTTTTTATGGTACTGAGGATTTAACCCTGGGGTGGTTTACCACAGAGCTACATCCCCAGCCCTGTTTATTTATTTATTTTTATTTTAAACCCAGTCTTACTGAGCTGCTTAGGGCCTCAAACTTGCCATCCTCCTGGCTCAGCCTCCCAGCCGCTGGGATCACAGGCTTGCACCACTCGACCCAACTGAGAGCCATCACAGTGACCTTTCTCATGCGAAGCCCAGATGGTCACTTCCCACTCAAGATGCCCCCCTGGCCCCAGACCCCACGGGACTGGTCCCGTCCTGCCTGGCTTTCTGAGCTTGCCTGCTGCTTGCCACCATGCTTCAGTAGACAATGCTCTGAACGCGTTAAGACCAGCCCTTCAGCTGGGCGGTGCCCTGCCTCTGTCCACAGCCCTGAGCGGGATGTCCCCGACTCAGGCTCGGCTTCCTGCCTGGGCCTCCGAGGGGCCTTCTCCCTGGCTACACGTTGGTTGCTGTGCTGTAGTGTCTTCCCCTCGCTCACCCCAGTTACTTCACCGCGGTTTGTTCCCGATGGTACACGTGTTTCTCAGCCACCTTCTCCAGCAGGATGTAAGCTTTGAGGGAGAAGAGACCACACAGACCTTCCCCGCATGTCTCGTGTCCTCTGTGCCTAGGTATGCGTGTGTTTTTGTTAATAGACATTATTCTATTGGTTCTTTTTAGTTATACATCACGTTAGGATTTATTGGGACCTAATTATAAACAGGATGATCATCTGCTCTAGTCCAGTACCAGACTTCTTCTTTCCCTGCCCTCTCCCCCCCCCCCCCCGGCCGCCCATTCCCTTCCCTCTACTCTACTCGTCTTCCTGCTATTCATTTCCAGGTTTTATTTTATTTTTATTTCGTGTCTTATGGACATGCATGATGGTGGGATTCACTGAGGCATATTCTTATTCACACATAAGGAATTCAGCTCCGATGCATCCTGCAGTTTTCCCTAATCCCATCCCCCCAGTCCCATTCATGCAGTCATTCTATGTTGATGGAATCCCCCCTTTCCCCTTTTTCTCTCTCTTTCCCCCCTTATTTTGGACTAGCTTCTGCATGTCAGAGAAGATGTGACCTCTGACTTTGAGTCTGGCTTATTCCACTTTTTAGCATGAGAGTCTCCAGTTCCATCCATTTCCTAGCAAATGCCATAATGTCACTCTTCTTTATGGCTGAGCAATACTCCACTGTGTATATGCACCTCATTTTCTTTATCCATTTATCTGTTGAAAGGCACCCTGGTTGGTCCATAGCTTGACTATTGTGAATCATGCAGCTAGACTCATTGCTGTGGTCCTATCAGTCCAGCATGCTGATTTTGGATCTTGGGGTTTTATATCAGTGAGTGGCCTATTTTTACTTTTGTTGCTTATTCTTTGGGTGTCACATCCTCAAAATCACCTAGGTAAGTTTTTCCCTTATATTTTCTTCCAGGAGTTAGGTGGGAAAAGTGAGGGCTACCATCACTAGCCCTACGTGGATCCCTTGGTACAGAGTTGGTGTGTAAGACACTCAGGTCTTACATTTAAATCTTCTATCCAGCTTTAGTCGACTTTGTGTACAGTGTAAGGTAAGGGTCCAGTTTTGTTCTTTTGCAAGTAGATACCCAGTCTCCCCAACACAATTTATTGAAGAGATTGTCCTTCCCCCGCATTATGTATTCTTGACACCCTTGTCAAAGATCAGTGTATCATGTAAGTCTGAGTTTATTTCTGGGCTTTCTACTTATTCCAATGGTCTACATGTCTGCTTTTTATACCAGTATCACATTTATAATTACTTTAGCTTTATAATGTTTTTGAAACAAGGAAGCGTGATATTTCCACCTTTGTTCTTTCTCAGGATTACTTTGGCTATTTGGGGTCTTATGTAATTCCATATGATCTTTTTGCAAGAGTATTGGGGATTGAAATCAGGGATACTCGACCACTGAGTCACATCCCAGCCTGATTTTGTATTTTATTTAGAGACAGGGTTTCACTGAGTTGCTTAGTACCTTACAGTTGCTGAGGCTGGCTTTGAACTCACAATCCTCCTGTCTCAGTCTCCCAAGTTGCTGGGATTACAGGCATGCACCATTGCACCCAGCTCCATATTTTTTAAAAAATATTTGTTTAGTTGTCAATGAACCTTTTTTTTAAAAAATATTTATGTGGTGCTGAGAATTGAAACCAGCACCTCAAAACATGCCAGGCAAGCATTCCACCACTGAGCCACAACCCCAGCCCCTTTTTTAAGATAATATTTCTATTTCTGTAAAGCATGCCTTGAGATTTTGATAGGTATTGCATTAATTCTATAGATTTCTTTGGGTATTATGGACATTTTAATACTATTAATCTTACAGCACATGAACATAAATTTATTTCCATTTATTTGTGTCTTTATTTCATTGAACTAAAAAAACTTCTGCATGGAAAAGGAAGCAATTGATAGAGAACAGACAACCTACAGAATCAGAAAAATTATAGGCAAACATCCGAAATATGTGAGGAATTCCTACAAGTCAATAGCAAAATTATGATGACGATTATCTGATTAAAAATGAGCAGAGGACTTGACTAGACATTTCTCCAGAGAGACCTTACAAATGCCGATGGGTGTTTGCAAAGATACTCAACGTCACAAGAATTAGAGAAATCCAAATAAAAACCACATTGAGAAATCACTTCACATCTGTAAAGAATGTGTGAAAGCTTGAAACCCTTGTAATTAGTGAAAACGTTCAAGATTCTGCCAAAGTGGAAAAAAGTATGGAGGATCCTCCAAAAAATTCAAGAGAACTGCTGTGCGATGCAGAAATCCCATGTCTGAGTGTATAGCCAAAAGGAATAAAATCTGAATCTCGAAGTGATTTCTCCCATGTTTGTGGCAGCATTGCTCACAACAGCTAAAACATCGAAACAACCCTAAATGTCCATCAACAGAGGAATAAAGAAAATGTGCTATACACTTAGGGTGGAATATTATTTAGTCTTTAAGAGAAGGCAATTCTGTCCATGCCACATAGGAGAACTTTGAGGACGTTATGCTGTGTGATCTAAGCCAATCACAGAAGTCAAATATGGCATGATACCACTTCTACGAGGTACTGAAAATAGTCACACTCACAAACCCAATAGAAATGGGGAGTGTGACGGGAGTTGCCAGGCGCTGGGGCGAAGGGACTAGGAGGCTGTGGATCAGCAGGTGCAGGTTTCAGTTATGCAAGATGTATATGTTCTAAGACTGCTGTACAACACCCCGCCACGTTAACAATGGTGTATTGTGTGCTCAAGGTGTGTTAAGAGGCCAGAGCTCATGTTAAATGTTCTTACCACAATAAAGAAAAGGAAAATGGTCTGGGGCTTGGTGGCTTGCCGAGGAGTACTTGTTGCTGAGAACAGACTCACCAACTCTGCCCCGGGGATCCAGGCAGGGCAGGTGATGGCAGCCCTCACTTTCCCCTCCTGCCTGGCCTCGGGATATGGCAAGAAGCCCTGCCCCTGTCCTGCAGCTCACGACCCAAGGAACTGGCCAGTGCCTTGCACCAATTTTGGCACCCTCCCCACAGAGGTCCAGTTCTTAGCCTCTCTTACACCTTTGTTAGAATTTTGGAGTGATGTAATGGTTTCCAGAGTTAGGCAGGTATGGAGGGCAAAGGGTGGGAAGAGAAGCCTTTTCTGACCTGAGAGGTGGATAAAACAATCTCTCAAATCAGGAGACATTCAGAAGGAAAGGGAGGGCGTCCTTGCCACACGGTGAGCGTGTTGGACAGTCGATGCTGAGCGGCGCTAACTCCTCTGGGAAGCTTTTGGCAATGCCTTCTGGGTGGTTGACCCCCGCCTTCCCCAACCCACACACACCTGCTCCAATAATTTCTAAATAACTATACCAAGGAATTTTTCAAAGTATTACTGAAATGAACCCTTCAGTCTGATACCTGCTCTAGATTCTGAATTTTATGGGGTGGGGAAGGTCTTATTTACCTCTGTATCCCCAATACCTAATTCAGTGCCCGGAATGGAAAAGGTGCTCACTAAATGTTGAGTGAACATGTTTTGGAGGAACACCTGAGTTCTCCGTTCCCATACTATTCTGAAGTGAACATACCATGCAAATAGGCCCATTAGGTTATAGGCATCCAAGAACACACCCCTGCACACACCCATGGGCTCTGAGGACCAGTTCCCAACTAGCCACACAGGGAAAGGAGGAGCCCAGAGGGGCAGATCTGGGTCTGAGTCATGAGGATGCCATCCTACTTATACACTTCCTTAATGAAAAACAGTCATAGAGCAGCTATAAAAACAGAAAAACAAATACTCATACCATAAGCCTATGCATGTGCTTGGGGTGGACTGGAGTGTGTGTGTGTGTGTGTGTGCGTGTGCACACACGCATGTGTGTTGGAATGAAGAAGCCAGTGCCTACGTGACTGTCTCCTTCAACTCAGTTACTATAACCTCCTATTTGGACCATTCAACACGTATTTATTGTGTTTAGTTCTACAGTTTGAGCTTGTCCGTAGGCAATTCTGGAAAATTGGCATTTGGTTGCTTGATTGAGTCAAAAGTAAAACTTCCTTTAGCCATTGGTCTCATCCATTCCTTTAGTTCCTGGAACATTTGCTGGGGTCTGGTAGGAGCTGTCTCTGTGCTGGTCGTGGGAGGAAATTTGTGGTCCTGTCCTCAAGGGGTTAACAGACGAGGGGTTAACAGGCCTGACACCTAAATGTCTCAAGAGCATCCGATATCCCTGGCAGATCTAGGGGAGGCTATGGAAGTGAGGGCAAGCGTCTTTTGCGGCAGAAACCGTTTTGCAGAGGAGAAAGGATTCATGGAGAAGATGCCATTTGAATTTTATAGTTCAAGAGCCATTTTTCTTTTCTAATCTATAGGAAACTCAAAATATCCGAAAATATTTACATATTACTAAATATTTAAAATGGGGATAACTGACTTCTCACCAGACCTCCACCACTCCCTCTGGGGATGTCCCAGCTTCATTTCCAAGAGCACTAATCTGTTTCCCAAGTTCTCTTTGACCTCCTTGCCAGGCAGAATGTCTACCCTCTTTGGGCACCACACCTCTGGGCTCTTCTCTCTCTCTGAGGAGCTCTACTAAGAGCCTTCCCTGGCCTCCCCCCAGCCTGAGCCAGTCTAACGACTCCTCCTTCCATGGCTAAGGGGGTCTTCTTGTCAACCTCATGAGATCCTGGGTCGGTGTGACGGTCTGATCCCATTGCCCTGCCCCACGGAGCACAGCAGTGAGAGCAAGGACAGAACAACTCACAGGTGTTGTCCCCACCAGCCCGTCCACTCACCCCGGCTTGCCACAGCACTGTTTGTTCCTCGGGGAGTCTCACCTCTCTTCAGATAACCTCATTTTCAATATCAAGACCTAGAATTCTATAGTTACAAAGCAGTTGAGCCTGCTCTTCTTTATTCACTCTCATTTTATCCAAAAGACACTAGCGACTTGAAGAAGGGCTCTGTGTCTTAGAGACATGGCAGGTACTCAACAACGTCTGGGTCACGTTTTATGTATGTCCCCAGTGCCTGCACACAAAGATGACTCCTTGCGTAATAGTGGACAGACTGAGAGAGATTGTGTGAATGTGTGTGTGTGTGTGTGTGTGTGTGTGAGAGAGAGAGAGAGAGAGAGCGAGCATGTGGCGCAGGGTATAGACACCCGCCTCCCGGAAGCATGATGTGACTCAGAACTCCAGACATACAGTCTGGTCTCTACTGGAAGCAAACATGATACCTGCTAGTCTGGGTTCCATACACCCACCTGCCAGTATCGTCCAAGCTGAAGGGTGTGCGTGGAAAAGGAGGAGGAGGAAGGGGGAAGGAAGCGTCCCTGCCTCTACTCAGCCCCAGCCTGACCACTGAGACTAGGAGGAAATTACCAGTGGCCAGGTGTCAGGGCAATGGGACCTCAGGGTCCTGAGACCCAGACCTGTACTCCCCTCTCCCGTGCTTTGTGGGATTGCCTTGATTCAAGCGTTGGGGAGAGCAAGCCTGAGTCTCTGCTGCCTAAAGTGGAACTATATTTCAAACTGCTTCTTTAATGCAGGACTCTTTAGGTTTCTTAGAAACCAAGAAGTGAACCTATGGTTTAATATTGTAAGGATGCATTTTACATAGGTACACTAATATATGTACAGACTCACATATTTATCTGTAGCTGAAATATATTAGGGTAACTTTGGAAAACTCTAAATCTCATTTACAATGTAATGTTTTAGAAATTGACACACAACTGGCAATTTTGTGGCCTTTTTATTTTTTAAATTCCTGTTTGTGTGTGTGTGTGTGTGTGTAAGACTGGGAATTGAACCCAGGGGCATTTACCATTCAGCTATATCCCCAGTCCCTTTTCAACTTTTCAGGGGTATATTTTGAGACAGAGTCTTGCTAAGTGCTGAGTCTGGGCTCAAAATTGCAATTCTGCCTCATCCTCTCAAGTAGCTGGGGTTACAGACACACACAATGCACCCAGCCTGGTTTAAGAGAGGTATCACGTTAAAAAATAAAATAAAATAAAAGCCTGAAAAAAAATCAGTTAGAATTTTCCTTAAGGTTATTAAAAGAATGCCTAGGGAATTTGCCCTTAATGCTTGAAACAAAATTTCCTAAAATCAGATTTCTTACCACCCTAGGGGGAGAGAGAGAAAGAGGGAGAGGGAGAGGGAGAGGGAGGGAGGGAGGGAGGGAGGGAGAGAGAGAGAGAGAGAGAGAGAGAGAGAGAGAGAGAGAGAGAGAGAGACAGGGAGAGACAGGGAGAGAGACACTTAGGCAGAAATTGCCTTCCTTAAAAAACGTCCTTCCTGAATTTTCTAGAATCACATAGAAACCCTACTAATGGACTAATGACACTTAGTAAATGTGTGCAGTTCCCTTTCTCTTCTTTACAGCTCAATTCTTTACTAGGGAGAACAACTTCACCTGTTTTCATTTGTTTATGGCCAGTTTTCCAGCATGGCCCCTTTCTGTGGTTCTGAAAAACATAGAAATGCAAGTAAGAATCCTTCATTTGTAGGAGGGGGTTGATTTATAAGCACTCATTATTTTTAATTGTTATCAATTTAAATGTAGCAAAAGGTGGGACAAGTGGAGCTGGAGCTCTCTGCCCGGGGCAGAGAATGTACAGGCAAATGTTCTGCAGAACATCCTGAGACCCGCAGGTGCTGTAGGATAAGCTTCCCTCTGGCTGTAGCTGGGAAGGGAACCCCTCCTAAGTATTCCTCCAGATGGATAACTGTCGGCAGCCCTAAACCTGGAGGGACGGGTGGGATGCTAGAGGAGGAGCTCAGGGGCTCTGTGCCTGCTGCCCCTGCGCCCCACCCTGCACACACACACAGGCATCCACGAGAGAGGCTTTGGCCTCCAGCTTAAGCTTGCCTGGTGCACTGGGGACGACTGGTGGATTATTGCCCGCTTTTTGGAGGAGACTCATTAAGATGTTTTTTCCTAAGAGAATCGGGAGTGGAGCAGTGCCAGATGACCACTCTTCTGACCAGATGATCACTGCCCTGCACCTTGAGTGACAAGAGGTAGGCCAGCAAGGGGCCAGCAGACAGTGGGAGACTTTGGGGTCACCAACCCCACTCCTAAGTTCTTGGCATCCCACTTAGAATCCTGGAGGGTTCCTCAGAAAACTGTGTTCCATGGGGAGGGAAAACCATCCTAGCAAAAGGGGGACCCACCACAACCACCCAGTGGGGAGAGATCTCAGAGAAACTGGCAGCTTGTCTGTGTTGGAATTACTCCTCCGACTTCTCATCCAGCGGCCCGAGAGGGGCAGGTGGGCTGTCAGGGACTCTCAGCACAGGAATAAGGGGATCGTCACAGTGAGGAAAGCAGGCCGTCCGCCAGGAGCTGAATCAGGTGCTCATTGATGGGACAGAAAGCCCGAACCAGGGAGTGAGAGGCGAAGCCGAAGAGGCGGATGGGCCGCGTCACACCAAGAGAAGACTTCATCCTGTGGTAGGAGGGACTGAGGGGACTCTGAGAGAATCTATGTAGGAGAATGACACGGGCTCATTTACATTTAAAATTTAAAAGTTTCTGATTTCAGACTTACAGAATTTGGAGAATAGTACAAATAATCCCTGGGTACCTTTCACGTGGATGCCCCCATCTCTGTCTTGCATGGGCACTCTCCCACTTTCCCCCTCCTTCCTCTCCCAGATGCCCCTTGATGACAGTGGGGTCACATCTGAATAAACCCATCATAAGTTGAAAATATCACTCAGTCCCAAATGCCTCTCATACACCGAAGCTGCTGAACATGGTGGCTTATCTTATCCACCTCACCCATGCTCAAAACACATTAGCCTACATTTGGGCAAAATCCTCTAAGATAAAGCCTCTTTTATAACAGATATCTCCCATAACTTGCTGAACACAGTTCTGAAAAAAAACCCAAAGGTTGTATAGGTGTTCAAAGTGTAGTTTTTAATGAATACATATTGTACTCACAACATGACAAAGCAGAAAATTGCAAGTCGAGTCACTATGAGTTGGAGACAAGCTCAGTCTGTACAGACATTTATATATGGATAAACATAAATTCATATAATACAGTTAGATACAGATTTATACTTTGTTTTCTTTTTCCTGAATGCTTTGAGAATAAACCACAGAGAAGATGCCACTTGGTCCCTGAATACTTCACTATCTACTCTCTAAAAACAAGAAATCTACCTGTTGCCTTTTAATACTCTCACTGTATAGAAGACAGTTTGCAGCGAGAGAGGTTTCAAACAGGTAAGAAAGTCTCATCACCCATAAAGGGTAGGGCTGATGGGGGCCGGACCAGGGCAGGCTCCCACCACCTCTCTAGGTGATAGACCAGGGCAACTTGGTAAATGGATGTAGTTAGAGGTGATGTCGTCAGAGCGCTGCTGGCTGGGCTCCCGATTGGGTGGCCGGCAGTGGTTCTGTTCCCTGATGTGGGGAGTGAGAGCGAGGGAGGGATGGCAGAGTTCCATCCTGGACACGTTGAGACTGATGAGCCCTGATATTTCCAAGTAGAATTTTTTTAAATGCATTTTTTTTTCACTGACAATTTATGTATTCTCACAGGGCACACTGTATGCTTTCACGATCAAAACATCCCATTACACCCCTGATGGAGGGATCGAGGAAGCCCCTGGCTGTACCGTGGATCTGAACCACGAGGTAGAAGCCTGGCCTAGAGATGAAGAAATGCAAGTCATCGGGATAAAGGTGGCAATTAGAGCCACGGAGTGAATGAGATCACCACCGGAGAGCGGGGAGCCCAGGCAGGTCCCTGCACAACCCTAACATTTCAGAGAATACAGCTAAACCTTGGTCCCCTGGGGCACCAGGGTATCCCAGGAATCCCCCGTCTTGCTGATGAAGCCACCAGGTGCAGACGTGGAAAGCCCTGGTGGCTGAGGAGCCAGCTGGGGGCCTTGGAGGTGAACCTCAGGGTGAGGAAGAAGAGAGGTGGTGTAAAAGCCTTCCTGCCCGCTGATCCGAGAGGCTGGGTAAAGGCGGGAGATGAGCTTCTGTCTCAGTGAGGTCAGGGTGCAGGCCACAGCCTGTCTCCCAAGGGCAGGGGCAAGCGGATCTTTGCAGCACGTTCTGGAGAGCCTGCGAGATGGGGCGGGGGAGGGGGGTGTCCCACAACAGGCCTGCTCCTGCCGCCTAGGCAAGGCCTGGCTATGAGGTGGGGGGTGGGGAATTCCTGCCAAGATGTTAACATCAGTCAAATTCTCATTTGTTGGCTCGCTTGATTTGATGGTTTAGTTTGGTTAGTTGTGGTTAGGCACCCAGAGCTCAAGCCCCTCCTTGGCATTTGACCGGATGTGACCTCCCTTATCTTATGCACCTTTTCCCTGTTTGCCCATGATAGGACTTGATGGACCACACAAGCAATCCCCTGGCTTTTAGAATTCATTAAACCTGATTTTTAAAAATGCAAACAGCCAAGAGGGCCGACCTTTTGTTTTGCGTTTAAAATTATCATCATTCCACAAAATAAAGGTGATTTTGAAATAATGATGGAAAGAGAATAGTCTCAAAAAATAAATGACCAAAAAACAAAAGACCCTCCAGTGAAATAAAAATCACCAAACTTACAACAAACTCTCTTAAAGAGAGAAGTTTTTTTTTTTTTCCTTGTTTCTGCAACTTGTTGAGAATGTCATCAAGTGTTGTCACAGTCCTGGTCCAAGAGTTGGGACTTGTTGTCTGGTTACTGGGAGGGACCTGACTCTGGCCCCTGTCATCAGAACACTTTCTGGTCCTGCGCATTCTTACTCCAAGGTCATCCTTAGACGTGTCTTTCCTTCCCACTTCTATTGCCACCTTGTCATTTCTTTGCCCCCTTGACTCCCTGACTCCACCTGACCCAGTGTCACCCTGCCTCACAGTGTGCACCCTGCCCAGAGCACTTGCAGTCTTGTCCCTGTGGGGTGGGGGTGGGGGGGTCATTCCATATCCACCTGGAAAAGCCTTTAGGGATGATCATGTTTCCCAGAAGAGAAACCCAGAGTCTCAGAGGAGAAGCAGTCATACCAAAGGTCACAGTAGTTATTGGCCGAGCTAGAAGCATCCCTGGCCCTTCATAACACACACCATGCCTTTCCACCCCTCTAGGCTAATCAGTAGGTTTTTAAAAATATTTGTTGTATTACAAAGAGTCACCTCTGCGTGGCTATAGAGCCAGGACCCAGGCTCCCACCCAGCAGTTCAGCTCTCTTGGCTAGTCTGGAGTTCAAGGCTTTCCAAGGGTCCGGTCCCTTGTTCGCTGCCCACCGGTCATCACCACCATCATGCACAACTGTCCCAATGGCCTCTCTTTCCCCCACACACAAGCGTCTTCCCACCTTCCGGGGCCTGTCTCAGCCCCCCTCTTGGATGCTCCCATTCACTCCACAAAAGTTAATTAAGCTCCAATTCGGAGCCTGGACTTTGGTTGAAGCCAGCGTTTCTGCTCCTGAGGTGCCCACAGCCCACAGCACAGGAGCGTTTCCTGGCTTCCTGGTGCTTCGTTGTTGACACCAGCCACATCCCACAGGAAGGCTTCTCGTCTGAGCTCCGGGACACCCTCCTTCCGGGTCATTCTTCAGTCCTGACTCACGACGCTAGCCCCTGAGCTACAGCTCTGCTGTCACGGGGGGCTGGACTTGTCTCCCCTCAAGGAGGGCAGGGCTGAACGTCACACAGTTCCTGGTCCCCGCAGTATGTGGCGCCTGTCTGCTTCCTGTACATTAGCGGACTAACTGGGCCCTTGCTAAGCTCAGCCCTTTCCCCGCTGCCCAGCTAGACCCCGGTGTTCTTGGGCTGGATGTGCTGCAGGAGCTGAGAGCTGGAATCAAGCCTGTCTATTGGCAGGTCATACACCCTCCAGGAAGTAAGATCCTCTACCCACTCCTCCCGGCAGATCACACCTCTCTTCCCATTACTTCACTCCACCCTGTTCATGTTCGTGAGAGTGAAATAAGGATGGGTGGACTCCAAGGAAACCCCAAAGGAAGAAAAATGTTGTCAAACGCCATATTGGATCTTAACCACATGGGAGGTACACAGACACAGGGAGTCATCGCCAGGCATATGGACCTAGGGAGTCTAGGTGTCTTTTGGGAATTGGTGGAAGATACCACCCTTAATTCCATCAACTTTATTCAGTGTCAGCCTGATGCCCCCCTAAACACTTGAGCCAGAATGTGGGAAAGACCCAGGTGTGGATGTATGAGAGTGTGAGTGTGTGAGTGTGTGTGAGTGTGGTGTGTGTGTGTGTGTGTGTGTGTGTGTACAAAAGACAGAGGACTTACAAAGATGAATGAGTGCTGGTAATGAAGACGAGTGGACAATACCATTTGAAAGCCTAAGATACATCTTTGGTCTTCTTTGTGGCTTCTAAAGTCCTTGCCATTCTCCCTCTGTCGTTTCTCCCTGTTGGTAGAAACCATAGTGCACCATACGTTCTGGAGGTAGCTGAGTCCACCACAAAACCTTGTTCTGAGTCGTGACAGGATTTAACCCCAAACCTCACACCTAAGTGGATGTTCACACTTTCTCCCACCACGCAAGCAGCACTCCAGAGACACTGGGCCTGATGGACTCGGCTAATCCAAGACAGATGATTGAAAAATGTCACAGGAGTTGGGAGTGGGAAGCTAAGGAGACCCAGGGCAGTTTTACTCCGCCTGCCCGCTGACACAGGAAGACCTGCCTCATGGGCTCCCTCTGCTCCGTTACCTTGGAAACCACAAAGACCTGGACATCTTGCCCCCTTGGGTCCCCAGCCAGACATGGGGTACAAGGGATGAACAAGTGGCCCTCGCAGTGCAACCACCCCTCGAGCCTCTCTCTCTGTAACAGAGTAATAAGGAGCTGAGTCGGATCCCTTCCTAAGACTGTCTAGGGGTACTTCCATCTGAGTCACGCCAGGTTGGAGGGACTCTCTTCCTGAGAAGACCTGGACCCCTCTGGGTCTCTCTTGAGTTCCTTGGTCAAGCATAGCCTGAGGTCCCACGTTTAAGGGAGAGACACTGGAGTCCCAGCCTGAGTCTTCCTGGGTGGCAAAGTGACTTCCCGCGATCTCAGGAAATGCTAAGGCTTTCAGTGTAGCCACAGCTAAATCCTACATTTGGAATTAAAAATGTTTCATCTTTCCATTTCTGTCAAGGTCTTTTTTCCGCCCTCACGTTTTTTTGTTTGTTTGTTTCATATAACTGCAGAATTCGTGTTGTACACATGGTGTTTTTACACGTATACCCATTGTATGATGACTTAATCAAGCCATTCAGCATGCATTGTCTCACATGTGTTAAATAAACTGAAGCATTTACTTGACCTTCTAAAAATAAGGAGAGAGAGAGAATAAATTCCCAGGCAAGCCAATTTTAGTTGGCATGATAAGGACGTCTCCTCTGCTTTAGCTTTTACAAGAAAAGGAACTTTGGAATGACCAATCTATTTTTTCTCTCTTTCTGCTTTCCTCAGTCCTTTTTCTGTCTATGAAACCAAACTGCCTAGCCCGTTAGAACACTCTATCCTATCCTGACCTCTGAGGCATTGCCAGATTCTGGAATTGCAAATAAAACCCATCTAAGTTCTTTCCATTTGTTCTAATTTTGCCCTTTGACACACACTTTTCATTTTCATATGGTGAGAACACTTAAAGATCTACTGCATTAGCAACTTGATGCTGTGATTAAGTGCAGTCACCATGATTTATGGTGGATCTCTTGAATTCATTCCTCCTAACTCTTCTAGCCAAGATCTTATGACAGCGGGTGGCAAGTGCCTCTCCTGCCTTCAAGTTTTTGCAACTACCTAGTTCATACTTCTAAGATTCTGTCTTGCCCTGGTGTTCAGAGCCCACTCCACAGTACTCCCAACAACTGTGGAATGTTCGTTTTGTGCCCGACACTTGCACATATTTTAAATTGTTCGTTTTAATCCTTACTACCGAAATGGTGCTATTATCCTCATTAACAAGGGAGGAAGCAGAGCTCAAAACCATTAAGTGCCCAAAGTCACCCAACTGGTAAAAGGCAGAGCCCCAATAGTAGGAGTCCATCCTTGAGTAGGGGAATATTCAAGTCTGTCCCCTGTGGCACCCTCTCTGTCCCAGGATTGCTAACAGGGTGGGGAAGATGCAAGAGGACTAGGGCCCTTGGAACTCAGAATCCGGGAGCCAGCCAAGGAGTCTTCCATGAGCTCATTCTAAAGCAATGCTCCTTAGCTCCCACCCGCTCCACCTTATGATAATCGTTTCCCTGGGAAGCCTGAAGTCTGAGTGACTTATACATATGCAGAGAGATAGAGAGATAAGTACTGTCTACTGTAGCCACCCAGGTTTCTTAATGGGGCCTTAATGGTTTTCCCAACAACAGGCAGAGCTGCACTCCTATAATTGCTAAAAAGAACAAATACAAGAAAATTCTTAAAATAAAAGGAGTTCTTCAGTGAAAAACCAAGACACTAATGGCAAAAATAAAAATAAATATAAAAGAAAAAAAATCCAAAGCTTCATTTTAGCTGTGTCTGCCCAGCAGTGCAAGCTCAATGAAGCTCTGAGCCTATATTACGTCCAAGTCTTAACTTTGCTGAGTTTAGTGGGATGCCGAGAGCCATTCACCTCCTTTACTGTTTCCCTTAAGACAATGTTACCTGCACAGCCGGCCCAGGCCACCCTCTGCCCTCTTCCACCCAGAACTTCCCGGAACAACTGCTCTCACACCCCCCACACCCAGCACTGTTCTGAATGCTTGCTCCGGACCATCCCGGATGCCAAGGTTCTAAGTCAAAAGTCACGAGTGGGTTTAGACATCCAAAGCGGCCAGCCCTCATGCAAAGATGGGGAGGTGGGGCCGGGGCAAGGCGAGGGTGCTGTCATCCCGGAGCCCGCCATGTCACCAGGGAGGCTGCTGGCCCTGTGGGTGTGAGTAAAGCCTGAAATTTGAGGAAGGACACGTGGATCCTATTGTGATGAGGAACTAATTAGGACACCCCAATCCTAGGCCACCTCATGACCTTGGGCAGGGATGTGAGATGTATAAAAGGCGGACAGTCTCGGAGCACCCCAAACCCCTGGCACCTCCACGCCACAGTCGCTGCTCAGCTCAGGTAAGTGTGCGAGGAAGCACCTTCTCAGCAGCCTCACTTCACCTGGGCCCCAACCCCTGATGGGGAGCCGGGCAGAGTGCTGGGTGGTTGGTTGGAAAGAAAAGCCTTCATTGGGACACCTGTCTGTCCCTTACCATTTGGGTCCTGTGAATTGTCCAGATGGGGGTGTGGGAGGCGGGGCTGAGACAGGAGAGGGGCTTCTCCAAGAGGGACAGCGAGCCGAGGGCCTGCTGCGTGGTGGGTGCTTGATTCTCTGCAGCGCTGAGAGGGAGTTGGTAGAAGGACAGGGGAGCACCCGCCTGGCAGAGCGCCACTGGCAAGGTTGCCCTTTCAGAGAGTGGAGTGGCCTTTAGGGAGGAGGGAAGCAGGTCGGCCTGGGAGATCCCAGAGCAGAGAAGCAGGGGCAGATGACCCTGCTCTGGGAATCAGGACACCACTGTTCCCCTCTCCCGTGCGGAGTGGCAATGCACCTCTGCCTCCCTCTCTGCGGCTTGCTTTCCTCAACTCCAATCCAGAGTCGAACTCAAAGGTCCGTTCATCGACCTCTGGATCCCTGTTCCAATCATTTCCTTGGACTGTGGTAAAGATGCTGCTTTTTAAACTTTTGTAAATTTGTTTCCTAAATTGAAATGATTTTGGTATTCATTTTGGGCTAGGTCCTGTGGTGTGTGTGTGTGTGTGTGTGTGTGTGAGAGAGAGAGACCTATGTGTGAATGCATGCTTGTATGGCTCATGGCAAACCTAATAAAGGTGACTGTGGAAAAGTAAGTAACTTGCTTAAAGTGACACAGCTCTTAGTGGTTTAGGCAGGACTGAGACCAGGCAATTCTGTTCCAGAAGCCACAGTTTCTACCATAACAACTGTTTGCTCTGTTTTTCTCTCTGTTTTTCTCTCCATCTTTCCTCCTTATCCTTTCTTTTCCTCTACATTTTTCTTTCTCTTCTTCCACTTTTTCTCCATTTCCTTCCTTCCTTGTTTCTTTATGCATCTCAAAAGGAGTAGATATGGCTTATGAACATTTAGCTCAATTTTAAACGTGCACACACACACACACACACACACACACACACGTACACACACACCTTGAATTTGTGAAACTGTCAGGTCAAAGTAAAAGCACGTAAATGAGACAGGAAGTTCGCCTGGACCCCAGGATCTCTCTATGGCTCAAGTGTTCCTTACTTCCATGTCTTTCTGCTTCCAGCTGCAAGTCCAGCCCAGAATGTCTCAGCAGAAGCAAAAGCAGTGTGCTCCCCCCCAGCAGTGCTGCCCCCCACCCCAGCAGTGCTGCCCCCCACCCCAGCAGTGCTGCCCCCCACCCCAGCAGTGCTGCCCCCCACCCCAGCAGTCGAAACAGCCTTGCCAGCCTCCACCCAAGTGCCAGCAGAAGTGCCCGCCCCCTCAGCAGTGCCAGAAGTCCAAGCAGAAGTAAGCTCCTGGCCTGCGACCAGAGGCAAGTCCCCAGGGAAACAGCATGAAGTACCCGGGCTCAGCGTCCCACCCCTCTTTCCTCGTCCGTCAAGAGTGGACGCACTCACCCCTGCTTCTGGATGCAGCCACCCTCCCCACCTGGGGTCATGGCAGCACCGGGATGGTGCCTCCTCCGTCTGCACCTCTCCTTCACGAGCAGCTGCACTCCCATCTCAGACCAGGATCTGGCTCTCAGCTGTCTAATCATCTTTGCTGACATGTGTCTACATCACCCTTCTGGAAACGTGGGCGGCACGCCCAGACACCCTTTCCCATCACCCTTCCCAAACAATTAAAACAGAATTCCTCTGGCTCTCAGTGTCTGTCTGACGATTCTGTTGTTTGGAAATGTTACATTCCTCAGGTTTCCTTTTGTCCCTCTTCCAACCCGGAGGCCCAGTGCATGGGGAAGAAGAGGCATGGGGAGGTGCACTTTTAAGGTGCTGGGGTATTTACAAGGGCCTTTCCAGGGTGAGGGGTGAGAGGTGGGGGCTTCTGCAACACAGACACACACCACATCCGTCACATCATGGAGCGCAGTGCCCACGAGAATGTGTGCAAGGAAAAGCCTGAGCCCAGAAAGAGTAAGGGAACCCACCAATAAACTCTGACTCAGACACTCCAAGGGCTGATGGGTCAAAGGGAGTCGGAGACAGGACCTCAAAAATTCTCCCATGGGGGAAATAAAGGCCAAAGTGTCTTCAAGCTAACCTAATGTGTAGGACACCAGCTACGCAAACCTACTACACCCAACACACATGTATCTATTTGGTAATTTTTGGTCAGGGTCCCAGTTCTTATTATTTCTCCAGTTGGGTGTTCTCTGGAACTATGTCTTCCCCCACTGTCCTCCTACTTTCAATTCTCTGAATTCCTGAGTGATCAAGAAATAAGCCAAACCCACAGATAATCCAAACTTTTAATTTCTATTGCTTCATTTATCCACCCCCATCCTGCTCCACCAGATCTCTCTCTTACAAAATAGTCTACAAACTGAGATATTTAAATCCCAACCTATACCTGCCTCCCTTTCATGCCCCCGGGTGGGCTCCAAGAGAATCACTGGAAACCAACAGACACACCCAAAAGAAGCAAGAGAAGACACTAATATAAATTAAAAGTCTGGCTTAACCCCAACACATATCACAGACTCTGGAGAATGCAAAGTTAACTAAGACCAAAGTTTTCAGCATGGCTTCCCAGAATAGATGGGCTCTTTTCTTCATCATAGCTTTCATCTGCCTGCCATTCACCCATCAACCCATCCACCATTCATCCATCCACCCACCATCCATTCATCCACTTACCATCCATCCATCTACTCACCATCCATCTATCCACCATCCATCCATCCTCCATTCATTTCATTAATTTACCATCCATTCATCCACCCACCCATTCATCCATCCACCCATCCATCCATCCATCTATCTACCCACCATTCATCCATTTACTCACCATCCATCTACCCACCATCCATCCATCCACTCACCATCCATCCATCCATCCACCATCCATTCATCCATCCATCCATCTATCTACCCACCATCCATCCATCCACCCACCCACCCATCATCCATCCACCATCCATCCACCCACCCATCCATCCATCTACCCACCACCCATCCATTCATCCACCATCCATCCACACACCCACCATCTATCCACCCACCCATCCATCCACCCACCCATCCATCCATCTATCCACCACCCATCCATCCATCCACCATCCATCCACACACCCACCATCCATCCACCCACCCATCCATCCATCTACCCATCATCATAGATATTCATCCATCCACCATCCACCCACCATCCACTCACCATCCATCCACTCACCATCCATCATGTATCAATACACTGCCCTCCCATTTGCTCAGACTGCAGTGAACATCATGAAGATACAGAAGCAGCTCAGACTTCCACACTTCTCAGCTTAACAATCCCCATAAAGACCAAGATAAACCATGAACAATTAGACAAAGCGGCATCTAGTCAAGGGATGGCTTGAGGTGTACACTCCCTCCCTCATCCCTTGGAATTCAGAGGAGACCAAGAGTGAAGGCAATGAGAGTTGCTGAGACGAGGAAAGAGAACTTGACCATCTCTGGAGTCACAGGACCTACCTCAGAGCTCCCAGAAGATACCTGTGCCGTGACAAAGGTGGAATTGAAAGTAGAGGCCGGGAGGGCTTGGCTAGGGAGGACAGCTCCCCAGAACTGGGCATAGCGTGAGCCCGTGCTGGGAGGGCCAAGGCACTCAGGAAGGCCAGTCCTCCTCATCTAAGTCCAGCACAGGGCGGGAGGAGGACACAGCCACTCACACTGGCTGCAGACCCCAGAAATCTGGCGGGACAGCTCCAGTTTTGTGACCTACGTCTCAAGAACCTTTCCCCAGAATGTTGCATTTGACAGAAACTCAGCTCCGACACATAATAAAGCATTGGTAGGTTGCGTAGACTTTGACTGAATTTGTGGAAGATGAAGTAAACATTTCCCAACACTCAGATATCTTATTCAGCAAAGTCTCCAGCCCTCTGTATTTATTATTTTCCCAAAATTTCTCTCAGGTAGGTTCCTACCCCCTGCTTTATTTTCTTACACTCATGCAGCAGTTTAATTTTGTCTCTTGGGCTTTATTTATTTTCTCCTCTACTAATTATCATAGTTTGCATGGTGTGCACATACGCTGTGATGTGAGCAGAGCAAGCAATCATCTAGAAACTTCCTCAGAAGGGAGGAAGACCACAAGCAGCGGGTTTAGATACAGAACAACTTTCTTTAGCTGTGTGACCAGAAACTTCTAGAACTTCTAGAAACTTCTATAGGTCTCATTTTTCTCGTCGGCATGGTGAGAACACCAGTCTCTTGGGGTTGTCAAGGATGGTGGGTGTTTAATGAGACAATATAATAAAGTAGACATTGTAGCATGCCACATAGTAAGCACTGACAATTGTTAACTATCGCTTTCATTAGTATCCTCCAAGTCCAGAGGAGCAGCAAGACTACAGGTAGCCTCCTCCCCACATTCCCATCAAGTGAAGGACTTGGGATTTGCCCAGACCTTTAATGAAACAAGAGTGAGAGGGACAGGGCATATTTGACGGATGGAGCCAGGACAAATTAAGTAGAGCAGAGGGTCCAAGTGAGTGTCCACAGAGGAAGCAAGATTTAGTCTAGGATGTAAGCACCAGTTTGGTGACTGCCCTTCTCTTCCAAAATCTTCCCTTTTGAGCCCCTGTGGATGACAGATCTGTCCTCAAGGTGATGCTGGGCAGCTTGCAGCTTTGACCCACAGTGGTCTCTACCTGTCATTTAGTGAGGTCGGCCGTGTCTTTTGAGGCAGATTATGCTCCCTGGAGGGCAAGAACTGAGGCCAAGCAGAAAGCAAGCAGGCCGAGGGGCAGATGTGGAGGTGCCAAGCACGTGTGCACATCAGCCGTTCAACTCTGACACTGCCCTGTCGTGGTAGGTGCCCTTGTGCCCATGACTGACAGGTCAGGGAAGGTCCTTATTCGATCGTAGTAATAATGTCTTGTCAGCGGTGGAGCTGATCCACACTCAGGGCCCTCTGACCTGTGTTCTTTGTAGTACAGCAGGTGTTCTTCCTGGGCCAGCAGCCCGAGACGCACAGAGCCTGGACCTTCCAGAATGGGAAAGCAAAGCCAGGCATGTTCACACACAGTCACACACTCACGCTGTGTAACACGGATACACCCACGCATGTTTAATACGTACACAGTTCAGTTCACAAGGTTGGGTCTCAGGAGAATGTCTACATTGTTCCATGGACTTTATAGACTGATACTGGTCATTGACAGAAGAAGCTGGAGCAGAGTCCTAGGAGCTGGTGTGGAGACTGAGTGGGCAGCCAGGTGGGCAGGGGAGCTGTGGTCACGTGCCTCTTGTTACAGAAGTGTTTTTAACATTGTGACCATGGATTCAGCAACACCTGTGCAGACTGCCTCACATTGGCTGAACATCAGCCCCACGCACACTCATTGTCATGTGCACACACACACACACTCTTGTTCCACACCCTTCTCAGGCCCCCCCGAGGGCTCAACACACCTGACAGTCACATGCTGTCCATTACATTCAAACATGTCTTCACACCAACATCTACTGGCAGACACACAAACACCCTCCCAAACAAAGAAATGCCCCGGGAGGCGACATGGATGGTGTGGAGTCTGACCGATCTGAGGTCCAGTCCCCGCTTCCTTGCTTTTGCATGAGGTCACCTTAGCCAGCTCGCTCCTGCTTTCTAAGCTATTCAATGAGACTAATAACTCCACCTTCAGGGTCTGAACTGAAGCCCAGGCAGTTTCTGACAGGCAGGGCTGGCCTACCCTTTCCTCATTCTACACCCACAACTAGGAAAGGTCCGGCTCAGCCCCCTGCTGCTGGGCTCACACCCTGCTTTGCCCCAGGTGCCCAACTGGAGTTGGACTCTGGGTGGAAGCGCCGGATGCAGGCAGTCAGGAGCCTGTGGGTGTGAGGGGTTGGGTGGGCTCCGTCTCCTACCCCGTGTTGGTACGGCCCTGGCTGCCGGGCATTCCTGGGGAATCACAGACTGAAGCCACAGCGGATGCCCTGCCATGGTGAAACTCCTCCCAGCTTGCTTAGGTGCCATCCGGTTCGGTTCCGGGTGGCTGTTGTGTGGGGGTCCTGTCCACGTGCAGAGAATAGCCGTTTTCGTTCTGCTGACTCCTGGCTCCTGGTGTTCAGTCCTCAGTCTTCTAGGACTTAGGTGCCAGCTATCAGGAATTAGATTAGCTGTTTATAGCTCACTCTGAAATGAAAAAGGCAACCATTTACTGTGTCCTGGGCTTTCCAGATGGCCCTTTTGTTCAAGTCTCCTCTGCCTGCAAGGGCTGATGACCCATAGTGTGAGGATGTCCATAGTCAATGGCCTTCAGAGGCACCATAGCTCCAAATCAAGAGCCCTGGAAAAAGAACATGAGACCCAAATGTCTGTCTTGGCCCTGCCCTGCTCTCCTTTGGGACCCTGGGCCAGCCTTCCCTGTCCGTGGGCCTCGTTGTCCCCGCCTCTGTGTTTTATCATGGTACCCTGGCAGAGGGAAACTCGGTGCCGGTAGTGTGGGGCTTGCTGGATTGTTTCTCTGTTTCCTTACAGTTCTGACTCAACATGAGGTGACTCACTCCAATCTCTACTTGCTATCTTCTTTTCCTAACTACTCACCGTCTTGGGAAAGCCTAACAGAGGTAAGTTTGGGGGTATGGGGGAGGCCACCCACGTTCTTCCGCATGGAAAAGCTTAGCTAAAACCCAAATGCATGTTTGCAGAGCGCTCAGGCTGAGCACTAACTCTTCTCCCTCCAGGGAACCAGCACACATCCACAGTCTTGCTGCTATTTGAAAGCAGCAGGTTTGCATTACAAGCAAGGCTCTTAGTGGGATCTTAACACTCATCCTACATGATGGTCACTACCACGACATAAGATACAAATCCTTATTTTGCAAATGAGGAAAGTGAGACTCCAGGAGGTCACAAACTTTGCCTAAGACCATAGAGTTAGTAGCTGGAGAGCTGGGATTCAAATATGTCGGTCTTGGCACAGAAAGACAAACACTGCATGACTTGGCTTCTGTGTGGAATCTAAAGAGTCAAACCCCAGAGTTGAATGGTTGCCAGGGTCTGGGGTGGAGGGAGATATTGGTCAAAGGGTTCAAAATTTCAGTTAGACGGGAGGAAGTACAAGAAATCTACTGGGGTTAACCTCAAAGTTAAGTTAACTCGGTCGCTAAGAGGGTAGATTGTAAGTGGTCTCATACAAAAAAAAAAAAAAAGAAGAAGAAAGCAAATATGTAAGTTAATGTTCATGTTAATTGGCTCCATTTAGCCATTCTACAACATATAAATATTTCAAAATATCAAGTTGTGAACCACAAATATATACAACTCTTGTCAATAAAAAACAAATAGAAACTTTTTTTAATTGTTTAATAGAAAAAAAGATGCCAACAAGAGAGAAACTGGGGAAAGCAAACTCAGAAACTCCCCACACTGTCTTTGTAATTGTAATAATACTGTCAGTCTAAAATTATTCCAAAATAAAATGACGTTTGCTTTAAAATATTACAGAGGGGCTGTGGCTGGGACTCAGTGGTATAGCGCTGGCCTGGCACGTGTGAGGCCCTGGTTCGATCCTCAGCTCCACATAAAAAAGTAAAATAAAGGTGTTGTGTCCACCTACAACTTATATATATATATAATTTTTAAAATAAAATATTATGGAGAGAGAGATCTGCCTTTCATGCTAGTCCATCCTCTGACTCTGGTCCCTGGGTTAGGCTAAACCTCCCGCTGCGGCAAAGCTGGCCTTTCCTCAGTGACAGTTTACTGTTTCCCAGTAGAGGGAGAACTGTGGGTGATGTCTACCAAAAGCCTTAGGTGCAGGTTATGGACTCGGGAACTGGGTAGGAACCCTTTTTCTTGTTCATATTGGCTTGAGGAAATGAAATTAAACAGACAAGTGCACATTGACCGGAGCGGCTTCAATGGGGTGGGTAAAAGCATTCTTTGAGCCTGGCGAAGAGCATCAGCCGCATCCTCTCAGCCACTCACTGAACGTCTTTATTCTACTCCCCAAGAGGCTGAATCAGAGGGCGGCCTTTGCTTTGCTCCCTGTGTACAGAGCGTTGGGTGTACGTGGATGTGTGTGCATGTGTGTATGTGTGCAAGTGCATTCGCACACACATGTGTGCGTAACGTTTTCTTGGTGAACAGTCAGGAAAGTGCCACCCACTGCCAATGTTCCATCACAGGTAGTTTGAGTCCCTCTTTGAGGAGGATTATGAAATCAGAATCAAATTAAAGATGCTCATTTTGATACTCTTAGAATAAACTGGGATAGTCTGCAGAGTGGTGCTGGCTTTGCTATCCCAGGGGACTTGTGGCCTAGCTTGCAGGGCCGGTGGCAGTAGGAAAGGCAGGGGGAAGGGGGAGGGGGAGAGAAAGGCTCAGACAGCAGGCCCAGCAGCCTTGCAAAGGGCTTGCTGCACCAGGCACCTGCCAAGCCTCCCCTGCAGGTGCTGACCTAGGAGCTCATGCTACTCACCTGGGGATGATCGCAGGCTCCTGACTCCTGCAGGTTGGACCCAGAGGGACTGCCTGCCCCAGGGCTGGGAGCCAGGAAGAGCCTTTGGGGGGAAGAAGAGTAGGAGCTGGTGAGTAATTAAAGCAGTCTACATGAGAAATAAATTAAAGACAATCACCTGGGTCAGCAATGGGAACAACCCCAAGACCAGAAGCATGGGCCTTCAGCCGATTTCTTGCTGCTCAAGATTCACATTCAAACTGGGCACAGGAGGCTGAGGCAGGAGGATTGAAGTTCAAAGCCAGCCTCAGCAACTTAGTGAGGCCCTGAGCAACTTAGAAAGACCCTGTCTCAAAATTTAATAAAATAATAATAAAAGGGCTAGGGGTGTTGTTCAGTGGTTAAACGCCTCTGGGTTCAATCCCTAGTACAAAAAAAAAAAAAGATTCCCCTTCCACTTGGAGATCTCTTTCTAAGTGTGGCTTCCTTCTCTGAAACCCTTTCCTTGGATCTAAATTGAAGCCAAAGCAGTCTTTAAAGAGGACTAGACTAAAGGCTCAGTCACCACTAACGGGGAATCCACACAGAGGGTGACATCCGCCTGGTGTCACTGATCATCTGATCAATGAGTTTGCCTGGTGCTTTCCCAGCATGAGCTCTAGGGCCAGGGCACCTCAAGCCTCTTCCCTCCATGATGAGGCCACCTGTCCTCCCACAGCACTGCCCGCTCCCCACAGGCATTGCTCCCTAACTGCTCCCCGTGCTGGGAGGCACAGTCAGGAGGGCTCATCGTTTGGAAAAAGACGGTGGGATTCAGTGCAAAGCTCAGCCCTTGAACCAAACTGTTGGGGGCTTGAGTCGGATCATTTGCTAGCTACCCCACTGAGGCAAGTTACTCAACCTCTCTGATTTCAGTTCCTCGTTTGCTGAGCAGAGGTGGTGCCTCTCTACCCACAGAGATGGGGATCCACGACAGGTTCAGTAAATGGAAGCCACCGTAGCAAGACCTCCTGCTTTCCACCCAGACTGATCCTCCTGACCTCCGGGGAGTCCCATTCCATGGCCCAGACACCAACCCAGCCACTCTACCCCTGCCAAGCCCTGCTGCCATTCACAACCAGTAAAGGGACCCTAGGAAGAGGCTGACTTCAAGGGAAAGTTGTCAGTCCCCTCCTCTGGGACAAAGTGCTCCAGCCTGGGAGGCTGTGGCAGGAGGAGGAGGATCAGTTTCCCTGCAAAACGTGAGGTATAAGGTCACCTGGGTCTCCAGTCCTTCCTGCTAGGAGAACTCTGCTGAAATGAGAAACAGGTGCACGGGCTTGTCGTGCCCAGAAGGTGGCGCTCTGCCCTAATTGCCTCGGGGCTGGACATGTGATGTGGTTTGGCACAAGGTCCTGCGGTCAGTCAGAAATTAGATGGTCTATTTATCTTCCCAACCACAGCCATGGAGTCATCCATGAGAAAATTCCAGTTGCCCACAAACAGATGGTCCTGGTCACGTTATTGTGTTACATCCAGGCTGGTTTTCCTCCATATTTCCTTCCCCTCCCCTCTCCTGGCACATTTCCCACCTATGCAGTCACAAACGCACAGCACATGGGCGCATGGGCGCATGGGCGCACACACGCACGGACACAAGAGCACACCCTGAGTCACCCTCTTCTCTGCCTTTAGCATACACTGGGCTTTAGCATTTTCTTTCCCTTTGGCCAGAGTTAGGCAGGCTTAGAGGGGAATCTCCTGGCAGTCGGTTCTTCGTGTACCCATCAGGACAGGCTAAAGCTATGTATGCTCCAGGAACCCGGGAAGCTCAGAGTCCAGCAGTTAAGACAAAGGCTCTTTTCTCACTGATGCTGCATGTCCACCGAGGATCAGCTGCAGACCTGCGACACACTAACTCAACCTTGGGACCCGGGCTGACCGAGCACCCTCTACCTGGAGCACGGTCAGTCCTTATGGGAGAAAGGACCACAGTGGACAATGGCTCTTGAGGTTCACCCTTGGTGGGCCAACACAGAGGGACAAATGTCGCAGGCAGGAAGAGGCCAGAGATGCAAAACAACTGGGGTGTCTGCTGCCTGGAGTCAAGAGTTCTCCACCACAGAACCTGGGAGAGTCCCAGGCTCTGGCTGAACCCTCACTTTAACCCTCACCGTCACCCTAACTCCATGTGGTTCTCTATTTCTGTTTGTTTTACTGTTTATTTATTTTTGTGGTTCTAGTGGTTGAAAGCAGGAATGCTCTACCGCTGAGCTACGTCCCCAGTCCTTTTTATTTTTTTATTTTGAAACAGGGTCTCCCTAAGTTGTCCAGGCTGACCTTGAACTTGAGATCCTCCTGCTTCAGGCTCCCGAGTAGCTGGGATTACAGGTGTGTGCCATTGCTCCTGGCTCTATGTGGTTTTCTTAAACATACATTTGATGTGTATCTGTTATAGACAGATAGGAGTCAGAGAAAAGCAGAGAATGTTCCTGCCTAAAGAAGTTCACAGTTTCTGGATGTGGTGGAGGCTGATGCAGGAGGATCACAAGTTAGAGGCCAGTTTTAGCAACTTAGTGAGACCCTGTCTCAAAATAAGAAGGTCTGGGGTTATGACTCAGGGGTTAGCATCCCTGGATTCAATGCCCAACACCAAAAACAAAAGAACAAAACAAAACAACAACAACGTTCCAGTGGACAGAGGAACAGAGCACTGTCTAGTCTATCAAAAAGCAGCAGAATCAGCGTCAGGATGGGAGCTTCCTAAGTGGAGACGGGAATGTTCAGGGAAGAAGCAGACCAGTTTCTGAAGAACGGAGAGAACTCGTTAGGCACAGATTAGGGGCAAGCATCCAGCAGAGAGAGGGGCTTGTCAGCAGAAAAAGGAGAGCACAGTCTCTTTAAAAATAAAAATAAACTGCAAGTGCTTTGCCGGCCTGTGCCTGGAGCAGGAGAGAGTTTGCATAGAAGGAAGGAAGGCTGGGGATGCTAGGGAGAAAGGAGGCTGGGAGTCTGCGGAGGAGGCTACAGCGTGGAGGATCTCTGACACATGCCAGGAACTGACTTCACCCAGGCGTGAGAGGCCCTGAGGATTTGGGCATGGGGGGCTTGGTTTCCATGGACATAAGGTGTCAACCTGCCCCTTACCTTCCCACCCAGCTCAGGAGGGGCGGACGTGGTGGTGGGTGGGGGTCCTATACCAGTGTGCAGAGCCTGGGCAAGGCCACAGGGTGGCAGCTGCTCAGAGCCTTGGGGACCCTGGTCCCAAAATGAGTGTCTCTCCGTCATCAAGGGACGCTCTCTGAAGCTGACACGGGCAGCCCTGGCTTGCTGTCTTATGAAGCCACTTCTGTGGTCGCAGAGCAGGGCACCAACTAGATAAGTGGCCTAGATGGTCCTGTCTCCTAATAGGTCTGTCTGCTGGGTTCCCTGACTCAGCCCCCATCACAGCCCCAGCTGATCCCATCCCCGGGGCCAAGGGAGAGCCAGGCTCCCACGGACAGTGTGCCACAGACGGAAATGTCCCCGGGCCCCAACCGTCTTCTGGGAAGAGAATTCCTGCCTGCTAGGGCTGCTTCTGGCTGGCCTTTAGTTAAGGTCACAGCCACTCAGCTCAGTTGACCAATGACAAAGATTCTTTGTCCAGACTCTAATCAGGCTTCTGGAACTTCTCCTAGGCCGAGCGTGTCCCTGTAAAACCCAGTTTTAGCAAAGAACTCAATGTCAATTTAGCAAGAAATAAAATTTTTAAAAAAATTTAAAATAAATATTAAACATTTATTTATAATCATGGTTATGGTTAATTATAATAACTAAAAGAAATAAAATGAAGAAATGATTGTCCAGCTCCTACAATATACTTCTTGGGGGCTCCTACACAGAATGTTCTGTCTTTTTAAACACTTTTTATTGGTGCATTATGATCACGTGGAGTAGTGGAATTCGCTGTGACATGTCGTATACCTTGGTTTCCCCATCCTTGATACCTAGATGCCCTTATCATCAAAACAGGTTCCTTATCCTGCACTCTCCCCCAGGGTAGTCTTATCTGTCACCCTGGCTTATCCCCCACAAGAATCTTGTTAGGGTGGTTGAGCCACAGTCACCCTGATCCATTGTGTTTCCTGTAGGTTTCTGTCCACTGACTCCCACCCTGTTCCGTGGCGGTACATTCCATCAAGATGCACTTGACGAGGCTGTACTTGAAGCTGAGCCCAAGCTCCCGCTCCCCCACGCAGGGTCCCTATTCCTTTCCACCACAGTTGCCCTGGATAAAGCCTTCCTTAAGGGACTTTCCTCTGTCCTCCCTCCCCTCCCCTCCCCTCCCCTCTTGCAGCACTAGGAATTGAACCCAGAGGCGCTCTACCACCTAGCTACACTAACTAGCGGACCTTTGTGTTTTATTTTGAGACAGGGCCTGGCCTCAAACTTCCATTCTCCTGCCTCAGCCTCCCAAGTTGCTGGGGTAACAGGTGTGCACCACCATATCCCTTTCTTCCTTAAGTTACTTTAAAAAGTGTCGTTGGATATTTTTTAACAGCTGGGATGTAGATTATAGGGAACCCCTTTGAGTCTTCTGCCTTTGGCCCCTACCCCAGGGGGATTTGCTTTCTTACCTATCTACCGACTTTCTTTCTTAGGCTCTACTATGCATTTTCTTTGACTATACCTGCTTTTCAAAGCTAGCCATCCCCCAGCCAGCTGGTTGGGTGAACTGACCGGTTAGGCAGCCATTTGTCGGCTTTCTTCTTACTCACCGCTCACCTACTCACCCTCCTTCTTCACCCGCTCCCTCATCCACCCACTCAGCAGCATCCTTTAGTCACTGGATCATCGCATGACGAGCCAGTCCACCAGGTGGCCAGCCAGCAGCTGCTAGGGCATCGGCTCTGCACGAACATCCCCCTGCCCCAGTACGTTGACTGCACAGGAAGAGCTCCCTGCACGCGCATCTGTGTGTAAAACACGCAGGCTCCAGGCCTCCCACGGGCAGAAGATGTCCAGTGTGGGTTTCCAAGGTCAAGAGGGACAAGGGCAACGCGTGTGGTTGGGACCAATAGGGAGAACTTCTGAATCACCAACCTGAACTTGAGAACGTAGGTTAGTCCACGAAGAGTCCTGGGGCTTCATGGGTTTTGCTTGTAAAGCCCAAATGTCCAACAGTGGGTTTGCAGTCCATTCAATCGTTTATGAATCCTTTTACCCATTCATTCACGTATCTGTCTTTTGGTTCAGGTTTCTGGGCTGGATATAATATGTGCGGGGCCACGGTGAGGGGACAGATGATAAGGACACGTGATGGGGTGAAACATCTCCTGCCATCAAGGAACTCATGTTTGATGCTAAGTCTCCTGTACAGCTTATAATACACCCCAAATCAAACATTCTAGGCACAGTGCTCCAAATATGTATCAACAAAAATCTGCAAGGGTTGTGCAGAGGAAAGCACATCTGTTGATAAAGATTAGGAAAAGGGGTCAGAGAGAAACACATTTGAGATGGTTCCCGAAGGCTGAATTTCCCTGGGATATTTGGAGACAGGATCATCACTAATGGATAGTGCATAACCATTCGTTATGTATTAGCCAGAAACTAAGATGAAGCAAGTGCAGCATGATGACGATTATAACAAGGAGCTGCCGCTAGCTCAATCTGACATTCTCTCTTTGCTAGACAAGCAGCTAAAATGCAGGAGCCCTGGAAGCCCCAAGCCCCCACTGTCTTCTCCACCAAGCCCAGTGCTCCTCCCATGAAAGTCCCTCGGGGCTGAGCAAAACCCCATTGTGCAGGTGCGCCACACTTTATTCATCTGTTGATGGGCATCAGGGCTGCTTCCACTTCTTGGTTATTGTGAATTGCGATGCTCTAAGCATTGGTATGCATGTATCACTGTAGTAGGCTGAATTTAGTTCTTTGGGATAAATACCAAGGAGTGGGATAGCTGGGTCATAGGGTGGCTTTAATTCCTATTCTTTTTGAGGAACCTCCACACTGCTCTCCAAAGTGGTTATGCTAATTTGCAGTTCCACCAAAATATGTTACATTTTCCCCCACATCCTCACCAAAAATTATCGGGTTTTTTTTTTTGTTTGTTTGTTTGTTTGTTTAATTTATTTTCTAGTTACAGGTGGACATAATGTCTTTATTTTACTTTATGTGGTGCTGAGGATGGAACCCAGTGCCCCATGCATGCTAGGTGAGCACTCTACCTCTGAGCCACAACCCTAGCTCAATTACTATACCTGATGATTGCCAAATTATATCCTTTGCTGGTTAATGGGGGGAACAGGAGAACGTTATGCTAAGTGGAAAAAGCTAGATAAGGAGAGTCAAGGTTGAATGTTTTCTCTTATATGTGGAAGATAGAAAATAAAAAGGATCTCAGAAAAATAGCAGGGAGACAGGAAAATAGCCGGGAGGGAGAGGGAGGAGGGAAGGACCGAGGAAGTACTGAACTGTGCTATATCCATATACAAATATGCCACAATGGATCCTCATATACATATGAAATATATAAATTACAATGCACTAATCCAAATAATGATAATACAAGGGCCATCGCAGAGCAAGGGAATCAGGGGGGAGGGGGGAGGGGGGAAGGGAAGGTACTGAAGGATCAGATTGATCAGATTACATCGTGCGCACATACAAATACAGCATATTGATCCCCCTGTTCCGTATAATTGTAATGTACCAATAATAATGGCTTAGTCAAGAAATCAAAAAAACCTCCTCCCCATCAACCCGAAGCATTCCTTTTCCTTCTCCTTGTTTGTGTTTATGTTGTTTTATTCATAGAAACAGCACAATGGATTCCACTTGTCCCCACATGAAGCCCTCAACACCTTTTCTCCAAAACCAGAGTCGCACAAAATGGAGTGGAAGGTTAAGTGGTCCTCCTTGTCTCTGTGGGACGCCTCCCGGCCCCAGGTCCGGCCCCAGGTCCCTGCTTCCCGGCCACTCCACTGTTTGCCTGCAGGGCGAGGCTGGGCTTTTCAAGCTTTGACTAACCTCCAGAAAGGAGACTCACCTGAGCCCTCCCAGCCGCGATGGAGTCACAGGCACACACCTGTTCTCAGGCGCCCGCTCTCAAGCAGGCGCAGGCAGAGCCCCGTTTCCTGGTGTGGCTTTATGTGGTCCCTTGACCATGAGAGAGCAGCACGCAGGACTCGAGATGGGCCAGGCGGGCAGCTCGTGACCAGGCGGGCAGCTCGTGACCAGGCGTGGCAGGTGGGGCTGGGAGAGGAGACGGAAGTCACCTTTCCCCACAGCTTCCCAGGGCTCGCCCGGCCTGGAGGGGTTATTCAGATGGGGTGATCTGAGGGGTGCCAGCCAGTCTCCCCTCCTACTTTGAAAGAATAATCCACTGACCCAGCCAGTTAAGGTGCCTGGAATCCAGCCACTGTAGCTTGACGAGACGTGGGTCAGCCCTCGCAGGGAAATTCTGGATGAAGCCACCACCACGGAGCCGGTTTTCACAGAATACAGGAAGCTTCCTTCATAGAGTATTGTGAACACTGCATTTGGAGGTGCTTTATTAATGACTAGTAAAAATGCACCTGTGCCTGATAGTGTGGGGAGAGAGATCAGTCAGGGGACAGGTTTACCTGAGTGCCACCGAGGCAGGCGGGAGGGAGACTGAGGCAGGAAGAGGGAGAGTCCGCCAGAACCCACCTCCCACCTTGTGCTCATGGAGCTTCTGCTAAGAAGCTGCCCTTCCACTGGCTGAAAAAAGCCACAAAGTCAGGAGACTGTGATTCAAACCCAGCTTTGACAATGACCTTTGCATGACCTTGGGCAAAGCAAGTCTCTGCTCAAGTGTCAGCATCCCTCTCTATAGAATGAGGGTAAGGTGACCAGCAGGGAAGTTGACTGCCAAGGTTTTAAAAGATGTAGCTTATGGGATGCTCATGAGATTGACTGTGTTTGGGATACTTACATCTAGCAAGCATGGCCCTTCAAGGTCACCATGTTTAGGTCTCTGTTCTGGACCTCCCTGGAGCAAGAAAACTAAGCTTCTCTTACCAGCCAGAGTTCTAAGCAGGAGTTCTCTATTGATAAAGTAAGTGGCCCGTGATCAAACTGGGAAAATTAGGAGGACTGCAATTTATTCCAGAGAAGCAACGCGGCTGAATGAGACACAGGGGAGGGAGCTGCCCGTTTGTTCCTACGTGAAACATGCACACTGATGTTTTCTAAGGGCCAAGCCTGTGAGTGTCTGCAGTCTGGGTGTTTACCAAGTCTGTCTTGCTGTATACTTCCCTGGAGGAGAGTGTGCACGGAGTGGGAGGGCGGAAGTGTGGGGTGCAGGTGGAGAGGAAGTTGGGGTGCAGGTGGAGAGCTGGCTGGAGATGGAATGCAGAGTCCAGAATCTGGAGCCCAGAATATTCCATCCTTAATGTTGATAGGTTTGGGAGGAGGAGGAGGAGGTCTAGTCTCTAGGGAGAAATTAAGGAAAGAGTCTGTTTTTAAGTGAGGTCAATCCTGAGAAATAGGAGTATTCAGTCTACATATGACAGAAATCTCAGAAAAGCTTATTAGTCCTGGTTCCTACCAGTGACAGTCACGTGTCCGCTGTGGCCATGAGTGAGCCCTGGGTCATTCATCCAGGTGTTGAGCAGGTCCCTTACCTTCTTTGGGTCTGTTTTTATAAACTGTAAAACCGGATTCTCATTACACAACAGAATTGTCATGAGGCTTAAATGAGGCAGAGGGTTTGAAAAATGCTTTGGAAAATATTTTAAGGTGCTCCTACCATTTCCCAGGCGTCTTTCTAATTTTCTGGAGATGACAGAAATAAGCACAAGAATGGCCTCTTGTTAGGCAGGACCCTCAGGCTCGGGGCAGTGACCAACGGTGGGTCAGCCTCCCAGACGGCCCTGCCCTCCTAGTTCCCAGAGGCCAGCAGGCTAAGGGCAGAACTGGGTTCCCTCCTGCCACCTGAGTAGGGCCCCGAGGATTACTAAGTTTAGCAAATAAAGATAGAACCGTCCATGGAAAGATCTCCCATGTCCTTGGATAGGCAGAATCAACGTCGTCAAAATGGCCACCCTGCCCCATGCTATCAAAAGCACTATACATATTTAATGCAATTCCTATTAAAATTCCAATGTCATTCTTCCTAGAAATGGAAAAAGCAGGCATTAAATTCACTGGGAAAAATTAGAGGCCAGAGTAGTCAAAGAAATCCTTCACAACACAGGACCTTGAATCACACCACAGAGCTGTAGGGACACAAGCACCAGAAGAGACGGGAAGACCAGGAACAGGAGACCCAGAGACAGCCCCCATCGCTGCAGCTCTCACGCTGACAGAGGCACCATGAACGTGCACTGGAGAAAAGACGGCCTCTTAACAAATGGTGCTGGGAAAACGGGAAACTGATAGGTCGTAGAATGAAATCGGACTTCTATCTCTCCCCCTGCATGAAACTCGGTTCAAAGTGGATCAAGGACCCAGGCATTCGACCCGAGACCCTGCACCTACCAGAAGAGAATTTAGGCCCAACTCTCCATCATTTGGCTTAGGAACTGATTTCCTCAAAAAGACGTGTAAAGCCCAATAAGTAAAATCAAGAATTAATAAATGGGACGGTATAAAACTAAAAAGCTTCTTCCCAACAAAGGAAACAATCGATGTGAACAGAAAGCCTACAGAATGGAAGCCAATTTTTGCCACCTGCACCTCAAATAGAGCATTAACCTCCGGGATATATGCAGAACTCAAAAAACACCAAAAAATAATAATGACAACACAATAAATGAGCAGAGGAACAGAACAAACACTTCTCAAAAGAAGAAATATAATCAGTCAACAAATGTATGAAAAAAAATATTTAACTTCTCTAGCAATTAGAGAAATGCAAATTAAAATTCACTGAGATTCTATCTCACTCCAATCAGAATGGCAGTTATCAAGAATATAAGCAACAATAAAAGTTGGCGAGGATGTGGGGGAAAATGGTCCACTCATACATTGCTGGTGGGACTGCAAATTGGTGCAACCACTCTGGAAAGCAGAATGCAGATTCCTCAGAAAACTTGGAATGTAACCACCATTTGACCCAGTTATCCCACTCCTCAGTCTATACCCAAAGGACTTAAAATGAGCACACTACAGTGACACAGCCACATCAATATTTATAGCCGCTCAGTTTACAATACCAAAGGGCACCTACAACCTAGGTGCCCTTCAACAGATGAATAGATTTTTTTTTAAATGTGGTGTATATACATAATGGAATATTACTCAGCCATAAAAAGAAATGAAATTATGGCATTTGCTGGTAAATGGATGGCACTGGAGACTGTCTCATGCTAAGTGAAATAGGCCAGTTTCAACAACCAAAAGTCAAATGTTCTCCCTGATATGTGGGATGGTATGAAACTAAAAATAAGGGGAATACAAAATAAGGGAAGGGGGATGGAAGAATAGAAGTTTGTTGGATTAGACAAAGGGGAATGAAGAGAAGGGAGGAGATGGAGTTAGGAAAGACAGTTGAATGAATCCGACATAACTTTCCTATGTTCATATGTGTATACATGAATCATGTACAACCCACAAGAATTGGATTTGAACTAGAATAAGTCATACTCCATGCATGTATGATATGTCAAAATACACCCTACTGTCATGTGTATCTAAAAAAGAGCAAATAAAAAGAGACATTTCTATTTCAGGTACATTTACATTTCAGATAAACAACAAATAATGTTCTAGTAAAAGGATGACTCATGCATTATTTGGGACATTCTTCAGAAAGTTCTTCTCTGAAATTCAAATGTAACTGGATGTCCTATATTTTATTTGAGGAGTCTACCACAGAGGCCAAGTCCTACCCCACCCTCTTTGGCCATCCCGAATAGCCTCAGCAGCCCTCTTCCCCGGGGAGGTCGGGGACAGGGGCACCGTGGGCTACAGGGCCACTTAACACTGTTCCCCAAAGGGAGCCTCATAGAATAATACACAAGTGGTCCCTCTGGGTCAGGAAACATAAAGGCACTGTGTATTAGGGACAGAAGAAGGGGTAGATGTCACCTGTGGCTAAGGCGTTGGGGAATGTTTAAGAATCTGGATTCTTTGAATCACCCAGCTCTGAGCTCAAACCCCACCTCTGCTCTTCTGTGTGACCTTTCTCAGCCTCGTTTTCTTATCTTCAAAATGATGACAATAGAATTTGTCTAACGGGGTTATAAAGACAAGAAGAAATAATGGGTAAGTACCGTCTCACGGCTAGGCACACAGTGGTTGTCCCACCAAGGACACCAATGAGCATCAGAAACAATGTTTCTGTCTTTGGCAGAATTGTCCCAGACCTCCCCCTCCCCTTCTCCTTCCTTCTCTCAGTCCACCAACAGCTCCTCGGACTTGCTTTGTTTAAAGAAGATCTTGAGTTCAGCAAACCCTTTGGGTGGGTTGATCAGCTCCGGTTCAGGGACCCAAGTGCTAGAACTATCTGGTGGGTGGTGTGCATCAAAACAGGCCAGTAAAGCAAGTCTCTGGGGAAGTGCAGGTGGGAGAAGTGGGTGAGGAATTCCCTGGGAGCAGGTAGGTCATCGGGCCACGCCAAGGGCCCGGGGCAGCTCGGGGGCCTTTATAAGGGTTCCAGGAGTGGCTGCCCTGGATCTGCATTCAGCCTGCTCTCCAGGGTCTGCCTTGCTGCCTCTGGTAAGTGAGATTGCTCCTGTTCCCTGGGATTTGCTGGGCTCTTTCCTTCTCCTTGAACTGCTTTGAGCCGCTAGGCCAAGCTCCTCTCCTGGTGTTGGGCAATCAGGGAAGTGACAAAGCTTTTGACAATTACAGAAATGTGACAATAATTACTACTTAGGAAATCCAATGTCCTTTCACACCATTGCTAGATATGACATTTCCTGATCCGGGGCTTAACTCTTTAGCAAGAGAATCTTTCTCATGAAGAGGGTGGTAGCCAGGGCTGCAGCATTGGGTCACAACTCTGAGTCCCCTCTGGACTTTTCTCATGCTCTGGTTTGCCTTTGGGCCCTGCTGCAAGCTTCAAACTTTGCTTTTTTAGGTTTACAAAACCAGTCATACTGGACACTGCATTTCATACTGCACATCCCCCACACCTCGCCACTCCAATTGCCACCCCCCCCACTTGATGGGGCCTCTACTTCCCATTTATAATCACCAATTTGTAAGACGAGGAATTTTGCCTACAAAGAAAGCCTCAGAGAATGTTCAACCTGTATTCTTCCTTAAGGACACAGAGGTCCAGAGAAAGCAGAGTGCCCGCAGGTACCCGTGGCCAGCGACTGGCCGGTTTGCACGGGAACCCAGGCCAGAGCCTGGTGGTTCAGTGCTTCCCTTTGAACCAGGCTGTCTCTTGTTAAAACACCCTCCTCAGATACTTTGCCTCTGGTGATATATTTGGCCCTCATGGTCCCCAGTTCTCATGGTCCCCAGTTCTCTCTCCATACGACAGCCATGTTCAGTGACTCCCCTTTATCATTCCGAGGTGCGTTAGGGGCAGAGCCGGATTTGGGACCCAGGCATCCGCTTAGCGCACCTTCACACTGTCCTTTGAGACAGAGACTGCTCTGCCTCCTTCCTCATCCCTTCCTCCCTTCCTGTCCACACTCACCATCTGCACTGTCCAAGGGGGCCAGTCGACACGTCCAACAGTGAAAATCTCGCTCCTTAAACTTTCAAAAGGCTTGGGCTTCCTTTGACCCTCAGTCCACCACCGCACCTTATTTCCTGTAAGACTGAGAAGCAAATCACGGGCTCAGATCAATCCGGAGTCCAAGGGAGGGCGAAGGAAGATGGGAAATCTGAACAGCCCAGGAGAATGAAGAGGGGAGAGGGGGAGGTCCTAGTGGGTGGCGTGTCCATCAACCCACTGGTCACCTCGAAGCAGTTAATCATGGGTCATGTCCCTGCCTTCGAGAGGAAAGCACCCTCTGAGAGCCAGGCAGGACAGAGGGAGGGAGCCCATCTCATGCACCCTCCGTGGGTTCCCTGCAGACTCACCTGTTCCTGGAGCGATGTCTTCGCAGCAGCAGCAGCAGCAGCAGCAGCAGCAGCAGCAGCAGCACTGCCCACCCCAGCAGGTCCAGCAGCAGCAGCAGGTGAAGCAGCCCTGTCAGCCGCCGCCTGTCAAATGCCAAGAGACCTGTGCACCCCAAACCAAGGATCCGTGCGCTCCCCAGGCCAAGAAGCAATGCCCACCCAAGGGCACAAGCCAGCAGAAGAGCCCCTCATCCCAGCAAACTCCCAAGAGTAAACAGAAGTGAGGATGGTGGGGGCCACCACCTGCTGCCGTCCAGGCTACCGAGGGGGCTCGCCCCCGCCTGCTCTTCCTCCCTCCACTCCAGATCTCCCTCCTCCTCCTACCTGGGGTCCGAGGAACTACTGTCAGAGGTCCTCCATTGCACCTCTCACCATGAGCCCCCCTTGGGCTCCAGGGCCTTGTCTATATCCCACCCTGAGGGTCTCCCAGGTGGGCTTGAGAATGGCCTCCTGTGGCCCATCCGTCTCCCAAGGCAAGGAAACAGTCTGGGCTTTTCCTGGGGCTCTACCCTGACAAGAGGGTCCGTCAGAGCGGACGCACAGCTCCTCGACACTGTCCCCAGTGCCCCCTGTCTGCACTTCTCTTCTGTTTACCTGCTAATAAATGTGTGCTTCACGTGGTGGATCTGTCTGCTCCCTGGGATGCCTGACCCTCCCCACTCTGGGGCCCAGAAGTAACATTTGGGGAACTGAGTGCGTGAGGAATGTTCCTGGGAGCTCAGAGCCTCGCCGTCCGGGCACACTTACCCTGCTGACGACCGTGGGGGGGTCAGACCCCACACATCTCCAGTTGCAGATGAGTGTGAGCCCAGTCCCCCCCTGGGCCCAGGCTGGTTTCCCAGAGCTATCCTGAGACAATCCGTCTGAGTCTCGGCGGCTCTCTGAAAGTCAGAGTCACCTTCTCAGACAGGAACATCTCTCTCCAGAGCTTGTTCAGATATGCAGAGCCTGGCTTGGGCAGCTTGGCCTACAGACGCCCGATTTTTGTAGTTGGGAGCCTGACCTTCCTAACCCTGGCATGAAACTAGTTTTACTCCCAGGTGTAAATAGAGACGAGCCTGTGAAGGAGAGAGCCGGGGAGGGACAGCTGGACACACAGCCAGACTTGCCCTCTGGGCTCTATTCCTCTTGTGGAGCTGCTCACTTCAATTTTAGTTGCCACCATTTGCTGAGAGCCGCAGCCGAGTAGGAATGGGCCCTGGCATTTTGCCAATAGTATTGGTTGACAGGCGAGGTATTACTGTCCGCCTCGGCCGCGACTTTGGAGTTCTCACGCGACTTTGGAGTTCTCGTGGGGATTCCCGGGGATTCCCGGAGAGTTCCCATTGGTTGGGGATGTGCAGGAGGAGGGATTTCCGGAGGAGATATTTCCGGTGGCTGGTTCCTGGACGAGCCGCGTGGCCTCCGGGAGAATTCCCCGGGAGCGTGTGTGAAGTGTTTTGGTGGAGTTCAAAAATAAAGTTTGTTCCTGCTTCAGTGGCTCGTGATTTGTGCCCAGCCAGACTGCGGCAGCCATTGGCAACACCAATAATAAATAACTTCCTCTTTAACAAACTGACCTCAAAAACAATTACTAACTACCTTCTCCATTTCCCCTTAAAAATCACTCTCCATGGCTGATATTCCTCACTAATAATTACTTCAAACTCAGGGGGTGTCAACATCAAACAGAAACACCCAACTCTGCAAATCCAAGATTCACGGGCCGGGGATGTGATCCTGTGGCGGGGCCCTTCCTTGGCATACAGGAGGCCCTTGAGTCAATCCCCAGCACCCAAGAACAAATAAGACGCAGAAATGAATGTTTCTAACCCCCCAAAATCTTGGACAGTCTTTCTGCATCCCAATCCCCGCATCCTGAAATAGCTCCCCTCGGTCAAAGACTGGGGCCTCCTTCCCTCCCAGCCCCAACCAGGTCTGCGTCCCGATGTTTTTACTGCTATGTCTCCTAGGAAGGCCCTGGCGAGTCCTCCCACAGACTTTTGTGTTCCAGAGCTCACAGAGTCACACAGCTTCAGCTCCTTGGACAGATATACTTGAAGGGGAAAAAATAAAATAATTAAAGCTTCTGCATTGCCCGTGGCCTGGGTTATTCACTCCGTAGGGAGAGAAAGATGCCAAGGCTTCCCCACCAATGGCCAGGGACAAAGTCCCATCTCTTTGGGAACCTGTGATTACCCATTCAAGAAATCTGCTCATGCGATTCCACCATTCTAAGGTCCACAAGACAACGCTGACTTATACCAAAATCCCACCCGTGCCTGTGGTGAGAGAGGTGGCACCTGGTTCCCTTGCACATAAGTGAATATGGTCAGAACACAGAGGAATGTTTGTTTCAACTCCTTCATTGACCAAAAAGAAACCCCAAGGACTCTCCTAGGTGCACATGGTAACAAGTGTCTGTGGTCCCAGCTACTCAGAAACCTGAGGAGAGAGGATCTCTTGAGCCAAGGAGTTTGAGACCCTGCCTCAAAACAAATTCTCCCCCAATTTCTGTGTACTTTAAAGTATCAGAACTCTTGTATTACGCCAAAATTCCCCTGTAAGACCCAACCACATCACTTCCAGCCACACCAGTAACCTACTTTTCTCCAAATGTATCATTCCGTTTTGATGCCATGATTTTTCATTCATGCCATTTCTTCGGTATAGAATACCAGTTCTCCACTTTTTTGTTTAAGGTATCATTTTAGTTATAAAATTTTGGTTCAAATATTTCCATGGAAACTCACTCAACATTTTAGAAAGAACTAATAACTCCCATAAGCTTTCATGACACTTCATAGAAATTTTGTTAATGTAATTAAGCATAGGATTATTTTTCACTATGATCATTTTATGTGTTTAATTCTCCTGTTACATTATAACCCTCTGAATCATAAGGAGTGTATTGATCTCACTGTCCCCCATTGCACAAAAATGCTTTTGAAAAGTACAGAAGAAAGAAGTGTTTCTGAGTAGAATAAGATAGGTCATGGAAAACGAGCCAAAGCTGTGAATCTCTGCTCTTACTGGGGTCCTGAGGGTCCAGAGATAAGCTGTGGATAAGAGCACAAGAGTGAAACTCTGGGTTTGCACTGTGGAGGACCCTTACTGCAAGATTCATTTTGGCTCGACATTCCCTTGGCTTCAGCCCATGATTCCCTGACCACAGAGCTTTGGGCCTCTGCTAAGGCGTAACATCCCGACAGGGAGCTCAGGGTAAGCAGAGATGCTCCCCTCATGGTGGCCAGAGAGCAAAGAAAGACAGAGACAGGAGCCAGGAACAAAATAAACCTGCAAAGGAATGGCCCCCCTGTGTCCTACTCCCTCTAACTAGACCCCACTCCAGTTTCCACTACCTCCAACAGCGACTTGAACTGGAGACCAAACTTTTAGCTTATGTTCTTTGGGGGGACATTTAAGATCCAAACCATAACATTCTGCCCCCCAGCTCCCAAAAGTTATGCCTGTCACACACTTAAAATGCATTAAGTCCAAAAAAAAAAAAATGCATTAAGTCCACCTCCAAGGTCACTATGTTGTGGTGTGAACTGATCCATATAATCCATAAGTCATAGACATAGGTTATAGATTAAAGGAATAAGGTAAGATAACACAGATAAGCAACAGTAAGACCCAAGTTCATAGATAAGTTCATCAGGATTAAGTCTAAGCAACAGAAACGAAATCGTGTAACTGTAAGACACAGGATTTAAGCCACAGGAAAAAGCTATGGAGCAGTGAAAGGTGATACGTCAGCATGCCAGTACAGATCAATACAGTTACAGATCAATACAGGCTGATGCGTTAATACAGAATAGACAAGGTTAAGTCAGTATAGTCGGGAACAGTTGTGTTAGCTTGATCATGTAGACACAGGCTTACAGATGTCGGTAGTAAAATGATGAGTAAAGGAGATAACTGTAAGCATCAAGTAAGTTACTAGTACTGGGACGTGGGATGGAGTCACTGCGGCTATGCGAACACAAAGTGTGGCTTTGGGGACTCGTCTTAGCTGTTCTGGACTCTAGCTTACTGTCACTGCTCCTGCGAAGAGGGACCTACAGGGCCCATTTCTGAGAAACAGAAGCGAAAGCTGTCTTCTTTTTTAAAAAACTCCTTTTCTGTACTTTGTACCCACAGAATGTGCCCAGCTCTAGGATATGGTGGTGGTCTTGGTGAGCTACAGCCTGGGTTTGGGTACATTTATGGGTCTACATGACTTTAAAATAGATTATCACCCCGACTCAGCTGAAACTCAGGATACAGTTGTCCAACACTTGCTTGGACCTGAGACACCATTAAGCCAACTGCTTCTTTTTTAGCTTCTGTAACTTGCTAACTGGAAAATCCCGGTCCTGCTTGGGTCCCACTAGTCACTGTTGTAACTTCTGTGACTGGCTTGCTTACATGACCCTAAACAAGTTGTGGTTTTCATCCTTAAATTCCCAAGACACAGGTCAGGAAGCCGCTGTCCTCCCACAGAGCATCAGTCTCTACAGGTGGGTGACAGTCCCTGGCCAGGTAAGTAAAGCTCTCTGTTGTTTGAATTCGGATTCAGAGTGTTTTCTGAGGTGGCTCCCCATGACAACCAAAGTCGCAACTGTTCAAGCATCATCGCTGAAAAGGCCAAGTCCAAGTTCAAGTTCTCCTCTGAGAGTTACAACAAGCTCTCAGCTAAGATCCCCTGTTAAAAAAAAAAAATGACATACTTCCAAAATATAATGGCACAGGGTAAACATTCCCATTAGAAAAGGGAAGACTGGAAAAATACAGCACCCCTTATGTTCAAAACACTAGAAAAACCAGGGAAATATTAAGAAAGGATCAAACCAAAGCAAGACCAAAATCCAGCCAGGCAAACGTTAAATCCTATAGCTCCACATCCAGCATCTGTGGGATAATGGGAGTCCTGAAGCCCCAGTGGCCTTGCTGGACAGGTCACAGGGCCACTCCTTTGGGCTGGCTTTGCTCATTGCCTCTGCCTATCCTCAGCAGACGTTCTGGTTCCTAGTGTCTCCAACTTGCTGGGGTCCCCAGCTCACACCTTCATCCTTTGCCTCTCGGGGACTCCCATCCTGCCACCTGCTGCCTTGTCCCCCAGGACTTCCTTTGACATCTCGGTGGGAGCCTCCGGGACCCTATAATTCTTGCAATCTGTACCCCTGCAAAACCAGGACCATGCAGGTGGGATAGCAAGGTCCACCGACAGCAGGAGCGGGAGGTGGGTCCACTTGGATGACAGCCGCAGCAGCTTCTAAGTTCCTGGGTGGCTCCAGAGGGAAACGGACTCCCTCGTGGCCCTGGGCAAACAGGACAGCCCGGAGCTCTCTCCTTAAAGCAAGTCTCTCAAAGGGGTTTGCACTTTCTTCACCCCTGAGCCTGTGATGGGTGGCCTCTGGCCAATTCCTGAGGCGCCCTCAGGCATCTTTGACCTATTGTCCCACTGAAAAGTCCTTGGCTTCTAAATAGCATTAATCTCTTTGGCAACCCCCACTTTACACGAACTTTTTTTCTGGCTGAACTACAAATTCTTCAGTCCTTCCACTCTCTTTCTTACTCGCGATCCTCACTGTGAATCTGCCTAAAAGTTGACAGAAATACCCAGGCCAAGCCTGAATGCTGTGCTGCCTTGAAATTTCCTTTGCTAGATAAATTAGTCCAGCACCTTCAAATTCAACTTCACACACAGTCTCAGGTCACAGTCAAAACTTACACAAGTTCTCTGTCAGAACGCTGCACAAAGGACCGCTGGTCCAATACCTAGCAGAGGCCTCTTTCCCATCCAGACCTCCTGAACACAGGTTTTACTGTCTGCATTACTATCAGCATACTGGTCTTCTGAGCGTCCATCAGAATTGTTCATTTAGCTCTGCGTACAATCTTCTACGGTTTCTCCAGCCTGTGTCTCCAAACCTTTCCAAACTCTCCCCACAAACTAATTCCAAGAGCTTCTGAAACATACGATCAGATATAGTCACAGCATGACCCCATAGTATGACCCCATTCCTGGTAGCAATTTTCTGTTAGTCAGTTTCTGTTACTGTAACAAAATACCTGAGAAAATCAACTTAGAGCAAGAAATATTTATTTGGCCTCATGGTTTCAGATGTTTCAGTCCAGGGTCATTTGGCTCCATCATATTGAGCCTTTGGAAAGACCAAAATGGGGAGCACAAGGTGGAGTGGAGATGCTCACCCTTATGGTTGCCAGGAAAGAGAGATGGAGGTTTCAGGAAAAGAATGAACCCATCAGAGGCATGCCCCTCCTGCCTGTGACCTCCTTCATCCTCCCAGGCCCCGCCTCCTCATGTTTCTGCCACCTCAAAACAGTACCATCAGCTAGAGACCCAGCTTCTAGCACATGGCCTTTGGGGAGCATTTCAGATCCAAACCCCAATAGCCAGTATTGTTTGGGAGAGAACTGACTGGAAATGAATGTGATGGGGTTTCCTGGGATTTTGGGAAAGTTCTCAATCTTGTGAATGGTGCACATACTACATAGGAGCTGTACGTAAGAGTTCGGAACTGTCTTGTTGGTTAAACCCCTATGTAAAAGTAGAGACCATTTTAAAAGTATCAAACCTTAAGTAAATTTAATAAAATGTGAAATATTAAAGAGAAAAACTATAAGGTAACTAAAAAAGAGATGCACCATTTCCATGTCTTGGAAGACATTATGTTATGGAGATGTCCAATTATGCTTAAATTGATGTAAGATATGCAATTTAGCATGGAACTCTGATCTACTCTACAGGTCAATATATTAGCTAAAACCCAAAAGACAAAACCACGTAGTGGTGAGGGCATGGGTAGTTTGGAACTTTCGGGAACTGCTGATGGCTGTGTAAATTGGACACAATTTCAAAACACAGTGTTTCCTAAAGCTGAGCACACATGTCCACATTCCAGCAATTTCACTACTATATTTCTATCCTATCTACACTATAGAAATGTATATACGTGATTGTAAAATTTCCTGTACGAAAATGTTTATTATAGCAGTATTTGTAACACCTCTGGTTGACAATATCCCAAATATTCATTAACAGAAGGATAGACAAATTAATTGTGATATATTCATACAATGAGATACCCAAGGACAATGAGATTAGACAAACTACAACATATAATAGGGATGAATCTTTCAAAAGTAACCCTAAAACAAAGGAAGCAGGAATTAAAAGCACATATTGTATGACTCCATTATATAAAATCAGAATGACTGGATGATGCTCTTTACAGGGAGCTGTTTTAAGTTTTATCTTTATCTGGGATCTAGTTAAATGGATGTGGCCACTTTTTGAAAATTAATAAGCTGTATGCATGCACATTTTCCTGTACAATAATATATTTCTATTTTTAGAAAATGATTATATAAAGTTAAAAGGTACCTAGGCAGCATTTCCATTCTAATGAACTTAAGTGATTTTTCTCACCGTCCCTTCACTAATTTCCTACCCCCATTTTATCTTCAAATCCTATCCCACCATGTGTCAGTACAATTAAAATCACTGTTTTTCTAATGACAGCGTGCCTAAGCACTCCACAGGGGAGGGACATTTCATGACACTTTCCTTCCACCGTCAATTCTCACCATTTCATTTGCACAGAAAATCCTCTCCACCCCTGAAACACAACAGTGCCCCATCTGATCATCCCTTCCAAACCCGACTGTCTCAAATCCCCTGCCACCTTCTCTTTGGGCCAGGAACCTGCAGAGGCAAACTGACCAGGCCTGGGCACGTGCAAGGGAGCTGTTCACTCACTCACTTTGTGAAAGAGGTAAGGGTTCTGCAGTCAGATAATGTGGAACTGAACCCCAGCTTCTCATTTCCTAGCTGTGTGATTTCCCTTAGACCCCAAGCCTAAGTTTTCTCCTCCGTGAAAAGCTATCAGGGCTTAGTAACAACCATTTGCTGCATTTTTGTGAGGACTGGTGACGAAATCAGAAAGTGCTAGAAATACTATATGCTTACCAAGTGGTTGATGTTGTTGTCATTCACTGCTGGGGAAGGTGACTGCCAAAGCGTCAGTCAAGATACTTCTCTGCAAGCCTACAGAATGGGAGAAAATATTCACCCCTGCACCTCAGAGCCTTAATCTCCAGGGTATATAAAAACTAAAACACTTAACACACACATGCACACACACACACACAAAACCCCCAAATAACCCAATCAATAAATGAACAAAGGAACTGGACAGACACTTCATAGAAGCAGAAAAATGAATGGTCAACAAATATATGAAACAATGTTCAACATCACCAGCAATTATAGAAATACAAATTAAAACTACACTGAAATTCCATCTCACTCCAGTCAGAATGACAATTATCACGAACACAAGTAGTAATAAGTGTTGGTGAGGGTGGGGGGGAGAAAGGTTCACTCATGAGTCGCTGGACTGTAAACTGGTGCAACCACTCTGGAAAGCAGTATGCAGATTCCTCAGAAAACTTGAAATGGAACCACCATTTGACCCAGTTATCCCACTCCTCGTTTTATACCCAGAGGACTTCGGGTCAGCATACTTCAGTGATGCAGCCACATCTATGTTGATAGCAGCACAATTCACAATAGATGAGCTATGGAGCCAACCTAAGTGCCATTCAATACATGAATAAAGAAAATGTAGTGTATATACACAATGGAATATTAACCAGCCATGAAGAGGAAGGAGATTATGGCACTTGCCTGTAAATGGATGGAACGGGAGGCCATCAGGCTAAGTGAAATAAGCCAGTTCCAAAAAAAACAAAGGCCAAATGTTCTCTCTGATGTGCAGATGCTGACTCACAATAGCTGACGGGGCAGAGAGTGGAGGTTCAGTGGATTGGACAGGGAGGAATGGAAGGAAGGGTGGGGGACAGGAATGAGAAAGACAGTAGGATGAACTGGACATCACTTTCCTATGTTCACATGTGAATATAGACCAGTGTAACTCCACACCATGTTCAACCACAGAATGGGAGGTCATGCTCCATGTGTGTATGATTTGTCAAAATAAATCGTACTGTCGTGTGTACCTAGAAAGAACAAATAAAAATGTATTTCAGCAAACAGAAAGTTTTCGGGTCCTGATTTTCAGGGCAGCTCCAATGCCATACTATGTCATCCTAAATATTTAATAAAAACCATGTGTTGTAATAAAAAGAGCGACTCCTCTGGATAGAAGGCAGTCCTTTCACCCTGGCCCAGGAGTCCCTGATAATGTGGGATGGTTCTGTTTCCCAGCTGAGGAGGGCTCTGGGCTGGGAAGAGAAGGCTTGGATCCTGGTTCTGACTCTGCTAATGAACAGGTCTGTGACCTTGGGCAGGTTCCCGAATCTCAGCCTTTTATCTAGAAAGTGAAAGGTTAAGTTAGATGCCTTCCTCCTGACTGAAATTCAGGTGGCTTCCTGAACTCTTTTTCCTTTCTGTGGATCCTGCTCCCTGCTCCACCCACTTCACCCCACGGGGAGTGGGGGGTAGGGAGGGGAAGGGGGGTGACGTTGTTGACTTCCTCATCAGCCAAGTGTAGGAGTGTGGGGCACTACAACGTCCAGAACGTGAGGAGATAAATAAGGAAAAATAAAAAGGAAAGAATCTACAGAATGGGAGGAAATCTTCGCTAACTACTTTTCTGACAGAGGATGGATATCTAGAATATATAAAGAACTCAAAAAAAACACTAAAAAAACAATAAATAAATGGGCAAATGAATTAAACAGACGCGTTTCAAAAGAAGAAATAGAAAAAGGTCAACAAATATATGAAAAAAAATCTTCAACATCACTAGCAAGTAGGAAAATGATAATCAAAACTACACTAAGACTCCATCTCTCACCGTCAGCAGGGCAGTCATCAAGAATACAGGTAATAGTAAATGCTGGAGAGGATGTGGAGGGAAGGGATGCTTTTACACTGTTGGGGGGACTGTAAGTTAGTACAACTGCTATGGAAGTCAGTGTGGAGTCTCCAGTGAAGTTAGCCAACCCCAAACACCAAATGCCAAATGTCTTCTCTGATAGAAGGAGGCTGACTCATAGTGGGGGTGGGAGGGGGCGCAAGGGAGGATTAGATGAACTCTAGACAGGGCAGAGGGGTGGGAGGGGAAGGGCGGGGGCATGTGGGTAGAAAGATGGTGGAATGAGATGGGCATCGTGACCCTAATACATGTATGAAGACACGGATTGGTGTGAATAGACTTTGTACAAAACCAGAGATATGGAAAACTGTGCTCTACATGTGTAATAGGAATTGTGGTGCATTCTGCTGTCATATAAAACAAATTAGAATAAAAAAATTTTAAAAACGAGTAGGCATGGAACCACTGTGTGACTGAGCTCTACAGTTCCTCAGTATTTATCCTAAAGAACTAAAGGACTCTTACCACAGTGATACAGACATACCATTTTACAGCAGCACGATTCACAACAGCCGAACTATGGAACCAGCCTAGGTGCCCATCAACAAACAGAAGACGCATAAACAAAGTGTGGCATATGTATATATGAATGGAGTTTTTTTCAGTCATAAAGGAGAATGAAATCATGTCATTCACAGGAAGATGGATGGAACTAGAGGCCATTACGTTAAATGAAATAAGTCAAACCCAGAAGGTCAAAGGTCTTGCATTTTTCCCATATGCAGAGGGTGGAAAGGAAAAGAGCAAAGAAAGATGGGGGGGGGAGGGCGGGAAGATTGTGAAAATCAAAGGGAGATCAGCAGAGGAAAGGGCCCTCAGAGTGGGAGGTGGGAGGTAGGGTGGGGGGTGCTGGGGGGTGAGAGGGCTAAGTCACATTGTTACATCGGGTGCTCCTGTCATGCTAACAACAGGTCCCACCACTGTGTGCAACTGTAAGGCACCAACAAAAAGTGTGAGAAAACAGATAAATGAGTGAAGGTCCAAGTCCACGAATAATTCCAAACGGTGGTGACCAGAAAGTCTTAAAAGCAGCAGCAGCTGTGCGTTTAGGTGACTTGGAAAGGTAAAGATTCGTTTTGAATGTCATAGATAGGTCAGGAGTGGAGAAAGCTGCGCAGGGCTGAGGAGCTGAAGACCATCACGCATCAGTAGATCCAGGAAGAATTCTCTGACCCCCTCTATTTGCCTAAAAGGGGTGCATGCATTTCCCTTGGTGAGGTGGCACAAATCCCTCCCCCTCCGGATCAGAGAGAGCAGGGCAAGCCTCGTGGCTGGGGGCAGAGAACCAGCAGGAAGATGAGTCGACAAACAATGCCTGCTGACATCTGCCCCTCTTCCGCCAACTCCCACATGTGCTTCGGCTTCTCTCTGTGATTCACTGTCCTTTCAAACCCCAGAACTTTACCTTCTTTCTCTTTGGTCTGCATTTCTCTCTAAGCAGATTTATTGAGATACAGTCCTTGTATCATATCATCCTTTTAGAGTGTACCATCTAGTGGTTCCCAGTGCGTTCATGGAGTAGGGTCATCACACTGCAATTGGTTTTAGGGTTCATCACATAGAAAAGAGACTTTAAAGCCATTGTCGTTCCCTGTTTCTCTCCCCCACCCCAAATATCTCCCCGTCCCCCACAATTATTTTCTGTCTCTCTGAATTTGCTTATTCATGGCCACACTTTAAAAAAAACACTCCTATTTATTTGTGATTACACACTCTTCTCCTGTGTCCCTCCAACCACCCAAGTCTTTGTATCTGCCATGGTGCTCTCTGCCTCTGTGAGGACCATGTTTCTAGAGTGGCCTTGCCCTTCTGTGTCTGGCTTACTCACTGAACATAATGTCCTCCAGTTTCATCCACGTTGCTGCAAATGTCAGAATTTCATTCCTTTTTATGACTAAGTAGTATTCCTTTGGATTATAAATACCACGTGTTCTTTATCCATTCATCCATTGATGAATATTCAGGTTGAATCCCTCTCCTAGCTATTGGGAATATTCTGCAATAAATATGAGAGTACAAATATCTCTTCAAAATACTTATTTTATTTCCTTTAGATACATATCCAGTAGTGGCTTAGCTTAATCAGATGGTGGTTCTATATTTTTAGTTTAGTTTTTTTTTTCCAGGAAAATCCATACCACTTTTCCATAAAGGCTCTACTAGTTTACGTCTCCAACAACAGTGTGTTAGAGTTCTCTTTTCACTACATCCATCTTTTTTTTTTTTTTAAATAATAGCCATTCTGACCTGTAGGAGTTGATATTGCAGTTTTGGTTTGCATTTTTTTTATATTAGTGATATTGAGCATTTTGAATATGCCTGTGGCCAGTTATATGTCTTCTTTTGAAAGTAGAAGTCACTCAGATCTCTTGCCCTGACCTGATTTTTAATCAGGTTATATGTTTTCCTACTACGGAATTTAGTTTATTTATAAATTTTTAATATCAATCTTTTGTCAGATGTACAGTTCGAAAATATCTTCTCCTAATGGAGAGATCTCCTATGTTCTTGGATCAGCAGAATTAAAATCTTCAAAATGGTTATACTACCAAAATCACTATACAGATTCAATGCAGTTCCCATCAAATTTCCAGTGACATTCTTCATAGAAATAGAAAAGGCAGTCATGAGATTCATTTGGCAAAATAGGAGACCCAGAACAGCCAAAGCAGACATTAACAAGAAAAGTGAAGCAGGAGACATCACAATATCAGACCTTAAATGATACCTCAGAATGATAGTAACGCAAACAGCCTGGCACTGCCTCCGGAATAGGCATGGAGACCCACGGAATAGAAGACCCAGAGACAAACCACATCAATACAGTCCTCTCATGCTACGCAAAGGTGCCTTCAGCAAATGGTGCTGAGAAAACTGGGAATCCTTATGTAGCAGAAGGAAATTTAACCCCTGTCTCTCACCTTGCATGAAACTCAACTCAAAGTGGATCGAAGACGGAGGAATAAGACCAGCTCCCCTGTGTCTGCTAGAAGAAAACCAAGGCCCACACTCCTGTTTGTCAGCTCATAACTGGCTTCCTTAACAACTCCTGAAGTAGAAGAAGTAAGATAAAGCATCAATAAATGGGATGGCATCAAACTAAGAAGCTTCTTTACAGTAAAAGAAGCGATCGAGAGTGTGAAGAGAGAGCCTTCAGAATGGGAGAGAATCTTTGCCACCTGCATCTCAGATGGGCATTAATCTCCAGGATATACAAAGAACTCAAAAAACTAAGCACCAAAAAAAAAAAAAAAAAAGAATAACCTAATCAGTAAATGGGCAAAGAAACTGAACAGACACTTCTCAAATGAAGAAATACAAAGGGTCAACAAATATATGAAAAAATGTTCAACATCTTTAGCACTCAGAAAAATACAAATTAAAACTACATTGAAATTACATCTCACTCCAGTCAGAATGGTGATTATCAAGAATACAAATAACAATAAATGTTGGTGAGGATGTGGGGGAAAAGGTCCACTCATACATCACCAATGGGACTGCAAATTAGTGCAACCACTCCGGAAAGCAGTAAGGAGATTCCTCAGAAAACTTGGAATGGAACCACCCTTTGACCCAGATATCCCACTACATGGGATATATCCAAAGGATTTAAAGTTAGCATACTACAAACACACAGTCACACCAGTGTTTACAGCAGTGATTCACAAGAGCCAAGCTGTGGAGCCAACCTGGGTGCCCTTCAATAGGTGAATGGTTAAAGAAAATGAGGTACATGTACCGAATGGAGTATGACTCAGCCATAACAAATAATGAAAATATTGCATTTGCCGGTAAATGGATGAACCTGGAGACTATCAAGCTAAGTGAAATAAGCCAATCCCAGAACTCAAAGGTTATAGGTTCTCTCTGATATGTGGATGGTAACCCATAAAAAGGGAAGCGGGATTAAAAAAATGAATAGAAGAAAAATCAGCAGACTAGAAAAAGGAGGATCAAGGGAAGGGAGGAGGGGTAGGTTGAGGAAAGGCAGTGGGACGGATGTGACCTAGCACTCCTACATACGTATATGTGAAAGACCCCAGCCCAGCAACCTTAGGCTTAGTTACAAAATTATTAGGGCACGTCACAAACCTGCAGACAATGTGTTTTTCAGATAATCAGTTAAGTGTGACCGATTGAAAAGGGAAAAACAGGATGGTTGGGAAAGAGCAGAAAAACAGATTCCAGGGCATGCCTGAATAAACAGGGGCTAATAAGCAGGAACAGAAAAATCAGAATGCTCATATGTAACTGTCATGTGGTATTGTTCCAGGAACATAAAATGAAAAATAACTTTACCCTTTAGGTAACCTATATGCTGGGTTCAAAATAGCCAATAAGAAACCTGTTGCTTACCGCGCGCGCGAAACCTGCCCCTTGACCCTATAAAAAACCTGTACCCCAAAGCCCGGTGTGCCAGCTCACCGAAGCTCCGGCTGAGGTTTCGCTGAGCACCCACAGGCGTCTGTGTCTGAATAAACCTCATGCGTTTGCAGCCAGTGCCTCGTGCGTCTTTCCTGGACAGGGAATCGGTGGGTCTTTCATTTGGCGAGCCAGCCAGGAGAACTCCTGTAACCCCGTCCGGATCCCTGCCCGAGGAACACCCCATAACCACTGGGAGGTAAGCTGGCCAGTTCGTGTCATTTTGTGTCTCTGTCTATGTCTGATTGTTATCTGTTCATGCGCAGCGTCTGTACGATTACGCGTAATTGCTCTGTATCTGGGCAGCTTGAGAAGGAGTTGACGAACTCAGACTTCTCCCCTGCCACCCTGGGAGACGTCCCAGGGACTCAGGGAGGCCCATCTTGGGGGGCCTCCAATGTTCTGTAGAGTACACTGTACTCGTGGGTGACGGAGGTGATGGTATCCCTCCTCTCCCTAATCCGTCAGGTATGTTCGGTTTGTGCTCGAGCCGCGCAGCGTTCTCTGTGTCCAGTCTGATATTTGTGTCTGTCTTCTTGCCTTTGTACTTTCTCATTCCATCTAAGACTAACATGGGACCTTAAAACCAGTAGATATCCCTTAACACTTAGGTGGCTTCTTTAGTCTACAGATCCGCCATAAAGAAAAAAAAAAAAAAAAGAGTCAAGAGAGAAATTTGGGCCGATCAAAGTACATACCCTCTTCCCCCTTCAAGACCTAAGGCAGATAAAAACTGACTCTACTGGAAAGTTAGGAGATATGCCAGATTGCCTGAAATTGGGTCTATCCAAAGAAGTTGATCCTTTAAGTGGAGGAGAGACTGAGAAAACTCCCAGCAGCTGCCAGAGCCATCTTCGCTCTGGGGAATTTCCTCATTCTTTCCCTGCACTGTAAGGATTACTCCACCTGAATGCAGTAAAGTCAGTCACACTGAGACCCTTGATTTTACACCTATAGTTGCCCCTATATAAAAACATCTGGTCCACTCGTGGGAAAATCTATGGTGCCACTGATAGGAGTCATAATTAAATGGAAGTTCAAAACCTGGAGAGATATTTTCTTATCTAGTTGTCTGATTGTTTCTTGGGGATAATCTAGGTTAAATGTGTGTCTAAAAGATAATTTTTTTGTAACAATCTGGTACCTAAATAAGTTTGAAGCATTGCATAATCCTGCAGTTAAAAGTTGGGGTTAGGTAATTGTTTAGTTTGTGATTTCAGATAATTCATGCCAGAAAACTTAAATACTTAGGATAAAAAAATTAAAAGAACTCTACTTCCAAGTTGGCAAGTAACTCCCAATCATTCAGTTTTATTTTTTCCATCAATTTTGAACTGGGTAGCCTAAAAAGATTTCACTAGGTGTACCAGTGCATTAATTTGGGCAAGGATAGTAAATTATGATTTGGTATCTGTTCCCCTTAGTGTGTAAGATTCAGAAAAAAAATGTTAAATTAAAATGTTGGTCTGGCTTATTAAAATAACATTAAATAGCAACAGTCTTGGAAATATTTAAAGCTTAATTTTGGATATACATGGTAGTGTGTGGTTCTTTTTTAAGATTTTTTTTTCCAGGTGATTTAATGTAACTTAGTACTACTTTAAAAACTTCAGAACAAAGAAAGTGACTTAATGATCCTGAAGGGATCTCTTCTGATGGTAACTTTATATTATTAAGTAAATTCCTATTTTCAGTTTTGTGTGAGCAAGTTTTTCTAGTATAAAAAAATAATAGTAAAAGTGTCTTTTTATGGGAACTCAAACTAGATTAAACCAGAGGGTAAATTGTATGGCATTTACTAATTACTGGCCAGTCAATTTTTTCTAGGATTTTTGCTTTTTCCTTAAATTTTGTATTTTTTTGAGCTCATGATTTTGATCCTACAGACAAGTTAATGTTTTTCTGATAAGTTCTATTTTTGATCAACTATGGAGTTTTTAAACATTGCAATGAGATATCACCTGAAAAAGCAACAAGGCCTTTGCTATTGTATTGTGTTACACTTGTTACGTGTTATATGTCAGTATGTCTATATGTTTGTATGTCCGTGTATCATGTAGTGATATGACAATTGACAGATGAGGAGCGCTCATAAAATATTTTAAAAATGGATCCAAATATCTTTGACTCACGTGATTCAAATGGTTCAATTTAAATTGGGTAAACAGATAAAAAAAAAACTAGAAGGTTCTAGATATAAATTTAATAAAAAAATATTCTGGATAAAAGTCTATATGATTAAATAATTAAAAAAGTTTAAGTAAATGATATAAAAAAGGTCTGTATAAGTTGCTTATAAGTGTAAGTTTTTAAACAAGTAATCTTAAAAAAATTAAACAGCTGGTTAAACAAGTGCTGTTGTTTTAAAAAACTGTGCTATGTTATCTCTTTAAAAGCTAAACTTGGTTAATATAAAAACATCAATGTAATTGTGGTGCCATTAATATGTTTATATCTTCCAGGTATACAAGTCTGTAAGGTAAAAGCTTCAAAAGAACATTATATCAAACTGGTGTCCTAAAGTTGTATGGTAATTTTAGGCTTAAAAAAAAAAAAACAACATGTTAAAGATTTATTTATATCATTTGTGTTCTATAACTGGACTTGTTATCAATAAGATATGTAAAGTTCTATGTTACTTTTTACACTGAGATACAACTTAAGTGTATTTTTAAGTTAATGAGAGCCTAATCTGTGTAAAGGTTAATATTGCAAAACACAAAAGTACTTTGCCACTTTTCTACAAAAGGTTAAAAGCTCTCAGCCTTTCTTTAATTCATGTTTTAGATGTGATATTATGTTATGTTTGCTCAAGTTCACAACAATTTATGTAAACTTTTGTAAAATGATGTCTAAAAAGTAAAGATCAGTCTCAGAACTGCAGTACTTAAGATTTATGAAGAACCCCGCCTTACTTGAGATAAAGCTCTATGTCCCATCCCACTATATGTAAAAGTGACTATAAAAAAGTAGGCTAGATTTCAGTACATTTAAAGTTATGTCCAAAAGTTAGTTTTTGTTAAGATTACTAAGATCTCAAACAGGAAATTATAATGTATAACTCTGCCAAAATTCAAGGTAGCTATTATATGAACTAAATATGTTTTTACTCTTTGATAATTTTATCTTGTAGTTTTCAAAATGGCTGAAAGATTGCCTGTTAATGTTCTGCAGAGGTACTGATTTAAGAACTCACGACCTGGGTTAATGTAAGATAAAAAGTTATCACCTACAGGATAGAGAGATAGACATTAAAGCCCAGTGCTCTTAATATAAGGCTGTTGACTTATTTGCTAGATGTTTAAGATCAAGTTTTAAAATTAAAAATTTGGCTTTTGCCCTCTGAGTCAGTCTGAGTCAGGGGATAGGGGACTTTTTCCAAAGGGCTCTGCAACTCTAGGCCACATAACCTCCTGAACAGGGAGATTAATGAGACCAGTGGAGGACAGAAAGCCAATCAGTGCATTTGCTGTGAAGAGGAGGGTCATCAGAAAAGGGAGACATCCCTGATGCTTCCAAGGGAAGCCACATGGTCAAGCAAGGCCTGGACCCATCCTAGCACAAATGGCACTAGCAGATCTGAGAAGCTGCTGTAAGTTCCCGAGGACTCCCAAGGAAACTCAGCTGACTGTTAACAATAGATAAAAACAAAGGTCAGTTTGACTTGCTTCATCTTAAACACTTAGCAAAGACAGTCAAAGCCAAAACACAGCTATTCCTGGACATTTTAAATAAAATAATAGTTAAATGTAACTTTCATAAATAAATAAACTAGAGACTTCAAAAGAGATTCTTATGTAGAAATGCCTGATAACCATCAAAAGGGAACTGCCAGAGTAATTTTAGCTTAAGGTTAAGGCCTTTATTTCTAACCTATACAGGTGGGCTTAGTTTTTGCTAGTATGGTTATTCAGCCCTAATAACAGAATTAAAGATTTCACAAGATCAGATGACATTAAATTATTAAACTGTGTCTTAAAAAAGGACATCTGTAACCCTAAAAGTTAAATGTTATGTTTACAGTCCTAGTAACTGGGGATGTTAAAGCCTGATGAGGGAACTTATGTACAGTGACATGTTCCAGCTGCTGCAACACTTATTCAGTACTCATGGTTTTTGTTTCTCTCATAGAAGCACCCATCCCCAGATGACAGCCTGTTTTTCCCCAACCAGACCTCAAATGGAACTGACTTCTAAAAGGAAACTCACGTCCCCCACGTCGCTCCCCAACGTCTTCAAGCCCCCTCATGTTCGACACCCCTTTTCAGCTCTGAAGCAGCAAGAACGAGTCATCGCCCCTTCTCCACACAGCAATAAAGTTTCTAAAATTAGGGGGGGAACAAAGCCAAAAGTAGATAGATAGTATAGATAGGTAAATCGAGTCAGGTTGGATCTAGGAGGTCAATTTTAAGTAAGTCTGGGAAGTTAAAGACTGTCCCCTGAGGATTACTGTTTACCAAGATGTAGAGCCAGCCCAAATAGGCCCCCAACTGAGGGAACCATGATTGGTTCCCAAGTTTCCAGACAAAGGGGGGAATGAAAGACCCCAGCCCAGCAACCTTAGGCTTAGTTACAAAATTATTAGGGCACGTCACAAACCTGCAGACAATGTGTTTTTCAGATAATCAGTTAAGTGTGACCGATTGAAAAGGGAAAAACAGGATGGTTGGGAAAGAGCAGAAAAACAGATTCCAGGGCATGCCTGAATAAACAGGGGCTAATAAGCAGGAACAGAAAAATCAGAATGCTCATATGTAACTGTCATGTGGTATTGTTCCAGGAACATAAAATGAAAAATAACTTTACCCTTTAGGTAACCTATATGCTGGGTTCAAAATAGCCAATAAGAAACCTGTTGCTTACCGCGCGCGCGAAACCTGCCCCTTGACCCTATAAAAAACCTGTACCCCAAAGCCCGGTGTGCCAGCTCACCGAAGCTCCGGCTGAGGTTTCGCTGAGCACCCACAGGCGTCTGTGTCTGAATAAACCTCATGCGTTTGCAGCCAGTGCCTCGTGCGTCTTTCCTGGACAGGGAATCGGTGGGTCTTTCATATGAAGACGTCACAGTGAATGTCGCCATCACGTACATCCACAAGACACTGATTAAAAGAAATTAAAAGTAAATGGCAGAAAGATCAGTAGAATAGGGGGAAGGGAACTGGGGTGGAGAACAGGAGGAGGAGGAGGAGTACTGGGGCTGAATTGGAAGAAAGTATATTCCATGCTTTTATAATTACACAAAAGTGAGTCCTGTTGTCATGTATATCTAAAAACAACCAATAAAAATTAAAATGATATTTTCTCCCCATCTGTAGGTTGTCTCTTCCTTTTCTGATTGTCTTTTCCTTTGCTGGGCAGAAGCTTTTTAGTTTCATGTTATTCCATTTATCCACTTTTGGTTTGGATGTCATGGAGCATTCACTGTATTTTCCTCAGATGGTGTCACCGTTTCAGGTCTTCTATTTAAATCTTCCCTCTCTTTTGAGGTGGTGTTTCGTGTGGTGAGAGATGGCGTTTTAATGATGCTCCCCGACAGGTGGACATCCAGTTTTCCCAACACCGTTTATTAAAAAGACTCTCCTTTCCCCAATGTGTACCCTGGGAATCTTAGTAAATACCAGTTGGCTACAATGTGTGGACCTATTTCCGGGCTCCCTAGTCTGTTCCGGGTGTCTGCTCTGGGTCTTGGTGTCTCTGTTTCTACCACTTCCATGCCATTTGGGCTCCTGTACTTTCCGGTGTGTTCTGAGGTCAGGCAGTGTGACTCACTCAGGTTTGTTCTTCTTGCTTAAGATGGCTTTGGCTCTTTGGGGTCTTTTGTGGTCACATATGAATTTTAGGGTTCTCTTTTCTGCTTCTTTTCAAGTCTAACCACGTCCCTGAGTATCCACTTCCTTTTCTGGGAGGCCCCTTTGCAGGTGATAAGCACTCGCATGGGTGTGAACCACATGCCTTTCTCCTGTTAATTGCTCTTCTGTCATTTAAATTCACAGGCCCCCATCACTGAATCTAAAGGGGTAAGATTTTCCTTTTCAATAGCAGAAAACAATTTGTAGTAAATTGGAACTCCAAGGGTCAGAACTTAGCCCTGTCAGAAGCTCCTTGGATTAGGAAACATGGGCCTGTGACCCACCAGAGAGTCTCCGTACCAAGCCCATGACGAGGTCCAGGAAGGTGACACAGGGTCATCTCCTGGCTCTAGAACCAGCCCTACCAAACCAACCTGAGCTTGTCCTTGATTCCCTAGGGCCAGAGTGAGGTATGAGGGTGTGTAGAAGTACTTAGCCTTCCTAGGATGGAACTTAATTGCTGAAATCTCCCAGTACCCTCAGGCCCCACGCCCACGCGCATCAGAATCAGTTGCACCAACACCAACGTCTGCCTGGGCACCTTGGCACCCACCTGACCCTCCTTCCACCTGGAGTCGTCCCTAGGCCGGGGACTGTCCTGATGGACTCAGGTCCCACACGTCGATATTGCTGTGAAGGTGGTGATTTTCATCCCTTCTTTCATCCGGGGGTCTTAAAAAATTAATTGATTAAATAAAACTGGACATAGACCAGATGGTGTCGATTGTAAAATCAAGGCAGAAAAGCCATTGTGTTTAAAATCCGGTGTTTCCCAGCTTGTCTGATCATAAAAACCATCTAGGGCACACTTTGGAAACACAGACCGACAGCTCTTCTCCTTCGCTGTGATGGAGAGACTGCGGCAAGTTCCCGAGAGAGTCTTCTCCTTGGGTCGGTCGGTCGGGGAGACGGCCCTCGCTGGTGAAGAGTGGACCCCAGAAGCTCAGAGGAGGCTGCCTGGAACCCCTCCAGATCGGACAAAGCTGCGGCTTCACACTTGACATTTGTCTGTCATTCGGCAAACGTGTCAACTGACTGACTGACTACTTCAAAAATGAAGAAAATGGTGGGATGCTATGAGTCACTGGAGATAAGCTTCTAATAATAGATGTACTTCAGGCTCTGACGAGAGGCACTTGATACCCATTATCTATCCACAGAGTTCTAATCGCTATATAGTTGTTTCACATATGTAATGTCATTTAATAACACCTCCGAGAGCAAATATTATCATTCCTAAGTTACAGGTAAGGCAAACTGAGATTCATAAAGGCCACAGGGTCACAGTGCCGGATGTGCACCTTGGCTCTATGTCCTGTTTGCCCATAAACTTGGGCAAGTTATTGAGTCTCTGTTCCAACTTCCCCATCTATGGATGTATTCATGACCTGTTCCTGGCACTGCTAGTGTGAAGCTAGTGCTCATCATCGTTTATAAACTTTTGTAATATCATACACACAGCTAGTAAGGAGCTGAGTGTGGATTTGAAGTCGGGACTTTCTGTTTTCAAACCTGTGTTGTCTACCAAGGTGACTGCGCCCTGGAGGAACTTGCTTTCAGAGGAAGCCCAGGGATAAAGCAGGCTCAGGTGCACATACAAGAGAAGGGATCTGCAAACAGTGGAGACCGCCCATGGAGTTTTGGATTCTCCGCAGAAAATTTTAGGCCGCCTGCTTGTCCCCCTCCATACTCCAAGGGACAATGAGTGATCAGAAGAAGAGCACATCCGTCTGAACTGCCCCAGGCTCCAGAACCCTGTGGAGTCTCTGTGTCAATCATCCACACCCAGAGAATCTCTCCCAAATAAATGACAGGCAGTTGCTCAGTGCGGATGAGTGAGCATGTCCACCAGAGAGTGACTTTTCTAAAAGTATTCCTCTGGGTCATAAAATGCCCCACTAGTGTTGAGAAGCAGAATTTTGAGATAGTATTTGAAATAGTTTTTCTTTTAAAGATGAGGACATTGAAGTGCAGAATAGTTAGGCCACTTGCTCAAGGTCATCCAACAAATAAGAGCAGAACAAGGTTTTGAAACAGCTGAGCTAAATTCTAATCCTGGGTCCTTCTCTTTTCTTCTCAAGCAAGAGAAGCCAGATTCAATTATTTTTCCTACCCTCTCCGGACTGTTAAGAAAAAGGGGAAGGAAAAGGAAGAGAGTATATTCTTAGGGAGACAGTGGAGTAGAGATCCGGCGTCCAGGTTGGGTCTGCTGCAGAGCTTACCACCGTCCCTGGCCCCCACCTATTTCTTTCTTCCCTCCTCCTCTGCACCCATCTTAGCCAACTTGGCTCTTGCTGCCTTTTGGGCCAAAGTGCGTGGGAGGCTTCTGACACCTGGGATAGAATGTTTCTTCCTTCATTCCCTGTTCTTTCTTGGAGGGCACCGTGGGACCTGTGTGTTAAGGACTCTTTTTAAAAAATTTTTTTCCATGACTTGAATCAAGCGGCTGACATGGTGGTCTCCGTGGGTCCTCGACGTGATCGGAAGGTGGGTCAAACTCTGCCAAGACTACATGCTTCCAGATGTTAATACGCTTTAAGTGCGCACATGAGCAAAACGAGGACCTCAATTCTGCAAGACCTTCTTTGCCAGATCTGGGTCTTGGGAGCAAGCTAAGCCAAGAAAAGCGTGGTCACTGACTACATTTAGGGCCATCAGTCTGCCCTGCTTTGCAAATGGACGGAGGCACTGCTCAGCGTCAGTGGGGGGTCCTGACCTGGGGATAGGGGGGTGCGAGTTTGTAACATGGGCAGAGCAGCAGCTTCCTGTGCTATAAGCAGGGGTTCCTGGACAAGGCCGAGGAATCTCGGGAGATGTCCTGACCATCAGAAAAGGTCCTGTTTCATGGGAGAATTTGTAAGGCCTGATTCAAAAGCGCATCTAGCCCTGATGGCGAAGGAACGAAGGCTCTTCTAAAAGGAGAGAGAGGTCAAGCCACCACCAAATGGCTTCAGACAAATGAACGGAGAAAACCAGGTGGGGGATCAAGAGGACATTCCCCAGGCCAGAGCCAGCACATCCTCGAAGGGAAGGTAGCACAGGTGAGGCAGGCGGGCAAGCCCAGCAAGGGCAGATCCCCGAGGAGAGAGGTTCCTTCAGATCCAGGGGGCGCGGGAGTACCCTGGCTCAGAGCTGGGTCCAGGTCTGCCTGGGGCCTGAGAAAAGCTGGGTAGCAGCGGAGGTCAGAGGAGCAGGAGACAGGTCCCTCTGGGGCCCGGAATCCTCCCAGCCCCCAGCGTGGGTTCTGCCTCGAGCTCCCGCCGTCACAGACCCCGGAGAGAAGATCTGGTGGAGAGAGGGACCACCGAGAGCAGGCCAAACGGAGGCCAGAGGCTTGGGGCTCAGGGGTGGCACTTCACCAGCCTGAGAAAGGTAAGTTTTTAAACTGGCCGAAAACCAAGCGGTGGAAGGGGCAGGCAGTGGAAGCCTGGTCTGTCCTTGGCTCAGCCCTCGCTCCCCTCTCCAGCTCTTCCCTAAAGACCCATGACAAGGGGATGTTTCTCTGACAAGGAACTTCTCAACAGTTCTCGAAGCCATCTCCAAGCCCCTCTACAAATAATGCCACGCACCGTCCATGCCTTCATCATTCAGTCAGTCCTCCACAACGGCCAGGTCCACGTCGGGCACCAGTGAAGAAGCTTGTGGACCAATGGCTATTGGGACACGGTGGTAGACTGACACGGACTCAAGTCAGTCCACAGGAGGTGACCCGGCCAGCAGATGCTCCACCAACAGTAGGTGTGTGTTTGGGGAGAGGAGGGGCGGGATGAAGAAGAGGAGCCATCCGCATGCCAGGTATTAAGGTAATTTGAATTTTCCAAGGGCCACAGCTGTTAACAGATTGTGCTTGGAATACAGCTCTGAGTCAGTGAGCTCAGTTTCATGTTATGTTGATTGGAGAAAATTGTTGGTGCAAGAGCCCCCAGGGAACCCTTGTTTTATGTTCTCAGAAAAGAGGAGCCCCATGGCAGGGGCTGAGCAGGTGCCCAGAGACATCCTCCCGGTCTCACCCATCAGGGTACCAGGCCAAGTCCCTAAGCCGCCCCGAGACCTCCTCGGAGCGAAAGCAACTGAGTTCAAAAGACAGGTCGGCATTTTTAGCTTTGGTCTCTCTCTCTGGCCCACGGAGTGATGCTGGACTAACTAAGGCCCTTATTTCTACCAATGCTCATGGGCCTCTTCCTGTCCCTTACCAGTGCTTGGAAATACCTACGGTTAATTCCCAGAGCCGTTTCAACATGAAGCAGCTTCCTTCTTACTTAAGAGGCTGCACCTGAACCACCATCAGGACTCACCCACATCGTCTCCCATCTCTCCTCACGCGAAGCTGCCCCAGAACCGTGAGGGGACCCAGTGCCAAGCAGGGAAGTCTGAGCTGCCCGTCCTGCCTTTCATCATTTTCCTAGCTGGGCTTAATTTCCCCCAGGGGAAATTGAAGGCTTTAAAACAAAGGAGAAGGTGGGATTTCTGTGTAGGGTTCTTTGTTCCCCTCTGGTGAGTTGGTTCACCTCTCACAGCCTCAAATCCCTAGCCATCCCCGAGAGGTGTGGACAAAGGCTCTGGGAGATCCATTCAACCCTGTGGCTTAAACTCTCACCCTGAGGAGTTCCCTGCCTCTCAGTGAAAGCAGGCTTCACCCTCAGCTCTTCGAGCGACAGACAGGATGGGGATCGATTAGGTCCTCCATGTATTAATATGATCATGGGAACCGATGGTTTGAGCAGGCACGTCCCTGACCCTCAAGAGCCCCCAGGGGAACCGTCAGGAGAGGCGAACATTGCAGCAGGAGGTCTCCAGTGCTGGGGCTCAGGCAGAAGGGGGCAGGCGGTGGGAGAGGACTTAACACTAAGCACCCCATGAATGAGCTTGGGTGGAGGCAGTTAGCAAAGGCTGTCAGGTGTTCCGGTAGGGGACAGAAGGAGGGGAGGGCCATGTCCCCCTGACTGGGTGGAGTAGAGAATAAAGGGTTATCCCAGAAGAGGGATTAGTCGTTGAAAATTAATGAAATGGGAGAAGGGTGGTGAAAGCCAAGCAGGTTTTCCCAGACCAGCAACAACCAGGGAGGGGTGGGGCTGGGGAGGGGGACAGGTCAATCATTCTGAACGTGGATGGCTCAGTGAGTGAGGAGAAAAATGCGGGAAACGGACAAGAAGACCTCGGACCTCCCGGAGGATGCGAGGAGTCTATGATCAATCGGTTCCTTACTCCGGCACCCACCCGGGCCAGCCAGGGATGCCCACCTGGACTCCTCCTCTCCCCTTCCCCTTCCCACCGGTTCAAGGTCGCCTAAGTATTCTATCCCACAGGCGGGAGAGCAACCGTCTCAGTGAGAGAGACAGCAGGTGGCAGGGCCCCTGGAGGACTCCGGCCTCCTCCGGATCCCACTCATTCAACCTTCCAGAGGCCACCTGTGTCTGAGGGGGAGGGTGGCAGCGGGACCCGGATGACATCATCGTCAGACCGCCAGGGCCATTAAATCAGGTGGGCGTTTTCATCATGAAAGCTGAGTCAACGGGCGACGAGGGAGGGAGTGAGTCATGTGTGACAGGTAAGGAATGCAAACAGGCCGCTGCGGCAATTCTGCTTCCTGGAGGAGAGCTGTCCATCTTATAAAAGCCAGCTGGCTCTCGCCTTCACAGCGACCCGAGTGGCGAGACAGACGGCTCTTCTCTGAGCACCAGGTGAGTCTCTGATGGCAAGCTATTTGAACTTACTGTTTATTTTTGCATTTACTGGAGACTGGACAAGACGAATGTACGGTAGAAGGTTGGGGCAGGGTATTGACCAGAGTTAGAGAATATCTTTATTTTACATTAGAGCACAGTTTGAGTCTGAAGGGAACTTAGAGGTGGCTAAGTTCTATATCACAATTTTCAGGTCTATATCACAGTTTTCTCTGATGTGATACTTACTGTGGAAATTTTAACTCATCTCATGGATCTCTATTGAGCGCCTATTGCATTTAAGACAGAATGCTAGGCACTTTAGATAGACGGACCAACATGGAACTTACCAAATTGACAACCTATCATGGAAGGTAATACAGGCGGATAAACAGCTGCAATGCAAGGTAGACGGTATTTAGTTTAAGGAAAGCAGGGAAGGGAAGGGCTGGGGGTGGGAGACCATTGGTTAAAAGGAGCTCTTGGTGGCGGCCTGTGACGTGAGCCATGATGGAGGAGTATTTGACAGGCAGACATGGGAGGGAACTGTGCATTCTTGTAGGAAACTGCAAGCAAATACCAGAACCCAAACCCAGGGGCTTGGGTTGACATAGAGCCCCACTATGGAGTCTCATAGCTTTCCAAGTAGAATCCGGAATGAATAGACGACAGCCACTTCACTGCTGCCACTCCCCAGACCATCCGCCCTGTGTCTCTCCGAAGCCAGGTTTCTTCAGGCACTTTCCAAGGAGGGCTGTAACCTGTCTGGGGAAGAAGCTGGGGAGTGAGCCCCACTGAAATGGGGCAGAGCAAACTGCCTTCACGCTCCCCCTTGAGAGCTCCCAGAAACCATCAGAGCACATTTTCAAATGTAGGGGTCAGGGAGGGGAGAGGAGAGGCTCTCTCCTTGAAAGGGTCCTGAAAGGAAATCTACTGAACTTGGCTTCGTCTCTGTTGCATTGAGTTACTGAGTCAGCTCTTCTGTCTCCAGGCCCAGCCGCCATTGAAGCATGAGTTCCGAGCAGCAGAAGCAGCCCTGCGCCCTACCCCCTCAGCTGCAGCAGCACCAGGTGAAGCAGCCTTGCCAGCCTCCACCCCAGGAACCATGTGTTCCCCAAACCAAGGAGCCCTGTCACACCAAAGTGCCTGAGCCCTGCCAGCCCAAGGTGCCAGAGCCCTGCCAACCCAAGGTGCCAGAGCCCTGCCAACCCAAGGTGCCTGAGCCCTGCCAACCCAAGGTGCCAGAGCCATGCCAACCCAAGGTGCCTGAGCCCTGCCAACCCAACGTGCCTGAGCCCTGCCAATCCAAGGTGCCTGAGCCCTGCCAACCCAAGGTGCCTGAGCCCTGCCAACCCAAGGTGCCAGAGCCCTGCCAATCCAAGGTGCCTGAGCCCTGCCAACCCAAGGTGCCAGAGCCCTGCCCCTCGACAGTCACTCCGACACCAGCTCAGCAGAAGACAAAGCAGAAGTAACATGGTCACAGCCGCACCTTGAAGAGGCAACCGCTGGATGCCCCCTTTCCGTTCTGCTCAGGAGTCCCATTTTTCTGTTGACCTTATGATTAACATGAGTCATCATCCCTCCCTCTTTGAACCCCCCAAAAGACATCCCTCACACTCAACTATGGAAGGTGCCTGAGCCTCTGAAGGTGACTGCACGTCTCACTGATGAGTAGGTCTTCCAGGGGCTCAGGGTTAATCTGAAGAGGGATGTTGGGAGGGGTCAGGGGACTCTTCCCTGTTCTGCCCTCATTAAATCACTTTTAACTCCACAACTGGCTGCGTGTGTCTGTGGACGATCCAACCTTCCACGCTCTCTTCCCACGGAGCAGGACCTAGTACAGTAAAGGCTGTGGTCAGATTTCAGGGGGAAGATGGCCAGCGACCCACAGGATCCGTCTGCCCAGAGAAATCCAAGCCACCCTAAATGACCACCCTAAATCTTAACGTCTCCAATAATTAATCCACCCTAAATCTTAATATCTCAAATGGTTAACAAATAATAAAACACAAACACTCAGAAATATATTTACGAAAGCAAAGCCCCTGATTGATCTAGTAGACATGGGTTCTTGAACTAGACAAAGACAAAATGGCTCTGGTAGTTTATTTAAGGGGGTGCATCAAAGCCAGGAGTAAGGTTTCAAGGGCGGAGTCTTGCTTTGTGATGACTTGCAGTCAGCAGGTTGATTGACATCTTGGCAGGTCACACCCGTATCAGGTGCTGTGTGGGACCTTAGGCAGAGCTTGAGGGGGAGGTTCACCTGCATCAGGGGGTCAGTCCCTGTGGGGAGTGCCCCAAGGGGTTCCCAGTGCCAGACTTATCCCCTCAGGAGGTACAGTGCACAACACAGTCCACACACAGCCCAGATGGCTCGTGACAGTGAGAAGGTGGCTGAGCCTGGTGCTGAGAGCGGTGTGTGGGGGTGTTCTTAGATACAGGGTCCTCGCGGGTTGGCAGTAAGAGGGTGTTCCGGCCCACCCAGCCTTCTTTACTTTCAGAAGCTCCAGTAGAGCAGGGTTTTCTTCTTTCACCTGTGTAAGTCCCACCTAAGTGTATGTGGCACCTCTGACTCTGAGCCCTTGCCCCCAAATTGTCCTTCTTCTTTTTAAAAAAATAATTACAAAATAGTGCAGGTATATACTCCAACCTGATTATTTGTCTTCATTCATCTTTCCCTTTTTGCCGTACCCTCTGCAAGGAACCGCTTCCTCACAGCCACACTGCCACATGCTTACAACAGACTCCCATCCACAGAGATGGACACGCACAGACACCTCCACGCTCAGATGTCCCAAGTCACACAGAAGACACTCTGACTGGGTCACCTTAGTCAGTCTTCTTTTATCGAGTTCCCACCATGAAGACACTCACTATAGCAGGAAGAAGGAGGGTGGGATCCACAGTGCCTGCCCTAGGACACAGCTGCTGTTACCCCATCCCATCCCTTACAAAAAGTGCCCACAGCCTTCTCTCTCCCTCCCTCTCTCTCCCTCTCCCCCTCCACACACACACACACACACACACACACACACACACACGGTACTTCTCTAAATAAAACATAAAAACAAATGCATCAAATAAAGCACCAAAAGTTCAAGCAGCCTTCAGAAGAAGAAAGACTAACAAGATAGATCAAAATCCATCATGAAATAGGGTGGACAGGTCATGACAATGTAAATTTTAGGGAAATTAGAGGAATTAGTCCAGTCCACTCATTTTTTTTCAGATAGACCGGTATCTAGAAAGGGGAAGAGCATTATCTCCAGGCCCCCAGAAGTCCTGTTTCTGAATCACCCTGGAGCCCAGCTCTTCTGACTCTCAGCTTCTGGCTTCTCCTCTGGAGCCCTGTGTTCCTGCTGCCCCCCGTGGTGACCAGCGGGTTTCAGAGGCTCTTTGACCAGGTCTGGGTTATTGGCAAATCGTCTGCAGAGGATGGGCGGCCAATCGGGGTTTTCAGAGGGGCTGCAGAGGTCACTGGGTGTGAACCCCATTCCATGACAACATGGATGGTCTAAAATGCCAAAGAGGTGTGAGGCAGGAGACAGGAAACCTGTGTGACCGGTGAGCTTGGAAAGAGCTCAAACCAAAAACAAACATAGTCTGAAAAGTTTTTGCAAGTTGAGTAGTTGTCAGACCAGCAGGAGAGAATGGCATCACTTGGGTCTGTAAGGTATGCTCACATTGAGATGACTTCAAATTACCGCTCATTAGCGTGATGGAAAATGCCACTAGCATCTCCAGGAGGAGTCACCTTAACTTAAAGGGGCAGGCCGGGTGGGGACTCTGGCAAGTGATACATAGATGTTAGTGGTGTGAAGTCAAAAGCAACATGAATCAAAATCCTTCAATATCTGCATGCACCTGAATTCCACAGGGCAATAGTCATTCCTGTACAAATTATTTATTTGTTGGGGTGATCATTTTAGCATTTTATGTCATTTAAAAAATGGGAGGGAAACAGCATGCATTCCCAACAGAGAAAATTGACAAAGTTATTATGTATCTAAGTACTGCAATAGTTATTATGTATCTAAGTACTGCAATATACCCCAAAAGTATGATGATAAGTCATATGCAAAAATACTTGGCTGATATTAAGATCATATAAAATATTATGGCATATAAGACATAATCACAGCTTTGCACAATAAAAATAGCAGTAAATATAGCAAAGCATAAACAGTGACTATGTTTGACCGTTGAGTAAAATGTATTATTTTATTCTTTGAATAGCTCTAGATTTCAGCCATTATCTATCCCATAATTTGATGCATTTATTTAGAATACTTCTTTATAGAGGGAAAGTGTTTGTCCAGAACCTTCTGGAGGCTCCAGAGCAATTTCCAGGCCAGCAACCCAAAGGTAGGAGCAAGAGTCTTAAGACATTTTGGTGGTTGCACATAACACCACGGTTCAACTCTAGACCCCAATAACACTCCCTCCCTCCCTCCCCTCACAGACTTGTCTCCCCTCTGACTTCAACATTGCCCCCCAAGTTACCCTGTACCTGGCCAGGGGCGAACGCTCCCCGACAGAGCTCTTTCTCTTCCCCCGGCCACTTTCTTTGCAATGACAAGAGAATGCCATTTACAGAGTCCGCAGTCGGGGGCAGGGACTGTTTTTCACACGAGGAATCCCAGGCACAGACCACCCTGCGTGGTGAATCGCGTCCACAACCTGCCTGCTGACCTCAGCTGGTGCAGGTGAAGAAGTTCATATTTAGTTTCTTCTTGGGACTATAGTTTGGCTTCCTCGCCTGCTCATTCCTGTATGCTAGCAGGACCGGGAGTCCCCAGGGGGTCTAGAGGAGAGCAGTTCCATAGGCAGTTCCCACGGAGAACGGGGAGTTTCGCGTGGGTGTCCCACTGGACTGCGGGTGTTGCCTCCTTACTTCTGACTCAGGAGAGCTCTCTGGTGGACATCGCTGGGAAATCTTGTCCCAACTGGCTTTCTCCATTTCCCTACTTAATTTGCTTGCTTCTCTTCCTGTGCTTTTATTCCAGTTTTATGTTCACCTCTCCCCCAACCTGCCCCCCCCCACACCTCCCCAGAACCAAATGGCTGGCCTGGCTCTCATGAGGTCTCCACTGGCCTTTGATGCATTAACAGACACAGCTTTCAACGGGCTGCATCCAACGGCCCTGCGCGTCCCACACCAAGCACCCATCCTGGATCCCATCTTCCCTGTCCTGCTTAGGGCTTCCCTATGGACTCTGGGTCCATGCAACATGGCGAGGGTCATTTCATCTCCGCTGAGAGGTTTCACCTTCACTGAAAGACGCAAGATGTCTGCACCACATTCTTTGAACACAGACCCCTCCTAGCTTGGGGACCACTTGAGCCTGACCCTTCCCCAACCTCATCCTCCCTACGGATCAAAGGCAGCAAGGCTCACGACGGTGAAAACCACCTGCGCCTCCCTAGCTGTACCTGCAACACCCGTTGGAAAGAGGTGTCCTGTAGCCTTTAGAAGACTGAGCTCCGGAGGGCAGGGCTCTCTCTCCAATCCAACTGAGAGACTCCCCAGCGGAAGGATGTCTGTTTTTCCAGTGACTAAAGTAGTGGCCACAAGGACAGAAGGACTAGCTATTTCACTTAGCATGACGGTCTCCAGATCCAGCCATTTAAAGCGAATGTCATAAAGTCATTCTTCTTTTATTTTTCATTTGTTCTAATTAGTTATGCATGACAGTAGAATGCATTTTTGATAATCAGACATAATGGAGTAGAACTTCTCATTCTTCTGGTTGTACATGATGTAGAGTTACATGGGTCATGTAATCATATGCACATAGGGTAGTGATGTCAGATTCACTCTACTTCCTTTCTACCCCCATATCCCCTCCTCCTTGACTCCCCTCTATATGATCTAGAGTACTTCTATTTTTCCTTACCCACCCGCTCATTTGAATTAGCATCCACATATCAGAGAAAGCATTCAGTCTTTAGCTCTTTGGGATTGGCTTATTTTGCTTAGCATAATATTCTCTAGTTCCATCCATTTACTGGCAAATGCCATAATTTCATTCTTCTTTGAGGCTGAGTAATATTCCATTGTGTATATGCACCACATTTTCTTTATCCATTTATCTGTTGAAGGGCATCTAGGTTAATTCCATAGTTTAGCTATTGTGAATTGAGCTGCTATGAACATTGATGTGGCTGTGTCCATGTAGTATGCTGATTTTAAGTCCTTTGGGTATAGACCAAGGAGAGGAATAGCTGGGTCAAATGGTGGTTTTATTCCTAGTTTTTCCAGGAATCTCCATTCCACTTTTCAGAGTGGTTGCTCCAATTTGCAGTCCCACCAGAAATGTATAAGTGTAACTTTTCCCCATATATTTGTCAACATTTATTTCTACTTTTTTTTTTTTGTTGTTACAGGGGCACTTAACCTCTGAGCCACACCCCCAGCTCTTTCTTTATATTTTATTTAGAGACAGGGCCTTGCTGAGTTGCCCAGGGCCTCACTAAGTTGCTGAGGCTGGCTTTGAACTCGGGATCCTACCTCAGCCCCCTGAGCCACTGTGATGACAGGCATGAGCCACTGTGCCTGGCTTACTTGTATTCTGATTAATTGCCATTCTGAGTGAAGTCATATGAAATCTCAGTGAAGCTTTAATTTGCATTTCTCTAACTGCTAGAGATGGTGAATGTTTTACATATATGTGTTGACCATTTATATTTCTTCTTTTGAAAAGTGTCTCTGCCGCAGTCTGGCTGGGCACAATTCAGGGGCCACTTGTCAAAAGAAACGAACTTTATTTTTAGAACCACACACCGCACCACACAGCTCCTCAGGAAAAACCCTCAGAGCCCAACTGCCACCACTGGCTTCTCCCAAGCCTCTCCACCTCCCCCACTCCTCCTGCTCTTGAGGCCAATTGGCTGGGTCGAGTGGGCAGAGCCAAAAAAAGTCCCCCAATGAGCAGCTCCATGGTCTGAAAGGGCGGGGAAACAGCCCAATGAGCATCACCGCAGAGGAGCCAATCAGTTGGCAGCTAGAAGTTGCTGGGGCCTCTGTGAGCCAATCATCAGCTGGCAGCTGGAAGTTTGCTGGCAGCTAGAAGTTTGCTGGGGCCCCTTCGGCTGTGACTCTCAACATGTCTCTTCAGTTTCTTTGCCTATTTATTGATTGGGTTATTTGTTTATTTGGTGTTAAGTTTGTTTTTTTAAAAAAATTCTTTATATGTCCTGGAACTTAATGCCCTATCTGAGGTGCAGGTGGCAGAGACTCCCCCGCATTCTGTAGGCTCTCTCTTCACACTCTTGTTTCCTTTGCTATGAAGAAGCTTTTTAGTTGATGCCTTTCCATTTATTGACTATTAATTTTACTTCTTGTGCTGGTTTGGTTTTTGATAATATCCATTTCTACTGGTCATCCCTTTGAAAATAATTATTTCATTAGAAAGATTTCCGAGGGTCATTTTGGGAGAGAAACCATGGGAAGTGTGTTTGTAAGGACATGTAGTTGTATATTTGTGTGTATGAAAAGAATGTGAGGATCACATCTCCTGCAGAGGACTGCAAATTCCCCACGGGAGGCCCTCCACGTGCTCTTCTCCATCTTCCTGAGCAGGGTTAGGTCTCTATGCACATGGTAGCTATCGAGCAAAAGATCATATTGTCTGTTCTGATGAAGATGGAGCGTGAGTGGGTGATTATGTGATGTGTGATTATTTACAAAGACTATGTCTCTTCGTGAGTATCTATATGGCTCAGGGTATCTGGAATGTAAAATGAGTGAAGGAAAATAGATTACTAAGTTCCAATATGTGGAAGCAAATTTTCCTTGGAATAGACAGGAGACGTGTTGGCAGAATACTGAGGAGCTTGGAGGAGGCACCATGGAACTCAAATGTGACTCAGTCCCAAGTAAGAAGCCATCTTTGTTCTAGCTGTGGCTCCCCAAAGTGAGAGTTTCCGGTTGCCATTATACAATGTCTCACTGATCTCCGACAAATGCCCGTGAAGTGTATCCCCCAAGGCCTCATGAAAGAATCTGGTGCCAAGATTAAATAGGTGGCACGTACATCAATCCTTCCCCATGATATGTCCTGACTCATATGGGAGACCACAGCAGGGGAAGGCTGAGCCCTGACACACAGCCGAGGTGGAGAGACAAGTGATTCAAGGGGACAGAGCAGGAAACACGCAGTTCCTTCCATCAGGAAAAACTACTCAGATGAACTCTCAGCAACTAAAGACCAGCAAAGGCACTCAGAGTTTCTTAAAGGCTTACACAAACTTCCTGAGAGTTTATGCAAGGGAAGGTTTGGGTGCATAATTTTAGGATACAAATAAGGAGTCAGGGTGACAACATGTTGGTTATGAGATCTATTGAAAGCTGAGACAGGAAGAGGGGAAGAGGGTGTTCATCAGGTGGTGCTCAGCTCCTGAAGAACCTGGCTCTGGACGGCTTCACTTCTGCTTGGTCTTCTGCTGAGCTGGGCCTGGAGCCACTTTTGAGGGGAAAGGCTCAGGAACCACGGTATAGCCTGGCTGTGGAGCCACAGTGCAGCCTGGCTGAGGAGCAATGGTGCAGCCTGGCTGAGGGGCCACAGTGCAGCCTGGCTGAGGAGCCACAGTGTAGCCTGGCTCAGGAACCTTGGTATAGCCTGGCTGAGGAGCCACGGTGCAGCCTGGTTGAGGGGTCACGGTGCAGCCTGGCTCAGGGACCTTGGTGTAGCCTGGCTGAGAGACCACGGTGCAGCCTGACTCAGGGACCTTGGTGTAGCCTGGCTGAGGGGTCACGGTGCAGCCTGGCTCAGGGACCTTGGTGTAGCCTGGCTGAGAGACCACGGTGCAGCCTGACTCAGGGACCTTGGTGTAGCCTGGCTGAGGGGTCACGGTGCAGCCTGGCTCAGGGACCTTGGTGTAGCCTGGCTGAGGGGTCACGGTGCAGCCTGGCTCTGGAGTCTTGGTGTTCCCAGGCTGAGGGACATTTGGGTGGCACGGCTCTGGGACTGTGGGAACCAGCGGTCCTTGGGGGGGAGGCTGGCAGGGCTGCTTCACTTGCTGCTCCTGCAGTTGAGGGGGAGGGACAAAGGGCTGCTTCTGCTGGTAGGAACTCATGCTCCAGGGGAGGCTGGACCTGGAGGCAGAAAAGGGACTTAGTTTGGAGAAGCAAGGAAGACGCTCAGTTTGATGGCCATGGCTCTCACTGGGCACCTCTTCCTAAGGGAGAGTCTCCCTTTTCTCTCTCTCTGTTTCTGTGAATTTGAGATCAGAGGAGGCTTTATGGTCCCTGCACGCTTTCAAGGTCAAAGGTCAAAGTGACTGGCTGAGTCCCACGGGACTGGAGCCCTCCTCTGCTTCCTCTCTGCCTGGAGCATCCAGAAACCTCCACGTGACCCAGAAACTGAACTCAGACCACTCCACACAGAGCAGCTTCCTAGGACTGATGGAAGGCTCCAGGTTTCCAAAAGTCTGGAAAGATGTGGCCTGTCCCCAGTCACGTCCACCCTGCAGAGTGCCCTAGCTCTCCCAGGGAAGCTCTGTGGGGACCTCCCCTGGGCCTCCATGATCCCCCAGGAGCCTCTGTCCACACTGTCCCCTGTGGGGTGGTTTCTGGAAGGCTTCCCACTGCCTGGCTGCTTGTCCCCGTGTGCTCACCATACGGCTCTCCTCCCCAGGCCTCTCCCCGAGTCCAACTGGCCTTCCTCCTGTCCCCCAGCAGAGCCCCTGTCCTCCTTTTCAGTGGTTACAAATTGTGCCGTGTGTCTGTTTTCTGAGGGATCATACAGTCATGGGGTAAAGGAATGCTTTCCTTATGGACAGCCACATTGCCAATATGACACTTTCCATATTAAAAATCCTCAGCAATATGAGAGGAAGAATGAAAAGTCACCCAAGGTGCCCTTGACATAGGCCTAGCCGCCTGCTATCAAATCTTTACACAGATCACTCCCCTTGTCTGATCTTTAGCTCCACGGCTGGAATTTGAGTGGGAAGTCCAAAAAACAAATTGTAAAGTCGCCCCCAACAAAGTTGCCATCACTTTTAAAATAGACGCATCCTAACATGGCAAGTAGATCCCAATAAACTTAAAGTACTGATAGGAGAATACCAAGAAGGTCCAACGGGAAGACTCACCTGGTGCGCAGGGAAGTTGAAGCTCTCTGGACTCTCAGGTCTGGAGTGTGGAGTCTCTGTTTGACTCGCTTTTTATACGGAAAACAAGCCCTATCCTAAGGAAGTGGGATTTTTTTTAAACTGCTCTGCCTTCATTCCAGCTTAGTGATGGAGATCTCTGGATCAACTATTTTTTTTTTTTTTTCCGGCGCTTACCCTCTGACAATGATGTCACCTGGGCATGTCCCCGTTGTCCATCTTTTGTGGTATGGTTGCTGTGGGCAACAGGCTTCTTGCGGGGTAGCGTATTACAACGGAAGGGAGTTCTCGGTCTGCCAGGTCCAGGAACAGTCATGCTTCTCGACCACAGCCCTCGTCTTTAGCCCAGATTAATCCTATTGGGCTTCTCCATGCTTGAAGTGGATGTGCGGATATTAATAGGCATTTCTGGTTCTTCAGGTAGGGCATGGGGTGGTGCAGAATAAGTGAATCACCTGGTTTTCAATCTCTCCGTGGTTCTAAATCATCAATAAGAAATTAAAGGGCCAAATGTCTCTTTTGGAAATGAGAGATTTTCATTTTGGAGACCTTAAGATGCCATGTTGACCAGGGAGAGTGGAGATGCCATTGGCAATGGGTGGTCGGGATTGATGGCTCTTCCTGACGTGATGGCACACGCCTGAAGACCCTGCCTCTTGTGGTGTCTTTCTTTCCTGGGATGACAAAGGAATAAAAAAGAGTTCTGGTTCTCTGGGTTTGAACAGAAGCCATTTCCTCTCCTCACAAAAGGAGGAATTTGAGGTCACTCGCTCCCAGTTGCCCAGATACCCAGTCTCTTACTGGGTATGGTCTGCAGGAAGTCCAAACATCCTCCGAGCTCGGGTCTGTGGATAGTTTCTCCCTCCCGCCTCTGGACCGCAGTGTGACCTCCCATCACCCGGATACCCTAGGTCTGGCCACCACTGTCCACTCCTTCCACCTGTTCCCAAAGCCAGAAATTATTCTTTGTCCTCAGCCTGCCTGGTTAGGGTACGTACTCAGCCAACGGACAGCCCTTATTTTTGCAAAATAGACACTTGTAGGTCTATGAAGGATAGTGGAAGCAGACAGAAAGGACGGAAGGAAGGAGAGGTGACTAGAGAGAGACAGAGAATAAGAAAAGGAGAAGGAGAAAGCAGAAAAGCAAGAGATACAGACATACTGGGGAACTGTTGAGAACCACAGGGCTGCCATATTGGAGGGGCCTCATAGTGCGAGCTGAGAAGGGAGAGAGTTCATCAAGGAGCAGATGCACCACTGCCTTCCCATCCCCTCCCTTCTCTGTTAGTGTCTGAGAAGCCACTCCCTGGGGCCAATGTCACACTAAGGGCCAATGTCACACTAAGCCCGGGCTCTGAGATCACACTGGCTTTCCTTTGGAGTGAGATTCAGGTCCTTTTTTCTCTCCCAAACCTCCTTCTTATAGCCCCAGGTGCAGGGAACCCTGGTCATTCCCTGCTGTTCCACCAGGTTTCTTATCCACTGCGCCTGCTCCTCCGTCCTACTTCATTGATCCGAGACCTTCCTGGGACCGTTGGTGGAGGGCGCCATGTACCTCTCTAGCTGACCTCAGCTTGCTCCCCTGTTCGCCCTTGATTCCGAGCCTTGGTTCTAGAAGAAACTTTTCTTGTTTCCTGTGTCCCTTCCCTGGGTGAACACCCTCCTGCCCTTCCCCCTGGTGCCTCGCTCACCCCAGCACAGCCGGGTGCCGTCAGGGTCTGGAGCTCCTGACCTGGACCCACCCTGTCATTCCTGTTTGGTCAGGCACACGCAGTGGCTGAGGGTCAGGCTCTTTCTGTCCTCCCAGGAAGCTCTGTCCTTCCTGAGCAGTGTTAGGTGTGCCCACGAATCTGGTCTCAGTTCAGAGAGGGTAACCCGGCAGCTTCTGAAACAAAGTCCCACATCCCTGGTGCTTTGGTCTTCCCCACCGTCTCTCTTCTCTGGTGGAAGCTGCTGTTTTTTTACAATTTCATTTTCCTGGGACTTTCTTAGGGCTTGTTTGTGAATGGTACTGGATACCTCCTGGGCACTGTCCAAAAATCTTTTGGACCTTGTTCTTGTACCTGTTGCAGCTAAATGATCTGTTCTCAAGTGCTGTGTGTGGCTCTTCTCTTTTTTTTGCAGACCCAAAGTCTTTCTGATGCCACCGTCTGTGGGAATCTTCAATGCGCTGTGGATATGCAAGCTTGAAGTCCAAATCGGCTGACACCCAGTGGCCATATTTTGCCTGTGGAAGATATTAACTAATAGATGATGTTCCCCTCTTTCATTCTCAGGGATAACCCTTGAATGACATAATTTTCCTGTTCTCTTAGTTGGTTCTGAGCATCAAATTTCAGCTGCCTGGAGGACTGCAAGTTCAAAGCCAGCCTCAGCAACTCAGCAAGACCCTAAGCAACTGAGTGAGACTCAGTCACAAAATAAACAATAGAAAAGGATGGGGATGTGGCTCGGAGATTAAGTGCCCCTGAGTTCAATCCCTGGTCCCATAATGAACAACAAGAAAAATTTCCAGTTGCCCTCCTTGGTGGCTACCTACTTAGTCATCTATTCTTTACCAATATTTTCTTTTGCTTGGTTTCTACCTTCCTTAATCCCATATTCCTCCTCCCTAAGATTATGTTCCCAAAGAGACTATCTGCACATAAATCTTTTTTCTTATGCTCTGATTTGGAGGAATCCAGTCTGGTGTGTTCTGAAACGCATGCTCTATTGAGATAAAAAAAGAAAAGAAAAAAAAAAAAGAAACAAACAAACATAACTGCCCGGTGATGGGAAGGAGTGCTGAGGCCAAGGTCAATACAAACCCATGTATCTGGATTGTGGAGGACAGAGTCCCGCCTGTGGTTGAGCAATTGGAAATCTCGGATGGACCCCGTGGTTGTGTATTTATGTACAATCCTCTGCACGCTCTGTTTCTCATTTATTCTGGGGGAGTTTTTAGTCCTGGATTTCCAGGTAAACAGAGTGCATCTTAACACCATGATTGAAGGAGACACAGTGTACTGGCAGTCTCAGGGTCTGCGTTGTGCAGGAGACACCCTAGCCATGAGGATGTCTCAGTTGGTCAGTCCCTGGCTCAGGGGCTCCAGGAACATGCCCTGGGGCTTTAAGGTCACCAACCCTGTCACCCTCAGCATCTTGTTGCAGTTGCTAGCTAAACCAGCCATCACTGTCCAGCAGGATCCTGCTCACCAGCAGGCAGCTGACTTGCAACGATGAATAGTCTTCAAAAGGTGATGTGTGCACTAGAATTCCATGTTCCCAAAGTTGAAGGTATTGTTGAGCATGTGATGACAAAGTGAATCATATCGATCACTTGAATGCTTCCCGTAAGGCTTGCTCTGATTTATAAGTCACATAGAGATGAAGTGACTTGTTGCAGTGTTTGCCAATACAGTTTGGTGCCACTGCCTTGGTTCTTGCTAAAGTTCCAGGGATTTACCCTTCCTTCATTTAAATTGAACGATCTGTGCAGTATTAATAAAATGAAAAGACCAACTGCCTTCTTATTATTTTGTTATCAGTCTTGACTGATATCAGGGACCAGAGACTCCCTGATAGGCATCTTAGAGACCCCTGAAAATCTGCACATCCTACTTTGGGAACTGCAGATCCAGAATAACAACTTCCACGCGCCTAGATTCACAAAAGTATGGCGGTCTCTTCTTTGGGCCCAGTGACGTTGGCCCTGGGGCAAGACGACATATGAGGCCTTGAGATGGGAAGGACCCACATCACAAACTGCAACTTCACAAGTTACTATCTCAACAAAGATAGTCTTACCAAGGTCGCTATACTTTGGAGAAGGGGCAAGTGGAAAGAACACTTTATAGCTACTGAAGATTCGGCAGATAAGATCAAATTTCCAAAAAAGAGCTCATTTTTTAGCCATTTGCATATTCTATCCCTCACAGGTATTAAGAATTTGTCATTTTTTTTAAATGCAGAAATCTGATATTTACAGAGGGGCTCATACCTTTGAACAGGCTGGGCAGCTTCAAAAAAGGGATGAATGTAAGAACCACAGAGCACCAGGGGTGAAGGAAACCACCAACCGCACATATGCTCAGTGCGGATCACCCACCCCCTCCGAGCTTTCTGCTTGAGTTTTCTGGATAGAAGTACAGGTTGTAGCAGAAAAGTCTGCACCGTACCTGCCTTTCCAATCTCAGGAAAGTCTAAAGGAAGGTGTTGGTAGAAGTAAGAGAAGTCAGTGGACATATAAAGAGCTGGGAAGTTTTCCAATCGACAAGGATATGCTTTGATAGCTCAAATTGATGATCGCAATAATGAGTGGCTCCCCTTCCTTTATTTTGACAGTTTTTTCCTCTTTTGGTAAATTGTTCTAGGAACTGTAAACATCCTCTCCATTCTTATGCGATCATTCCAAGAAAATTGCCCTTTTATAAAACAGCATGTGTTGGTAATAAGTGACCCTGGCATTTAAGTTCTGGATTGTCATCAGAAGAAATCATCACAATTACGTTCCTTAAAAGCAAGTGTTCTACAAAACAAAGAAGATGCTATTCCAAGAGAACTGCTTGATCTCATACCCTGACATTTGCCGTGGGGTAGAGAATACCAAAAAATTCTTTTTCACTTGACTTTCTGATGTGATTGAAAATCAGATTTGAAGAGTGGCAGCCATGGAGAGTGACCATTTGTAGGATTATCATAGAGAAGCGAATCTACCAATGCAAAACTGGTGTATTATTTCTCAGTTAACACACCTGCAGTCTGAAATGACTAAAGGGTTCAAGCAGTCATGCTGCTACGCTGGGGCAAAGGCTCAGGATTGGAGAATCGGCTTCTCCTGGAAGTTTGAATCCCATGACAATTGAAGAATTAGAAGATTTTCCAATTCTAGGCTTTCTTTAATCCATTTGTTCATAAAATTTACCAAGTACCCACAATGTTCTACCAAATGGAATCCATTCCTGTTTTAGTCAGCTTTGAGTCGCTGCGACTAAACAAAAATGGCAAGAACAACTTGAGGAGGAGACATTTATTTGGGCTCACAGGTTTAGAGGTTCAGTCCATAACGGGCTGAGTCCACTGCTCTGGGCCCCATTGAGACCAAGTAACTTGGTTGATGGGCCTGTTAGAGGAGAGCTGCTCAGCTCCTGGTGGGGTCAGGAAGCAGAGAGAAAGAGGGTAGGGGACAGGGCAACGGGGAAATGAACCCTTCCAGGGCTTTCCCCCAGTGACCTGTGTCCTCCAGCCATGCCCCACCTGCCTACAGTTACCAACCGTCAGTGCATTCAAACTAGAATGGACGGATGTGGTTACAGCTCTCAGAATTCAATCATTCCACCTCTGAGCACTCCTGCATTAACAGGAGATTTTGAAGGACACCTCACATCCAAACCATAACAAAATGTACTACAATTTTCAGATAGTTCTAATTTTTGAAGCTATCATATTTTAATAATAATAATAATGTAATACATTATACATAATATTGGAATTATTATGCCATATTTGTATATGCATTTAACATAATTTGATCAGTCTCAGCCCCTTGCCCAGATATTTCTGTTTTTGAGAGCTTCTGCCCTATAGAGGAAGAGGTACAGGAGTGGTTTAGAGTCATGTATAAATATTTCTTGAGGATAGAAAAAGTATGTATACAGAAATTTCTACACTAGAAGATGTCAGCTCTTATGCAGCAAGAGTATTTTCAGTTGACAGTAATAATTTTGATAAATGTGTTAATCAATATTAAAATATTTCTTAACTTGATTATCAATGCTATTATCTTATGGTAATTTTTACCCAAAGCCAATCTAATATTTTTAGTCAGTTGTTATCAGCCACAATGAAGAAAAATATTGCAAAAGAAATACAAGATAAACGGGTGTTAGAAAAAGTTAAAAATAGAGACGCTGAAGTGTGGGAAACACAACTGTCCTAACATTCACTCTGATGTCCCCACAGAGCTGCATTCTCACCTCTCCCAGATACACTGTCCTCTCACCAGGTCCTGGTGGAACCCCCCCCACCCCCGTCTGGAAAATGATGCGGTGAAAAGACCACGTATCCTGACTCCCAGTCTTCACCCAACATGCCAGTGTGGATTGTAGGACGGGGAAGCTTCAGGAAAGACTTCTAAGCATTTAAGAAGTACGTCCTGGCCAAGGGTCCACTTCCGCTCCTTGAACATGTACGCGAGTGGCCATGGAGGTTAATGAGCAGAGAGAAAGCTCTGGACTCAGGGCAAAGTGCAAGGGAGCCAGGGAGTGCCTGATGGGGAGCAGTCAGCGAGAGTGGGCTTCCTAACCCACAGCAGGTCGGGGTTCAGACTGACTCCTGTTCCTCCTCTGTCCTCACAGAAGTCCTTCCTGAAGTTTCCTGACTTGTTCCACTGTGACATGTGGCATTCGCAACGAGACAGGGAGAGTTGGTTGTTATTTTTTTTGCGGGATTGAATCCAGGGCTGCTCAGCCACTGAGCCACCTCCCTTGACCTCTTTTTAAATATTTTATTTAGAGGCATGTCTTGCTGCGATGCTTAGGGCCTTGCTAAGGCAGCTGAGGCTGGCCACTCATGATCCTCCTGCCTCAGCCTCCCAAGCCACTGGGGTTACAGGCATGTGCCACTACACCTGGAAGTTTGCCGTTTTTTAATATCAAAGTATTTTTGGTCCCAAAAGGCCTGGTCTGTGAGGATCTGGAGACGACCACAGGCCACTCAGAAGTCCCAGATGTGAGAAGGTGGATGAAAACTGGTTCATCCCGTGTGCAGACTTCTTTACGAAAAAAAGGGAGAAAATATTCTTAATGAAGAAAAGAGTGGACTGTGGCAGGCTTTGGAGGATCGTGGGCATCCGTGTTTTCTGACCTCTCCTGGGCACAGGCAGGGTTTCCATGTCCAGAGCCAATACGGTAGCGGGTGTCACAGAAACGCGCTCTGCCCCAGGAGCGTGCCCAGGAGTCGTGAAAGTCCTCTCTGAGCCCAGGAGCAAGTTTTTCTGCCCCCAAGACAGACTTTTTCTAGGTTCCCACAGCTGTGTGAAGTAGAGGGAGACCCTGGAAGGTGATGGAACTGTCCGGAACCAGGACATCGAATCCCTGATGACAGGGTGGAAAAGGACATTCCTGCCAATCTATATTCAATGACCTGTGACCCCCCAAAAATGTTGTTCCAAGTCACTGTAATCATGGGCTTTTAAAATTAGATCATTTACCATACTCTAAACATTAATCGTTTTTAACTTTAATTTTTATCCATTTGCTAGAGACAGTTGCTGCGCCCCTCCCCTGACTCAGGCAATGGCAAGGCCCTACTGGGGTGGATGGCGCAAGGCGTCCATCCTCTGGAGGAGCGCAGTATGTTTCTGGGAATGGGCTGGTTTGTTTTTGTATTCCTTTAATAAGTATAGTTGCGTCTTCTCATAGGACCATTAAGTATGAAGGAAAAAACATGACTTTCCCAATTAATACAACTACTTCTAAAGAATGGATCTGTTTGCTCTAAATGCAATGATTCAGCTGTGGAGTGTAAATTGTTAATGTTTATTGAAAAACTCCCTGTATTCCTGTCAGGGAAGTTTTTGAGAAATTAAATTAAAATCTAGAGAAGAAGAATTAATGTTGAGAAGACAGGTTAGTGCTTAGTACTGGGCAACTTGTTCTTGTTCCTGTGCACAATGGTTTGTGCTCTCACTCTTGTTTGATTAAAATCAATAACAAATTAACCACTTGCTGTAACCATGGCACCGGTTCCAGTCAGTAAGTCAAGAAAGAAAAGTCAAGGTATAGGCCAATAGTTGGGACATTTCTAACTATTATTAAAAGTTAACTAAGCAGAAACAGCTCAAAGAAAAACGTGAACTGAAAGTACAAATGTTGCTTATGCATAAGCCAAGATACATTCTTCTATTCTAATTGTAGCTACGTAATATTTTGTTTCTTTGAATAATGATTCCTGTTTTGTAACCACAAAGTACTGTGAGCCTGCCAAAATGAAAAGTATATATGATCAACTTCACAAGTAAAGATTGGGATCAACACCTTCACTTTGGTGTCTGTGTTGTTTCTCCACCCCGCCTTTCGCCGACTCTTCACCATCCATTCATCTCCTGAGACCCCTGTTGGAGCTGGTCCCCGACAGATAGTGATTATCTGGAGTTGATTAAAAAACAAAAAAAGTGAGTTTAGTAAACTAGGATTATGAATAACTGAGGTTTAACATGGTTTAAAGGGTTTTTCTATTTCTTAAATAATTTCAGTTGCAATCAAATGAAGAAATTTATATTAATGTACAACATGTAAAATGGAAACATTTAGTAATTCATATTTAATAAAATAACATTAATAATAACTATCTTTTAGAAATATCTTTATTTGTTCTAATTAGCTAGACATGCCAGTAGAATGCATTTGACACATTTTTACATAAATGAAGTATGATTTATCATCCGTCTGATTGTACAGATGCAGATTTACCTAGATCATGTAATCATATATGAATAATATCTATGTTAATGGATGTACGTAATCCCATAATATGTATGTGGAAGCTAACCCACAATGGGGGTTCGGGGTAGAGAAGAAAAATTCAATAGATTAGACAAAGAGGAAACAAGGAAAGGAGAGGAGAGGAAAAGAAAAAACAGTGGAATGAATCTGACATGGTTTTCCTATGTACACGTTTGAATTCACCACAGTGAATCCCACCATTGTGAACATCCACAAGCTTTGGGTCCTAATTAAAATAAGTTATATTCCATGCTTGTATAATCATACCAAAATGGATCCAACTGTCATGTATAACTGAAGTGAACCGATAATAAATTCAGTTTACTTATAACTTTTATTTACAAAAAGCAAACAAAACAAAGCAAATGCCAGCAAGGATGTGGAGAAATAGGAACTTTTATACCCTGTGAGAATGAAATTAGTACAGCACTCTGCAGAACCTTGTGGAGGTTCCTCAAAAGACTGGAAATAGAGCCAGCATAAGATCCAGCTCTCTCTCTCCTGAGTCTATATTCAAAGGAAATGAACTCGAATCCAAAAGAGGTAACTTCATGCCCATGTTTATTATGGCACTATTCACAAGAGCTATGATATGGAATAAGCCAAGGTACACATTCACAGATGAATGGATAAAAAATATAGATGCGGCAAATATGACGGGCATGGTGGCACACACCTGTAATCCTAGCAACTCAGGAGGCCACCAGGGCAGGAGGCTTGCAAGTTGCAGACAAGTCTCAACAACTCAGCAAGACTGTCTCAAAATAAAAAATGAAAAAGATCTGGGGATGCAGCTCAGTGCCCCTGGGTTAAATCCCCAGTATCAGAAATAAAAAAGAAGATGCACACAGCCTTGGACTGTAGAGTTCTTTTTCTATTAATTTATATTCAAACCCAGAAAATGACTGGGATGTTAAGTTATTCACTGTAGCATTACTAGTAATTGTTAAAGATTAAAAAGAACCTAAAGGGACTTAATAGCACACACCTATAACCCCAGCTACTCAGGAGGCTGATGCAGGAGTATTACAAGTTCAAGACCAGCTCCAGCAACTTAGTGAGACCCAATATCAAAATTTAAAAAAAATAAAATAAATGCACTGGAAATATAGCTCAGTGGTAGAGTGGCCCTTGGTTCAATCCCCAATACTTCCAAAAAATGAAGGAGGAGGAAGAGAAGAAGAAGAAAGAAACAAAGAAGGAAATGAACATATAGTAAATAAACACAATGAAATATTATTCAGCCATCAAGAAAAATAAAATCCTGCCATTTGCAGCAAAATGAAAGGAACTGGAGGAAATCACATTAAAATAAGTCAGACCCAGAAAGACAAGTTCCTCATGTTTTCTCTTACATGTGGGTCCTGAAAAAAGATCACTTGAAAGGGAAGGGTGCTGGGTGGGGAGGCAGGGTCAGGGCTAGGGTGGAAGAAAGTGCACACCATATGCATGTGGGGGAACACTACAATAGACCCCACTAATATGTACAATTAAAATGTGTTAATAAAATAGGGTGAATTTTAAGCAGGAATTAAAAGGAAGAGAATATTTGATCCAATTTGGGTGAATAATCAGCCTTGAATCTTCTGAGAGAGAAATGTAAACAAATATTGTAGAATTATGTAGGTCCATAAGTAAGATTTTATAAATACTATATTTTTTTCTCTATAAATTACTGAATATATTGGTATTTTCTCTGTACTATCTTAGTGCAAAATTTCAGCTAATATTATGTAAGACATATTAAAAATGAAATGAAAAATGTTCACTTTCAAATTAATCTTTCTGGTTTACTTAAGATTTTATAATGATTATTAGTTATCATTGTCATAGGAAAATGATTATATATTAAAAATAATAGGCTGGGGAGGTGGCTCAAGCGGTAGCGCGCTCGCCTGGCATGCGTGCGGCCCGGGTTCCATCCTCAGCACCACATAAAAACAAAGATGTGTCTGCCAATAACTGAAAAATAAATATTAAAATTCTCTCTCTCTCTCTCCCTCTCTCACTCTCTCTTTAAAAAAATAATAAATTATGGTGCTTCACGCATTAGTTACAGTAAGATAAATGAAATGATTCAATCTAAAAATCCCAAGATTTCAGTGGTTTAGAGCAACAGAGGTTTGTGTAAAAATCATAATTGAACTTAGCTATCAGGAGGTGGTATCTCACTCAGAGACAGGAGAGCCTGACCCTAGTGATTCCCATCATCCTCCAGGGTCTTCTCTCTCTGCCTCGCACCGCAGTGTGAACCTGGGAGGTTTGGGTAAGGAGAAGGAAAACTGGCTCCTGCTCCGGTGAGCCCCTGGGCTCTTCATCACTTCTGCTCACATTTGAGTTAATGCCCCATGATTCCATCTAAATGTGCTCACGTTTGGGAAATACGCTGGGTCCAGAAAAAGGAAGAGAACGTAACAGGACTGATCCTTCCAAGCTTGCCACAGTCCACGATTTTTGATCATAAAATAGATACTTGCTTTCCTTTCTGTCATTCATATAAAATACCTCCTCTTGAAGAAATCAGAACAAAGCAGAGCCACCTGCCACCGGAGAAGGAAAAACTAATGTCCCTGAGGATGTGGGACTCACCTTAGAAACCACTGGGCTTACCCTCTCTGAAACTGAGACCAGATTCGTGGGCACACCCAGGACCGCTCGTGAAGAAACAGAGCTTCCTGGGAGGACAGACAGAGCCTGACACCCAGCCACTGCGTGTGCCTGACCAAACAGGAATGACGGGGTGGGTCCAGGTCAGGAGCTCCAGACCCTGACGGCACCCGGCTGTGCTGGGGTGAGCGAGGCACCAGGGGGAAGACAGTGGGTGTTCACCCAGGGAAGGGACACAGGAAGGGAGTTTCTTCTACAACCCAAACCAAGATCAAGGGTGAACGCAGGGCAGACCCTTACTGCAAGCTGAGTGTCAGTCAGCCAGGCTGTGGAGACAGATCCGTGATACGGAAGGACCCAGGGCAGGAGGCAGGCTCCCAGGTGACAAGAACCCAGGTAGAGTGGCATGGTCTCCCCAGAGCTCCCTCTGTCCCCAGCTACTGAGGGGTGTATTGAGGAGGAAGGGGACAAGGACCCGATCCTAAAGAAGAGGTAATGGGACACCAGAGACTAGAGCCTAGGTGTGGCGGTGACCCTGTCACCACCCCAGAGGAAGGTGGCTTCTCAGAGACTAGCAGAGAAGGAGGAGACGGGTGGGGACGGCTCCTTCTCGCCTCATACATAAAGTTGGTCATAAGACAGTGACTCACTTTCAAGAAGCCGTCTGACACTTGGTCATCTCTCTCCTTTGTTCCTTCATCGCCTCCTCCCTCCCTCTTCTCCCTTTCCCTGTCCTTCTCTCCCACGGACCTATAGATCTGTTGAGAAAAATGGTTCCCTACTGACTGAGAACCTACTATACCAGGCAGTGCATGGGGCTGAAGCCCAACTGGATTTAGGAAACGGGGAGGGAGCTGACGGCGGTGGCTGGGTGATCACGAGAAGAAGCGACACAGCACTGGGCAGTGGGCAAGGGGAAACCATCCACATACGGGACTCTCAAGGGTTCTGGATTCCCTAAGGGCCACCCAGAGCCACTCAGAGGTGGTGTGTTCAGGGCGACTCTAGGTAGGTATCCTCAGGTTCACCTTCTTGTACTGAGAGGAAGTGGAGGGTCTATGAGCCCAGAGAACCAGAGCTCTTCTGCATCTGTGTTGCCCCAGAGAAGATAGATACCGTAAGAGACAGGGTCTTCAGGACTGTTCCATCATGTTGGGCAAATCTGCTCACGCCTGACTGTCCATCTTAAGGACTTATGTGTCAACATGTCATTTTGAGAGTGATATCACCAAGACAGAATAAGAGATTCCAGCCTTTGCTCTCCCTTTGGAAAGATAAACTAGCAATTATACACAGACAATTTGGTGAAAACCCCCAAATTGGGGAATAGGACCGTGTCACCTTTACGCTTTACAGAGCTGAATAAAAATCTGCTTTAAAAGCATAAGAGATCTGGTCTATCTAGGACAACATCCTCCCTTCCCTTCTCCCAAGTCAGAACACCACCACCACCCAGGGCCAGAGTTCTCACAGAGGGTAGAAAGCCCAGGGCAAGCCCACACTCCACTTCCCCAGCCCTCTGAGATGCTTTCCAGAAAGCCCCTTCTGTTCTCAGCTCAAGCAGAAAATAGGAGGGAACTGACTGGCTAGCCCATGGGAGCCCAGGTAAGCAAGCGGGCAGAGCTCACAGAGACCAGCATGCACAGTGGCTACACTGGACCAGAGATTCCAATATCACAGCCACCACAAAGCCAATAGGTCACTCCCAGAAGAGGTAAGAAGTATTTCTCTTCTTGACTTGAGTTCTTAGATTCCCAGCCTCTGGGCCTAGCCTGAGAAAGGGAAGACTCTCTCTGGGGATTTCAACAACCAGCAGGCCACAGCTGGGAGTCTAAACGCACTTCCTGCAGCCTCAAAGACCCCCTCCAGGCCCCACCCAGGCTGAGACCAACCAAAGCTGAAAACCATGGCAAAAGGCACTGGTTCTGCCACATTCAGAAGCTCAGCCAGTGTTGGCCTTAGCCTCAGAGAGAGGGAAATCTCAGCTTGCCTTCTTATTGAGAAGTGGATTCATCCATCCTGATCCATGTAATCACAGGGGGACTCTGGAAATTGTATAGATCAATGAAAATTAAATAACATGTTCTTAAGCAACCAATGGGTCAATGAAGAAATGTAAAAAATTTCCTGAGTTAAACGAAAATGGAAATACAACTTACCAAAACTAACAAAATACAGCAAAAGCAATTTTAAGAAGGAAGGTCTCAAATGAACGGCTTAACATTAGACACTGAGGAATTAGAAAAATAAGAAAATCTAAACCCAAAACAATACAATGAAGGAAATAATAAGGAACAGAGCAAAGGTAAATTAAATAGAAATTTAAAAGCAATACAAAGATGAATGAAACCAAGAATTGGGTTTTTTTCTTCTTTTTTTTTTTTTTGACAAGTCAAAATCAACAAACATTTGGCTAGACAAACTAAGAAAAAGGTGGGGAACTCAAATAAAATTGGAGATGAAAATAAAAACATTACAGCTATAAACAACTATACACCTCAAAGTGAAAAAAAAAATAGAAGAAAAGAATAAATTCCTGGACACCTACAACCCACCAAAATTGATTCATGAAGAAAGAGAAAACCTGAATAGAACAATAATGAGCAATAAGATCAAGTCAATAGTAAAAAAATTTTCATCAAATAAAAATCCAGGACCTGATGACTTCACTGCTAAATTCTACTAAGCATTTAAAGAAGGACTAAAACCTGTTATTCTCAAACTAGTGAAAAAAACCTTCCAAACTCATTCTACAAAGCAAGCATTACCCTGATACCCAAACCAGATCAGAACACAACAATATCAAAAACCATAGGTCAATATGCCTGACGGACCTAGATGCAAAAATTCTAAAAATCCTAACAAACTGAATTTAATAGCACATTGAAAAAATAATGATAAGTAGGATATAAGGCTATAAGGATCATGCAATATCTGCAAATCAATGACTCTGATATATTACGTCAACAGGATCAAGGACAAAAATCATAGGATCAATCATTTCAATAAATGCAGATAAAGCATTTGATAAGATTCAGTATCACCTAATAATAAATATTCTCAACAAATTAGGTAGAGGAGGATTGTCTCTCTACACGATAACGGCTCTAAAAGACAAGCCAACAGCTAACAGCATACAGAATAAGGAAGGACCGAAAGTTCTTCCTCTAAGATGAAAGACAGGGTGAGGATACCCACCTTCACCAATTTTACACAACGCAACCCTGCATTAGGAGTACGAGCCAGAGGTTTAGTCAAGAAGTAAATAAAGGGCATCCAAGTTGGAAAAGAGAAAGTTAAACAGTCCTTGTTTGCAGATGGCATGATTTTGTACATAGAAAACCCTATGGACTTAACACACACACACACACACACACACACACACACACACACACACATGCTGGAACTTTTTAAGTTAATAATGTTGTAGGACAAACAAAAATCAGTACACAAAAATCAATATAGCATTTCTACACGCTAATAGGACACTAAATCTGAAAAAGAAATTGATAATTATCCCATTTACAATACCCACAAAAAAGTACCTAACAATCAATCTAACCAAGGAGGTGAAATACCTTTACGAAGAAAACTATAAAACACTGACGAAAAAAAATTGAAGAGAATGCGAATAAATGAAAAGACACCTCATGCTCCTGGATTAGAAGAATTAATGTTTAATTAATTAGAATGTGGTGAAAGGGGAACTCCTATACCCGCTTGGTGGGAATGTAAGTTAGTACAGCCATTATGGAAATAGGGTCAGATGTCTCCCTGCTAAACACAGAATCACCCTTATCCTTCAATCCCACTACGGGGTGCACACCCAAAGGAAAATAAACCGGCATGTTGAAGAGATACCTGCACTCCAGTGTTCACTGCAGCGCTCTTTACAGGAGCCAGGATAGGGAATCAACCCAGATATCTGTCAACAGATGAACGGATGGGGAAAACGAGGAAGCATTCCCAACCGGAAACTGTATGGCCATAAAAATACATGGAACCTTGTTATTTGTGACGACACAGACGGAACTACAGATTATTATGGAAAGTGAAACGAGTCAGGGAAAGAGAGACAAACCACAAGATCCCACTCCTACCTGGGATCTAAAAAGAAGATGGTTTCATGGGTTTGAGAGAACAGTATTTACTAGATCAATGGGTATGATACTATAGTCATATGAGCTAAGTCAGTCTCTGGTGTTTCATGGCACCATGAAGTGAATATAGTTAGCATAATCATAGTATTTGAAAAGAAAACAACTAGAAGAGCAAATTTTTAATATTTTTTGCATTAACGATAAAGTTTAAGATGACGGATATGCTAATTACCCTGATTGAGTTTCACCTAATGTATACAGGAATTAGAACACCACAGTGTGCCTCACAGTTGTGCATCACTGTTTCATGTCAATCAAAATATTTTAAAATTTTAACATTCAAAAAAATCAACAGGAACAGCCTGGCACAGTGATATACGCCTCTATCCCAGCAGCTTGGGAAGCTGACGTAGGAAGATTCCAAGTTTGAGGTCAACCTCAGCCCTGGGCGGGGCTTTCAGCCACTTAGAGAGACCCTATCTCAAAATAAAAATTAAAAAGGACTGGGGATGTAGCTCAGTGGTAAAGCTCTGGTTCAAATCCCCAGTACCCAAAACCAAAAACAAACAAACAACAAAAAAAGTCCATGTGTCATCTCATGGCCTCCACCAGAGTGAGGATCACTCACTTCCAAATCGGGCCTTGTCTCCCCTCCCAGGCCTGAGCCCACCCACCAGTGATTCCATCTGTTACCACCTTCCCTATGGTCTCCCAGAAGAACCAGAAAGGCCTCCTTCAGCTCACGTCCACTTCAACTACGGAAATGCTCTACAGGGTTAATTCGAGGAAAGATGAGGGTCTTGACAAAGGAGCTTCATCCAGCGCTTCCTCCTGACTTAACCCACTGGCCCCCAAGCAACCTGCTGCCCACAGCAAACACACCACAAAGGGTGGACAGTGGGACAGGCCCTGGTGACATCCGTGTCAGACAGTAAGTGTGAAGAAATGTTAAGCCAAAGATTCTCGTCACAGATGCTGGAATGAAGGCAGAGCGGCTTTCCAAACTCACATTTCCTGAAGGCAGGGCTCATTTTCTGTATAAAACTCCAGCTGGCTGGAGATGTCACCCCAGACCAGAGAAGCCACACAGCTCAGCATCTGAGGTAAGGCTCCCCGCCTGGAAGTCTGAAGTTACCCCCTGGTCTTCCACTGGGACTGGGGACTTTGGGCCATTCTAAGGGGATATTATTCTAAATGCAATAGCAGTTTGTACTTAAGGGTGCAAATGTAGGTGCTTTTTACTTTTTCCTCAGTTTCTGGGTCACGTGGAGGTTTCTGGATGCTCCAGGCAGAGAGGAAGCAGAGGAGGGCTCCAGTCGCGTGGGACTCACTTTGACCTTTGACCTTGAAAGCGTGCAGGGACCATAAAGCCTCCTCTGATCTCAAATTCACAGAAACAGAGAGAGAGAAAAGAGAGACTCTCCCTTAGGAAGAGGTGCCCAGTGAGAGCCATTTGCCATCAAACTGAGCGTCTTCCTTGCTTCTCCAAACTAAGTCCCTTTTCTGCCTCCAGGTCCAGCCTCCCCTGGAGCATGAGTTCCTACCAGCAGAAGCAGCCCTTTGTCCCTCCCCCTCAACCACAGGAGCAGCAAGTGAAGCAGCCCTGCCAGCCTCCCCCCCAAGGACCGCTGGTTCCCACAGTCCCAGAGCCGTGCCACCCAAATGTCCCTCAGCCTGGGACCACCAAGACTCCAGAGCCAGGCTGCACCGTGACCCCTCAGCCAGGCTACACTAAGGTCCCTGAGCCAGGCTGCACCGTGACCCCTCAGCCAGGCTACACCAAGGTCCCTGAGCCAGGCTGCACCGTGACCCCTCAGCCAGGCTACACCAAGGTCCCTGAGCCAGGCTACACCAAGGTCCCTGAGTCAGGCTGCACCGTGGCCCCTCAGCCAGGCTGCACCATTGCCCCTCAGCCAGGCTATACCAAGGTCCCTGAGCCAGGCTACACTGTGGCTCCTCAGCCAGGCTGCACCGTGGCTCCACAGCCAGGCTATACAGTGGTTCCTGAGCCTTTCCCCTCAAAAGTGGCTCCAGGCCCAGCTCAGCAGAAGACCAAGCAGAAGTGAAGCCGTCCAGAGCCAGGTTCTTCAGGAGCTGAGCACCACCTGATGAACACCCTCTTCCCCTCTGCCTGTCTCAGCTTCCAGTGGGTCTCACAATCAGCGTGTTGTCACCCTGAGTCGCAGTCTCTGTCTTATTCATGGTCTAAATCTATTATTGTAAATTCTTCCCATGTGCACATTCTGAGAAGTACTCTGAGTCTCTGAACTAAACAGAAGGTCTTCGTTCCTGTGTTTGCTTCAGTTGCTCAGAGATCATCTGAAGAGGAATACTGGATGGGAAAAAAAATGTGTATTTCTGCTCTTTCCCATTAAATTGCTTTTACCTCTGTTCCTGGCTGGGTGTCAGTGGCTCAATTTCCACCCTTTCTTGGTCTCCCGTTGTGAGTCAGAGCGTGTGGACAGGGAGGGGTGAGTGTACGCATCATTTGTTAATCCTGGCACTGTGCACTCCTGTGAGGTTATGGAGACACATTCAGAGGGCATTACAGGGACAGCAGCAGGGTGTTGTGCAATGACAGCCAGAGCCTGTCACTCTGGGCAGCTGTAGGTAGAACAAGACTCTCTTCTTACTCTGGCTGAGTCACATCTGAGTTCCATGATGTCGGTCCCAAGCCACTCCTGATCCTCAGCTTTCTGCCTCTAAGTCTCCTCCTCCTTCCAAAAATACATTATTCCTTCACACTTGAACCTCGTGTTGTTTTTCTTCTCTCCTTTTTCCTTTCCAGGACACGTACTCTTCCACACGTTGTCACCGAGGCACCCTCAGTGTGCCTTTCTACACTTACAAAACCGCCTACACAAATCCCACACTCAGTGCTGCCTTTGCTGGGCCCCGGGCCTGGGCACCAAGTCCTGTGGCTGGACCAGCGTGAGGGAGGAAGATGCACTGCACTTTCCCTGGGAGAATTTGGTTTTCCCCGGGAGCTTGGTGCCTGTGCCCTTCTCATCCAAACATGTGCACATAACACCCTCTCCCTCCCTCTATTCCCCCAACCCTCTTTTTCTCTTTCCCCCTGAATAACCCACAGAAACAGTTTTATGCATTGATTTCAAATAAGAGGTGAGTTTTAACGAGTGACGAGGGAAGAAATTTAAATTCAGGTGAGGCAAATAACCAGTTAACAAACTCACAAATGAACAGGGCACAGGCTGTGAACTCTAGGAGTGAAAGGAGTGCTTTAAGAGCACCTTCAAGTTTTCAATAGCCCGGTTCCTTAGAATCCCAAGCCCTCCCTTTCTCCACAGTCTGGTCTTCTTGATTTCAGAGGTGAGCCACAGGGGCATGGATCTATGAGGAGAAGCAGGAAAAAGAAAAAAAGCAATGTAAAATTTCCGAAGGACTCCAGGATTCATCCGTTGACTAGTCCATAACACCAAGAGGTCTGGGGCAGGTGACGGGGAGTACATACCTGCAAGATGCACAAGTGCTTTGGAAAGGTTTGGCAAGAGCTCAGAGATGTTTGGAAACTGTAAGATAAAAATCATCTAACATCATTACAAGATGCTGAGTAGTTGTCAAACTGGCAGGAGAGAGTGACGTACCTTACGTGTTAGACACATGTTGAGGTGGCTCACAATCCTGCTGATCTCAGTGATAGGAGAGACTAGAGGTGATTCCAAGACTGATCACAATGAAATAGGCTAATTTTGGGTGGGGAAACGGGCTTCAAGATACAAAGCTATTGTGAATGCAAAATAATACACTTTCGTGGCTCATATTATTTGGGGTTGCTTTTTAAAATACATTTTTATTGTGGAAAATATATGTAAAACAAAATTTACCCTTTTAAACATCTTCAAGTACACAATTTTGTGGTATTAATTTTGATGACGTGTTATGCCTCTTTGCTAAAATACATGCTTGTATGCGGGTTTATGGACGATAAAAGATATTAAATTCAGCAAAATGTAAACTGTGGTCATTTTTAGCTGCCTTTTGCGAATGCTTATTTTAATATCTGTTTTCCAAAAGAACGAATTATATGATGCTATTTCACATTTATTTTAATAAATTTTACTATCATATTTAAAACAAGAGAAGTCAGACAAGATGTTGCTGAGGTAGAAGAAAAATATATTTGCCCGTAAAAGCTTTCCTGGGCTGTGCCCAGATCCGGTACGGAGTCCCAGGGCGGGGGCTGCTTCCTGGTTGAGTAGCCATGGGGTCTTTCTTCCTTACAACTCCAACACCACCCACTCTGGAGTCCAGGGGCTGCCCATCTTGCCGCCTGACGGACAGCTGATGCCAGTTAAGTGGGCAGTTGGGCCCTTCCTGCTTCAGCAGTGCCTTTCCCTCAGCTCCTCAGTGACAGGGCAGAGTTGTCATGCCATCCACTGGGCCAGCCATTTAGAAAGCAGAGTTCTGCTTCTGTGTGGGGAGCTTCAAGTCCACACTGCACAGATTGCACACTTTGGCAGATTTCATGTCCATACACTGATTGCTAATCTTGTGCAGATTTTTTAAAAACGCACATTTTTGTTTCTCTTAATGATTCTTTCTTGTTTTCTACACCTTTGTTTCTTCTTCCTACTGCAGCCATGACCTTATAGTTGTTGGGGGAGGCCAGGTGCGGTGGCGCACACCTGCATTCCCAGTGGCCCAGGAGGCTGAGGCAGGAGGATCGCGAGTTCAAAGCAACAGTGAGGCACTAAGCAACTCAGTGAGACCCTGTCTCTAAATAAAATATAAAATAGGGCTGAGGATGTGGCTCAGTGGTTAAGTGCCCCTGAGTTCAATCCCTGATACAAAAAAGAAAAAAAATAGTTGTTGGGGGCAAATATTTACTTTCTGGCTCAGATAGAAACTGGTTATATAGTCAGTTTCCTGTACTGTCATGGTCCTCCGTATTTCTGGCTGAAATCAGTCTCACAGTGGATCCAGGTCAACCACTTTCCCAAACTATTTTTTATTAGCCCCCAACTTAATTTTTCCAGTTCTGTCTCCTCTCTTCTGTTTTATGCTCTACCTACATCTGATCTCCTACCTGACCCTGCCACCTCACAGGCCTCCCACGAACCAGTTAACCAACCCGGGAAACTGACCCAATGTGCTGCAGCTTTTGCCAAACTGCCCTGCACTTCCCACACTTGCCACATGGAGATTCCTGCAGGGACGCCTGAGTTCTCCGGACCGTCATGTCCACAAGGGCAAGAACCTTCTGCCCATTCAGGGCTGCTCTGAAGACTCAGGGCTGAGCTTGCTGCCTGCCAGGTGGTAGGAGTCAGTCCACCCCTGCAGAGACGCTGAGGGGCTTAGCCTTCACTCAGTGGTGCAGGGGATTTGAGGGTGTCTTCACTCTATTCCCCGAACGCAGCCCACTCCTGCCTTCAGCCTGATCCCCCCCAGCCGTGCTCACCTCCCTACACATCGTAGGCCACAGTGGCCAAGAGGGCAAAAGCCACCTGCTCTTTCCTAGAGAAAGAGGAAACAACACCCTTGGAAAGAGGTGTCCTGTATCTTCTGGAGACTAGGAGAAACCTGAGAAGGCTTCTTTCCCAAACCTGACCAAGAGGCTCCCCAATATGGACCTGTCCCCTTCTCATCTAAACCCCATAAAGATGATAGAAGATTAGGAAGACCCAACATCAATTTCTTATTTAAAAAAAAATTACAAGAAATATGATAAAAAGTTTAGGACTATGGGATATAAAGCATAATTATCAATAGTCTATTAATCTATAATTTATGACATAAGTTGAAGTTTTATTTCCTAGAACTACTTTTTTAATTCATTCACATATTTTTCATTGATTTTTTTTCTTCTAACACACTCTGTATGTATTTGGTTATGTTAGTGGGGATGCTTTCTTAAATTTTTCCTAATGCATTATAACAACAAAATACCTGAACTTTTTCACAAATCAGTTGATGAGACTTTTGTCATGCCATTTCTCCCTGGATACATTACTTTAAAATGAAAACTTAGTTTGAAAACACTTGAATTATGGTTCCTATAATCGCTTTTATTAATTCAATTGACATCTTTTACCACATTCTGGTAATCAATGTTCCCACCACTATAACAATGGAATAAACAATGGCCAAGCAAAATATACTATTCGTGTGGTTTATTGGTCAGGGTAGGTTCTCTTCGGTAACAAAAATCCCCCCAAATCTGTGGCGTCATGGAATAGAATTCTATTTCTCATCCATTCCGTGGTCCTTTGTGGACTGGCGGAACTCGCATCCTTCCATTCTGTGACTCATAACCCTCAACACCCTCCTTCCATTGTACCCTACATTGCAGACTGGAAAAGAAGTAACAGAGAAAGAACGCTTTCTCCTAAGGGATGTGGAGGTGATCACCTGCACTCGGGTGACATTGCATCAGCTAGATGTCAACCACGTGGTCCCACACCACAACACAAGGCTGGGTACCCAAAGTGGAGAATGGGGATATTGGAATCGCTCACAGTTCAGCCCCAGTCCAGCCTTCGGGGATATTTGTTTTATTCTAATTCTGCATAGACATATTCACCTGATCCACGTCCCAGTCCAGGGTCTTTGGGTAACATACAGTCCTCTCCGTCAGGTCCTCTCAGTGTGGCTCTTCTTAGTCCAGCAAACTGAAATATAAGGAGCCCAGGCCCCACCCCAACACATTCCAGTTTGCAGCAGTGGGATAGGGATTGGATAACCCCAACAGAAAGGAGAAAAGAGATAAAAGACCGACAGCTAGAACCTGAGCCGTAAGAACTCTGACCGGCCTCTGAGTGTCACATGGAAGTCCACCCTCCTATCAGGGGACGGCACTGCATAGGAATGCAGACCAATGGAATAGAAGAGTCAGAGACAGATCCACATAAATACAGTTATCTCTTACACTTCGTATGTCCTCGGCTCCACTCTCTGGAAGGTGGTCTTGGTGTCCGGAGGCCATTCACTGCTCGTTAGCTGCCTGAAGTGGGTTGCACAGCACAACGGAGCCGGCTCTTCTTGCCCCCACAGCTGTTTCAAGACTTTGAAACACTCACAGACTTGGCTCATGGTTTCTTAGGGAAAAAACAAACAAGCAGTTTCATCAACAATCCAGCAAGCTTCTGATTTGTTTCCAGTAACAATTATCCCTGGATAATCATTGATCATTATTCCCTTGGTTTTCAGATTCCTTTCCTTGACCTGATTCTCAAGGCCAGCTTTACTCTCCTTCCATTCCCTAGCTCTCCTGTGCTTAAACAGCTTCTGCCCAGGGCCCTCCGCAATATGGGCAGGAAGACACGACATCCTGAATCTCATCTTAAAGGTCAGTCTTTCTGTTTATTGGTTCTTTTTAGTTATATGTGACAGTAGGTTCCATTTTGATATGATTATACAAGTAAGGAATGTATTTTATTCTAATAGGATCCCAGTCTTGTGGAAGTACATGGTGGTGAGAGTCACTGTGGTGTAGTCATGTATGCACTTAGGAAAGTTATGTCAGATTCATTCCACTGTCTTTCCTTTTCTTATCGCCCTCCCTTCCATTCATCCCCCCTTGTCCTTTGTCTAAACCACTAAACTTCTCTTTTTTCCCTACTGCCCCCTTAGGTGGGTCAGCTTCCACATATCTAGGAAACATTTGACCTTGGGGTTTGGGGGATTGGCTTATTTTACTTATCAAGATAGTCTCCAGATCCTTTCATTGACTGGCAAATATCATGAAGTCATTCTTCTTAATGGCTGAGTAATATTCCATTGTGCATATGTACCACATTTTCTTTATTCATTCATCTGTTGAAGGGCTTCTAGGTTGGCTCCATAGCTTAGCTATTGTGAATTGTGCTGCTGTAAAAATTGATGTGGCTATGTCTCAATAGTATGCTGATTTAAAATCCTTTGGATATATACCTAGGAGTTGAAAAGCTGGATTAAATGGTGGTTCCATTCCTAGTTTTCTGGGGAATCTCCATACTGCTCTCCTGAGTGGTTGTACCAATTTGCAGTCCCACCAACAATACATGAGTGTACTCTTTTCCTCCACATCCTTACCAACATTTATTGTTACTAGTATTTTTGATAATTACCATTCTGACTGGAATGAAATCTCAATGTAGCTTTAACTTGCTTTTCTCTAATTGCTAGAGATGTTGAACACTGTTTCATACATTCATTGACTATTTGTATTTTTCTTTTGAGATGTGCCTGTTTAGTTCCTTTGCCCACTTATTGACTGGGTTATTTGTTGTTGTTTTTTTGGCATTAAGTTTTTTTTAATTACTTTGAATATCCTGGAAGTTAAAACATTATCTGAGGTGCAGGTGGGAAAAATTTTTCTCCCATTCTGTAGGCTCTCTCTCTTCATACTCTTGATTCTTTTCTTTGCTGTAAAGAAGCTTTTTATTTTGATTTCATCCAACTTGTTTTTTAATTGATTTTATTTTTAAAATACATGACAGTGGAATGCATTACAATTCTTACTACACATATGTACCACAATTTTTCATATCTCTGTTTGTATATAAAGTATGTTGATTTTTGATGAAAAGCAAAGCCAGAGGCATCATAATACCAGACCTAAATCATGCTACTGAGCTGTAGTAACAAACACAGCCTGGTATTGGCACTGAAACAGGAATGCAGACCAATGGTACAGAATAGAGGACACAGAGACAGATCCACATAAATACAGTCATCTCATACTAGACAAAGGTGCCAAAAAGATACATTAGAGAAAAGATACCTTCTTCAACAAATGGTGCTGGGAAAACTGGAAATCCATATGTAGTAGAATGAAATTTAACCTCTTTCTCTCACCCTGCACAAAACTCAACTCAAAGTAGATCGAAGACCTGGGTATTAACTAGAAACCCTGTGCCTACCAGAATAAAAGGTAGGGCCTCCTACACTCTGATATATCAGCTCAGGAACTGACTCTTTGCCAAGAAGGAAGTAAAGGTTAGTCTTAGTGGGTGCAGGAAGTAAAGGTTAGTCTTAGTGGGTGCAGGAAGTAAAGGTTAGTCTTAGTGGGTGCAGGAAGTAAAGGTTAGCCTTAATGGGTCAATCTTTAACTATTTTTTGTATTCTGTTCCTCTTCATTACTGTTGCAGATTGTCCATTTCCTTCTTGACCTCATCCATACTTGTCAAAGGAAGCCACCAGTAGTCCATACTCTTCAACTCTCTGCCCCTTTCCAGAGACTTCTTTTTTCACTAGGAGTTTCCTGGGCAAATAGTGCTGTTTAAATAACAGGTAACATGTTTGCCGAATGTTTTAACTTGGCTTAACATCTAAAGAGGTGCTAGGAAAACAGTGCAGCGGAAGGCAAACTGGTGTCCAGTGGTGGGGAGAGTCCTTGATTCCAGACTCACACAGAGCAGGGCCCTGGCACGTGTGTTTATAACCCGTAGCACAGGAGGCGGGGGAATGGGGTCACCCCCTTGGCTGAAATTCCAAAGAAGGGGACTGTGGTGAGCTCTGGGCCAGGATTCTAGGTGGGAAATCTCTAAGTGCCTTTATAGGCTCATGTAACAACAAGAAGATCCAACAGGTGTCACACGGCTTGTGGTCAAGGGTGTGTTCTCCCCAACGTTCAGTTGCTTTCACATTAGCGACCTTATTTTCATCATAACTTCATATACTTATAGTACAATGTTAATTAAATTTATTTAAAAAGGATTTTTACAAGAATCACTCAGGGGTCGTGTTACCACACCAAGAAGGAGCGTTTGCCCTGCCCCAGAGGAGGGCATCCAACCCACTTCAGGTTAATGAGAAAGAAGTATCTCCCAGACCCCGAGACCGCCTGTCGGAGAGCAAGTCGATGTTAGAGGAAGGAATTTCCGCCATCCCTGTCAGGAGGGTAGATTCAGCTCGCCTGCGTAGAGGATTTCAGGATTCCTACGGCCCAGATTCTAGCTCTCCTCCTTCCTTCCATTCCTAATGATGCTGTTCAGTCCCTGCCCCACTGTGGCAAATCAGGTTGTCACAGGGTAGAAAAGACTGCCCTCTTTGTTTTGTAGTTTGCTGGACCAAGAAGGAATGCATGGCCCTTCTTTTATATGTGAATCTAATTCACTCTTAAATAAGTAACACTTCCTTTGTAAAGTAAAACTCTGGGAAACAGGAAGGTCCAAGGAATACAAGTGACATTTTGGACCTGTCCTCTGAGCTAATTACTTCTGCACCCTGTGGAGCCCACAGGGTCTGTGGAAGGACTTGTCCCAAGGACATGCCCGCATGTCCTAAGGATGGCGGGCAGCAGAGGGTAAAAGCAGAAGACAAACCTGCTCTCCTTCAGCCCTTGCCCACGTATGCTTCCAGAACATTCCAGGCAGCCCCCAGCATTTGCATCAGACATTCTCCTACCTGGAATGCTCTTCCCTCCGATGTCTTAGTAGCTAACCCTTCACTTTCTTCAAGTCTTTCTAATCTCAAAGAGGACCTACAACCACTACCCTCACCTTCGTGGTGCTCCTAATTGCCTGTACTATTCCTTTTCCATCACGTTTAGTGCATAATTTACATGATCTTCAAGTTTACTGATTATTTATCTCCATCCTCCCCTCTAGAATGTGGGCTTCATAAGGTCATAGACCTTTGTGATCGTTCCCTGACACACCTCAAGAGTCTAGAATACCCTGATACACCACAGGCCTTCAGTTGTCAATTAAACAAATAAGTAGAAAGAGTTCCTTTTTTCTCAAGCCAGAAAATTCTCAGAATTTTCCATTGTCACCTGTAATCCTGGTAAAGACAAGGCTAGGTAGGGCTGATGAGTGCATACTCCAGGAGGGAGGTTCCGGGACATGTCATCACCTGACACTCCTTGACTTGTCATCCTAGATGACTTGCATTTCGCTTGAGAAATAACTGACCCTGCTCAACCTTGAGATGTCCACCTCTCACCACAGGGGCTACTGCAGTCCCCCCAGGGCTGAGCCTCAATTCTGAGAGTCAGTCTATTTTGGAGTAACCAAAGAGTGTTTGGAAGGTGAAAGGCAGATGAACGTTTGCTGTTTCTGGGCTTTTTCTCATGTGGGAGGCAGGAGATATAGATATTACACGATATGTATGTGGGAAAGTGCTGGGAATGAAGTCTACCAAAGTATACTATGTCCATGTGAGAGTACACCACGATACATCACATATCAATTGTGTATAATGCAAATCCAGTGTGTTTCCCAAAGCTACAAGAGCTATATATCAGATTGTATAAAATATGAACAAATATACATATATCTGGTTTTATAGATATAATGTATATGATATATATGATTTTACATACGATTATAAAGCACTAATTAGAGTAACACTGACAGAGAGAATGTCAAATAATAATGAGTAGAGCAAGCCAATCAGGACAAGGAAGGTACCAAGAGTGAAACTGATCTGATTTTGTGGTGTGCATGTAGGAATACGGCACAATGAATCCCACACCTACGTATAGTCATAATGCACCAGTAAAAAACAATAAAATAAATCACAGGCTATGATTTTGCTGTGTTTTACAGGAGATTATTTTGAAATCCTCATGGAATAAAAAGTTAGATGACATTAAAATGAAGAAGAATGAGAACAAGTCAGTCTCCGTTTGAGAAAGAAATCCCCCTTATAGATTCCAAAGAAGAGTGAACTAAATGTGGATATTGTCAGGGAGAAGTCTTCCCTCACTGGCAGAGGCTGCTTCATTAAAATCGACTTCACAGAAGAAAAGGAAAAGAAAGAATTCTTGTGATCACAATTTCAAAAATCTGGACTTCGTTTCTTAATTTATTTTATGCTTAATGCTCTAAGGTTTTTTGCTACATAAGAAAATATGCATTTTATTTGGGTATAGAAAGGGATGTCCTTATAATAAAACGCAAATTCTGGTAAGAAAATGGGAAGGGAGGGAAAGCATCCCCCTTGCATCATGATGGTTTCAGGTGTGAGAAGACCATCCTCCTGCCCTCGCTGATCAGATGAAGGTCTCCTTCTTGCCCTGAAGGAGAGAGCTTATTAACACAGCCACCTCTTCCTCCCAGACATTGCTGAGCACCAGGAGAGATGCTCTGCTATCAGTAGCCTTGCCTGCCACCTCCTGGAACCCGGCCTGTGTATCCGGTGACAGGTCCTTCCCGCTGTCTCTCTCAGGTCCTTCCCACCTCCCGGTGCTCAGCACCCTTCACAGTTCCCACCACCGTGTGTGTTGCTGTCTCCCCCACATCACCCTCCACAGTGACTAATCGTCTGCCCAGGTGTTTTCCTCTGAAGACGCTTCTGTCTGATCCCAGCAGCAGCAGTGTGTTTTCCAAATCTAGAGGAGCCTTCGAAGCTGGTAGGGCCAAAGCCCCACAGATGGAGGCAAAGGGACCCCCCACTGCGAGGCACTCCATCTAATGCTCTTGAAAGCCTGCCGGAGTGAGCGACAGGATGGCCTGTCTTCACCAGGCTTCAGACCTGATTTCCCTGCGATGAAATTTCACAAAGAAGGCTTCTTTCTCGAACTCACTGCCATGCAACATTCCAAGAGTGAGCTGAGAGAAGCCAAACCGTCAGCCATGCCAACCTTTTTTAGCATCTCAGAAGAAGAAATTTTGATCACTTCCAAATTTTACAGTGATTCATTTGACTTTCTATGCTCTGGGCATCGATTTCTGCCCTCAAGATAATATGGTTGATATGTAATTTTCTTGTTTCATAGTTGTCTTAACCTGGCTTCTTTAATAACTTGTGCCTGACATTTAACTTCCTGAGCAGGGAGTTCATGTGGGCTGTGAACCGCAGGGAAGAGAAGTCATTACAAAGGGAAAATGAGAAGGAAGGAATGACCGTTCAAGAGGACATTCTTTTGCTCATCACCAAGAACAATGGATGGCTGAGTCCATGGGATTTTTTAAGGATCATTAGGAAATGGTCTTGAAACGGTTGGCCCTGGAATGAAGGTAGGTATTTATCCATAGATGCCTCTCACTCCCCCCATTACCATCATTCGCCAAGTCCGGGCCCACGTGCAGTGACTCTCTCACACTTCTTTGTTGGACACACAAGAGCATGTGTGTTTCACGGTGCCCTGCACCTGCAGTATCCTAGAAGCCCTGGGTCAGGAAGGGAGAGGCACTCAGCATGGTCCCGCAGAGCAACTCGAGGTCCCTGTACAAAGCCCATCCAAGCCCACGTGGGAAGGACCACATGACAGTGTGGGGATAAAAGATAGGGCACAGAGAAGCTGAGGATGTCCAAGGAGTACCAGGGACAGTTATCCAGCAAGTCCAGGAAACATTTAGGTGAGCAAGACAAGGAGGCAGGGGCCACGTAACACCCAGGGCTGAAGGGTGCTTTGGATTCTCCAAAGGTCGGCCTGATTTCAGGGTGGGCATTGCAGGTGGACCTAGACGAATGGCCCCAGTTTTATCCTACCTCGAGCAAAATCAGCGTTGGTTTGAGGGCTCAGGGGATCCCAGCTCCTGTGGCTGCATTGCACCTGGAGAAGGGATCCCCATGAGAGGCAGGGTCTCCAGGGCCTGCTGTCACATGAGATGGAACCAGAGGCTGGACGAGAAAGACCAGGGTGCTTTGGAGCTGAGAGTCAGTCTGTCCTGCCCTCTTTTCACTCCCGGCTCTCCCCTGCCCTGGTGGAAGCCCCTCTGCTCTTCTACTGTCTTTTGAGTTTTCTTCCTGGAGAGAAACCTCAATAGAGCCAAAATAATCATTTTAACTCTTTCTTTCCCTCCCAGGCTTGAGTAATCTAAGTGATGAGTAAACAGAGTCACCACTTTTTCCACTTGGGGCCATCCAAGCCATCGTGTTAATGGCCTCCAAGAAACACATGAGTATTTCCACACTAAGCCACTCGACTGGCCGCGCCCTTGTTAGGAATTAGCATCTTCCAGAGGACAGGACTTTTTCCTCCTCCAACATCCCCAGAGCCTTTCTCTTCACATTCTTTCAGCTGATGCCACCCACCCTGCCTATAAACCCTAGACCTGAGTACAAAGGTTACTGTCAAGGTTAAAGTCCAGGTGACTGACAGCAAATGCCCAGGAAAGAGAAAAAAAAAAAAGATACAGATCACCTTGGTAGTTTCATCACAAAAGCTGAGCCAACAGGTGGATGCAGCAACGGGGTGAATCATGCCTGACAGAGAGGAAGAAAGGGCAGCCCCAAAGATCCCATTTCCTTGAGGCAGGGCATGTTCCCTGCATAAAAAGCCAGTTGGTGGAGGGCACCGCATCAGATCCCGCTGACCATACTGCCTGTTCTTCTCTGCACTCCAGGTGAGTCTCTTGGAACTTTTGATCACTCTCTCTAGGCGTTTGATTTGGTTGAACTGCATTGACGTTTCTGATGTCTTCTCTCTGCCCTCTGCTCAAAGCTGGTCATGGCCATGCAGACTGTCCAGCTTTGTTTTAAACGTGTACATGGTTTGGGCTTGAAGGGACTTTAGTGTCATTGGTTCTGCCCCATCTGATCTCGATGTGTTAGTAAGAAGGGGATTGACAGGTCCAAGGACCGAGTAGCACATTGAAAACTGGAACCGGGTCTGTAGCACCTCGATTGGCATGATTCTTTCTTTAGTCATCATTTTAATACCTCAGATCTTTATTCTCTCAATAAATATTTTCATTATCAGAATTGCATTTTTTCTCATTTAGAAATGTTGTTATAACAGTTGATTTTTAAAATTCAGCTTTATCAGTGTATAAATTACATAAAAATATGAATTCACCAATTTTAAATGTATAATTCAAGCTCTTTCCCAAAGTGATGGCATCATTTTACCTTCTCACCAGCAATGTATGAAAATTCAACTCCTCCACAGTCTTGTTATTATTTGGTGTTAGTAACCAAAATAAAAATATCAATAAATATTTTTAAAAACTTACTATATTTGGCATTTAGGCTGCTAAAAACTAATTGAGGCAACGGGGAATTTACTTCATAAACTACATTTTATTCAGGAGAATAAGAACTAAAACCCAAGCAGGAAGTTATCAGTGTCGGTTGATGAGGGCAAAGTGCTATAACAGTTGGAGGAGACAGAAATTTCTGGAGGGCTGGCTCTAGAAAATTCCCCAGAAGTCCAGCGGAGGTGATGTGCAGGGGTGGTGTAGTATTTGAAAGCACTTGAGGCAGAGGTGCCTGTGAGCCAAGTGACAAGTGGGATCATGGGGCGTTCTGGAGAGGTCAGAGTGGCCCTAAAGGTGGGGAGCCATTCTGGTTATGAGTAGGTGGGGTTTGCTTTGTCTCTCTCTGTCACATCTCTGAGTCTCACTCTGCCGGCGGGAGCCTCTGCTGGGCTGGGCTGTGCGGCTAGTGAGCTTTAAGGTGTGCAGCAGGAAAGCCCAGCTCCAGGGTCACAGAAGGATCACATTCTAGTCCCTCCTCCAAAGACTCAGAGATCACCCAAGTATTCTTTGTTGTGCAAAAGAGAGAAAGAAGAACCTGTGCTTCTTAAGGGATGGTTTCTGAGTTATTTCCTGCTCTAATCTTCTGTTCTGTCTCCAGGCCCAGCCGCCACTGAAGCATGAGTTCCCAGCAGCAGAAGCAGCCCTGCGCCCCACCCCCTCAGCTGCACCAGCAGCAGGTGAAGCAACCTTGCCAGCCTCCACCCCAGGAACCATGTGTTCCCCAAACCAAGGAGCCCTGTCACACCAAAGTGCCTGAGCCCTGCCACCCCAAGGTGCCAGAGCCCTGCCACCCCAAGGTGCCAGAGCCCTGCCACCCCAAGGTGCCTGAGCCCTGCCACCCCAAGGTGCCTGAGCCCTGCCACCCCAAGGTGCCTGAGCCCTGCCACCCCAAGGTGCCAGAGCCCTGCCCCTCAACGGTCACTCCAGTGCCAGCTCAACTGAAGACAAAGCAGAAGTAACATGGTCAGAGCCAGGCCTCTGAGGAGCCCACCACGGGATGCTGGACCCCTTTCCCCTTCTGGCTCTCAAGTTCCGCCCATCCTATAGGACTTGCTGTATCACCTAAGTCACAGTCCCTCCCTCATTTGCAACCAAAACCATGTGCTAGGAAGCTTTCCTTCCTAAACTTGGGGGCATCTGAGCCTCTGAATTAGGCAGAGGATGGGGGGGGGCTTGGCACCTGAGCTGGGTTTTAGCTGCTCAGAATTTGTCTGAAGAGGGACTTAAGGGGAACCCAAGGGATCCAGCTCTGTCATTGTCCCCATTAAATTCCCTTCATGCCTCTGCTGACTGTGTGCGTCATTGTCTGACTACTCTCCTTTTCCTCCTGAGGTGGGAGCTGTGTACGGAGACAGGAGGGGAAAGGGGGCTTGGTTCAGAAGGCATCAATCCTGACGCTGGGCGTGTGGGAGGTCCTTACCACCAGGCCACACAAAGGCTGCTGCTTTGGGCACGCAGGGAAGGGGCAGGGCTCTCCCCCTGCTGCTCAGTGAGTCACACTGGAGTTGAGTTAGTACTTGTCCCAGCTGAGCCAGAGGTGCCTGTGAGTCAGGTGACAGGCCCTCTCACCCCGAGTGCCCTGCCTCCAAATCCGACTTCTTCAAACAACTCCTGTTTATTTCAAGGAACTTGGCTGCTGCGTAGGGGTCTGCTCCTCCTCGTTTGTTTCTTCTGGGGAACCCAAAATTCCACTCTTGTTATCTCAGTCCATCCTCTCTATTCTCCGAGTGCCCCTGCTGTGCCAGAAAGGGGACAAGGGGAACCCATGGTACCTTCCAGGGACACTACCGTCTCCTAGGGACACCCTTCACTCCCCGCCGCCACCTCTCATTCAAACACCCACACAACCAGACCTGGCCTCCTCACAGAGCAATACGCAAAAGCTGGTCCACTGGAATCCCAAGGCAGAGACTTTTTGTACACACATTGTAGTGAAAACCACAGGAAATGGAGATTGTTAAGCCCACCCACATCTTCCTAGAGTATAAGGAGACATGAAATGAAACAAAACAGACACTAACAGGGCATCAATATGTGTGTATATACTGGCATAAGATTGGTACTTTTAAATTTTTATTTTTAATTGATGCATAATAATTGTACATATTTATGGTATACAGTATGATGATTCAATGCATATGTGCAATATATACTGATCAAGTCAGGGTAATTAGAATTTCAACTCATGGTTTTTTCATATTTGGGGACTTTGAACTCTCTCTTGCAGTTTATCCTAAAATATATAATTTCTAAAGTAAACTATAGTCATGCTACTCTGTTATAGAACATTGGAGCTTATGTTACTGGGGACAAAGCACATTGCCCCGTGGTGCTATAAAAAGAAACATATTTTCCCTAGATTGGAAAATTAACTAATGAAAATATTATCAGCATTTGGTAAAACTCAAGCCATGGAGATTCTTTGATTCTTTTTCCCTGATTACATTCTTTAAAATCATACTATTTGAAAAACATTTACTTAGAAGTCTTTTTACCCTATGTCTTCTTGCTTAAGTGATAAATGAGATTTACCATCACATTCAAGTGAGTGTCTTCTAGTACCACAACCAACTGACCCAAAAAGCAAATAGTAGAAGGTATGTTCTACAAAATGAAATTGACCAAGTCACACTACACACATGTATGAATATATCACACAAACTCCACCATTTTCTATATCTGTAAAGCATATCTATGAAGTACATCTATAAATCACCAATTTAAAAAGCAATGAATCGAAGGAAGACCGGTAGAGTAAAGGAAGAGGAACAGAGAGAGAGAGAAAAGGGGGAAGAGAGAGGAAATGCTGGGGGCTGAAATGAGCAAATTATACTCTTTGTGTGTCTGATTATGTCAAAATGAACCCCACTATTATGTATAACCATACATACTAATAAAACATTTAATAATGTGTTCTGATTAAGCTATTTGTATTAGCCTAGGGTAGCTGCAGTAACAAATGGTCCCTGTTACTGTTGCTCAGTTCAGTAGAAGTTGTTTATTCCTGGTGTCCAGGGTGGATTGGCAAGGTCTTTGCTCCAAACAGTCATGAAGGGACCCAGGTTCCTTCCCTCATATGCTCTTGTAACTTCTGAATGCCTTATTTTCCTCTGAATTCAGACACAAGAACAGGGAAAAATACTAAATATGGAGAATACACCCCTGCATTTATCCTCTTGGAATCAAAAATGATATATGTCCTTTCTGTTCATAATGGCTTGGGTGGAACCTGGTCACACTGGCCCTACCTACCTTATCAAGTCCAGAAACATAGGCTATTGGTGTTCCCAACGAGAAGAGGAAAACGTAAACGTCAGGGAGCCGGTTAAGCTTCCGCCATAGTTCACACTTCTGGTCCTCAAATGTCTATTGACTCCTCTTGTCTCAGAAGCAGAACACAATTCCCCAAGGGGGTGGCGGGGTGGGGACCAGATTCCCAGCTAGACCAAAACATAAGGTCTCAGGGTGACATGGAATTCTCTTCATCATGCCTTCCTAGGACAACCGTAGGCTCAGCAAACTACCAAACAAACAGGGAAACAATTCTTCCTGTTGCCCAGCATCCAACATGGTGCAGGCATGGACAATCTGACCATAAGCCACCACCTGCAAAGGAAAGTAAGAGGAGACAAATGGCAGCCACCGGACTTCTGTGTTCTGAAATCCACCTGGGCAGGCACGGGGAGGCCACCTTGTACCCCAACACCAGCATTCCTGTGGTGGTTCCTTGTTAAGGTCTTGTTCTGCCTTTACCTGTCATCCTGGGACTATAGACTGGGCGCTCCTTGGTCAGTTCACCTGTGTGCTCACTGTACCTGAGGTCTTAAGGCTCTTGAGAACATGTTTATGTTTGTGTGTGTGTGTGTGTGTGTGTGTTGGAGGACTGTTCTGTTTTGTTTGTTTTTTGAAATCCAGCCTCTGATTATTATGGGGATATCATTCCTCCAAAACTTAATAAACTTCTTCTAAACCAATAAACTAACATAGTTTCTTCCAGTCAGTTCTAGATGCCAGTAATTATATACCCAGATTTCTTTCCCAGAAAAAATTCTTAGGTTGTTTGGCTTACTTATGTTATTTCTTATTTATTTGCTTTCTTTTCCTCACATCTTTCTCTCTCCACCACAGCTTCTTTGACACTATTAGGAAAAAATGAATTTACATAGGAAGGCATTAAACCTGAGTTTCCATGGCTTTTTGTTTCTCAAAATCATTCTGAATTTTCTCTCTTTCTATCCGGGGTCTGGGAGTAGTCATCTTTCTTAACACTGCAGATTTCTGGTTTTTCTCATTTCCTTTCATTTCTGCTTGCAATACAGTCGATTTTTCTTTCTTTTTTTAAAAAATAGCTTTGCTGTGGATGGGGGTACATGCCTGTAATCCCAGCAGCTCTGGAGGCTGAGGCAGGAAGATTGCAAGTTCAAAGCCATCCTCAGCCACTTAGCAGGGTCCTAAGCAACTTGGCAAGATCCTGTCTCTAAATAAAAATAAAAAGCAGGACTTGGGATGTGGCTCAGTGGTTAAGGACCCCTGGGTTTAGTCCCCAGTACTAAAAATAAAAAGCCATAATTCACACAATTATAAAATCATCCTTTTAAACTGAACATTCAGTAGTTTTTAGTTTATTCACAATATTGGACAATCATCACTAATATCTAATTCCAGAATACATTCATCCAAAAAGAAACTCTATATGGGGATTGGCTTATTTCACTTAGCATGACAGTCTCCAGTTCCATTCATTTTGCAGGCAAATGCCATAATTTCATTTCTCTTTGTGGCTGAGTAATATTCCATTGTGTATATATTCTTTATCCACTCACCTGTTGAAGGGCACCTAGGCTGGTTCCATAGTTTAGCTTTTGTGAATTGAGCTGCTATAAACATTGATGTGGCTGTGTTACTATAGTATGCTGACTTTCAGTCCTTTGGGTATAGACTGAGGAGTAAAATAACTGGGTCAAATGATGGTTCCATTCCAAGTTTTCTGAGGAATCTCCATACTGCTTTCCAGAGAGTTTGCACCAATTTGCAGTCCCACCAGCAATGTACAAGTAAACATTTTTCCTTACATCCTCACCATCAACATTTGTTGTTGTTTGTATTGTTGATAATTGCCATTCTGACTGGAGTGGGATGAAGTCTCAGTGTAGCTTTAATTTGCATTTCTCTAACTGCTAGAAATATTGAACATTTTTTTCATATTTTTGTTGGCCAATTGTATTTCTTCGTCTGTGAAGTTTCTGTTTAATTCCTTTGCCCATTTATTTATTGGGTTATTTGGGGGTTTGGGTGTTACTTTTTTTAGTTCTTGGTATATCCCATCTTTATCCCATTTACTTCACATTCTTGATTGTTCACAAACATTTTTTGCCGCAGTCTGGCTGGGCACAAAATTTGTATGTGAGCTCATACAAACCTGTGGATTTCCCCAGAACGTGTTTGTAGAGTGCCGGTGTGAGTTCGGGAATAAAGAATTGCTGTTTGAATCTACAAAGCTGTGAGTGGCTCGTGATTTTGTGCCCAGCCAGACTGCAGCATTTTGTGGCCTGTACGCGGAACATCTGAAGAGAAGGTAAGTGAAATTGTTCGCCCCTGAGGAAGAGCGAAAGAATGGGTTACCATTTCAAAAAACAGTGCGTTCTTGTTTTGATTTATTTTGTTTTTGTTTCAAGCTGCCTATCCCTAGAAATTTCTCAGGCAAACTGGGGAAAATGGTTGACTCAAAGTTTGAAGTTGTTCGCCTCCGAGGAAGAGAAATTGTTAGAGGAAGGAGGCACCCCAGTAAGACCAAGAACAGTTACGACATATGTTGATATAATACAAAAATGTAACCCATGGCTTTTTAAAGAGAAGTTGTTAAATATACATCATGGTATCCTGTAGAAGGATTTTTCTTCAACAAGAAAGAGATGGCTAGTTCTGTTTACTACATTTGTCTAAGATCTTGGTTTTTACAGACATCTAATTAATTTACAAAGCTAAAGTGTTAAAATATCAATCACTAAATATAAAATCAAGTACTCTTACTTATTAAGTTCCATAAGGTAATATATTTAAACATTATGTGTGTTTTCATAAATTGGTAAATGGAAAAAAGGTTTAATATTGCTTTGGTCTGTGTCTTTGCTGAGACAAGGTTACTAAGAGTTAAGATTCTATCATGTGTAATTTATATACAAAGAGTATAAGAAGTTTCAGTTGGGTTTCAATTATAGTATTATAGTACCATAAAAAAACATAAAAGTATTTCATCTTATTAAAGTGGAGTAATTTGTCTAAATCAGAAATTTTATAAGGGTTGTTTCAGAATGTGAATTTATAAAAAGGGTTAATGGTTAAAAAGGAGATATAAAAAGATTCTAGATGTGGAAATATATTTTAATATAAAAGGTTAAAGGAAAAAGAAATGTTTCTAGATGAGATAATCTCTGTGTGGTAAAGTAAAAACTTGTAAAATGTCATTTTAAAAGATTTTGAGGAAACTAGACTTACTTTAAAAGCTTGAGAAAGGAAGAAAGAAGAAAAAGGTATTTGTACATGGCAGATTGAGACAAAGCTTCTTAATGGAGTAAAAAAGGCCTTTGGTTGAAGGGCAGCCATGTAAACTAACATTAAGTGATTTAAACAGAATCTAAGCCTCGTTTAAAAGAGTGAAGCTATAGGTGGTGAAAAAGTACATTTAAAAGTACAGTATAGATGATAATTGGAAGGCTTTAAAAGGTTAAATTGAAGGTGGTTAAGGTGCCTTCGTGACGGAGGAAAGATTGTGTCATTCGAAGCCTAGTTAATCTTAAAAACATAACTTTAAAAAAAAAACATGAAAATGGGAAGATAATAGGATAAAAGATACTTAGGTAAAGAAGATTAAAAATTTGAAGTGAAAAACTTTAAAGACAGAAGTATAGAAAGTTAAAAAGAAAAGAAGATAGAAAAGATGTAGGAAGATAAAAAAGATGTAGGAAGACAAGAATTAGAAAATGGTTAAAAATGTCAAGTAAAGGTATTTCAGATAAAAAATACAAAAAGCTAAGACAACTATTAGATACAGATATTCAAGATAGAATTAAAATGTATTTATTAAAGCAAAAAGAGGGAATTGGAAAGGGGTATATACCCCCAAAGATAAAATAACCCTTTTTACTCTAAACTTTTTAAATTTGGATTCATCAGGACTTAGTGCTGCGGAAAGGCATATGTGTCCAAAAAATGTACATAAGCCTAAGGTACTTTGGAAAGATATTCTAACAGGACAATGGAAAGGTTCTGACCCAGTGATTGTCTGGAGTCGGGGTTCTGTTTGTGTTTTTCCACAGGGAGAACAGCAGCCGATTTGGATTCCAGAGAGATTAACCAAAACAATTTCTACAGATCAAAAAGAAGATGATTTGACCCAAATCCATAACAGCTGATATCCAGAGCTCCAGCTTGGCTATTCTTACATCTGCGACAGTGATTAACCAGGGTGATTTTTTCAATATCTATTTTACTATTGCATTTTTCCACATCATAAGGTTCTATTTTTATTTTTGAGCTCATACAGACCTAGGTTAATGTTTTTCTGATCAGTTTTATTTTTTGAATGTGGAGTTTTTAAACATTGCAATGGAGATTTTACCTATGTAAAGCTACAAGGCCTTTACATTGTCTTATGTGTTGTACGTTTGTGTGCACATTTGTGTGTATTGTGTGTATTGTATGTCTGTGTATGTGTATGTCCATATATCATATATGAGTAGCGCTCATGAAAAAATGGATCCGAATTATTTTTTTTTATTCACGTGATTTAAATGGCTTAATTTAAATTAGGTAAACAGCTGTTAAGGATTGTTTTTAAAGGTGGTTAACAGATCTGTTTGTTTACTAATTTAAATTAGGTAAACAGCTGTTAAGGATTGTTTTTAAAGGAGGTTAACAGATCTGTTTGTTTACTTTCACCTTTCCTTTTCATTATATTTATATTTCTGTTCAGGATAATGTCTCTTTAGCATCATTGCCAGAATTCCTATCTTCATCCCAGTGCCAGTGAAGACAAAGATAAAACCAAACTACAGCTTCTATGATAGCTATCACAGTAAACTGTATAAACTGATGCATCAATGAATATAACTCAACAAGTAATGCTCAATCAAGGAGTCAACTTACTTTGGGAGGAAATGGACATATTGATAGACTCCTCCGCTTTGAACTGCTTGCAGAACTTGCCTGGACTATGTATCACTTGTATACATTGTGAACTATCGTTTGGTGCAGCGAATTGTGGTAGTGCTGGCATATCTTTGCTGATGGTGTCACCAGTGATGCAATTTTTCCAAAGGAGCCGTCAATTGGCTTGGTGTCGTGGCATTTCTGTATCCTCCTCCCTTCTGCTAATGATGGTCTAAAATTTGGGGGCCAACAGAGGTGAGGCAAAGAATCTCATCCCCCGACTGGTGCATAGACCTATCCACAAGTATGGCTGTATGCTGGACCGGCAGTCAGTGACGGGTATGATCCAATTGCAGTGGTATCAACCTAAGACAGGAGGCTGACGCCTAGAGGTCAGTTTTTCCCATAACGGGTAAGAACCATATGTTGAATTGGACAACCTACCAGGCATGGTCCTTAAGCCACATTGCTTGCTGTTTAATTAATCAGAAGGGGGGAGATGCTGAGAGCCATTAGCCAAGTAGGTATGACAATTTCCTTGCCAGCGTACCCCATGTTGCTTAGAGGAAGGACTCGTGGTAAAATGGACTTGCCTTGGACATTTTGCAGTGACATTTCATGTAAGGTGACCTTGCTCAAGGACCAGGGCGGATCTGGGTTTAGGGCAGATCAGGGTTTAGGGCTCTCCTTGGGTTTAGGGCGGTTCCAGGTTTAAGGTGTACCCTGCTGGGAATAGGGCGTATCCTGCTGCCTCACGTGTGCCCGCTCCAGTAGTTCCCGTTGAGTTCTCCCGGGATTCAGAGAGTTTTTGGGATCCAGAACGTGGAACTTGGGAGAGAACGTGGATTTCCCCAGAACGTGTTTGTAGAGGGTCGGTGTGAGTTTGGGAATAAAGAATTGCTGTTTGAATCTACAAAGCTGTGAGTGGCTCGTGATTTTGTGCCCAGCCAGACTGCGGCAATTTTTAATTTTGATAGTTTGTTATTTTTCTACTTTTGTTTCTTGAGCTTTTAATGTCATAACTAAGAAATCATTTCCTAACTCAAGGTCGTAAAGATTCACACCTACATTGTTTAAAGAGTCTTATATTTTTCACACCTATGTTTAGGTCTGTGGTCCATTTTGAATGAACTTTTGTATACAGTGGACATAGTGGTCCAATTTTATTTTGTTGCAGGTGAATATCTAATTGTTCTAGCACCATCTGCTGAAAAGACTACTTTTCCCACTTAGTAGTTCGGGCATTCTTGTTGGAAATCAGTTGACCACTGACGTTGGGGATTTGTTTCTGGACTTCTCTTTTTCCTAGAATCATATTCTCTTGACTACTGCAGGTTGGTAGAGAGTTTCAAAATTGGAAAGTATGAGTCTTCCACTCAGGCCTGTGTTTTCAAGACTGTTTTGCTACTCTGAGTTCCTTGCATTTCCACTTGAGTATTAGGACCCACTTGTCAATGTCCATAAAAGAAAACAGGTACCTGGGATGTTAATGATAATTACATTAAATCTATAGATCAATTTGGAGATTATTGCCATCTTAACAATATTAAGTCTTCCAATCCATGAACGCAAGAACTCTTTTCATTTATTGAAGTCTTCTTTAATTCCTTTCAATATATATATATATATATATTTTAGTTTTTGGTGTACGAGTCTTAAGCTTCTGTTAGTTTTATTCATAAGTGTGTTATTATTTTGGTACTATTATAAAAGTTATACTATTATAAAAGTATCACTATATATTACACTATTGCTTTTATTTTCAAATTATTTATTACTTGTGTAGAGAAATTCAATTGATTTTTCACATTGATCTTGTTTTCTTGGTGAATGCATTTATTAGTTCTAATAGTGTGTGTGTGTGTGTGTGTGTGTGTGTGTGTGTGTGTTCTTGAGATTTTCTATATTCAAGATCATTCCACCTGTGAACAATGAGAGTATTCTATTTTCTTTATAATTTGAATGCCTCTTATTATTATTTTTTTTTTGCTGAATTGTCCCAGCTAGCACATCTAATATAACATTCAAAAAACGTGACACGAATACACATCTTTGTCTTATTACTTATTTTAGTGGGAAAGAAACCAGTCTTTCATTATCAAGGATAAATTTGGCTTGGGCGTTTCATATATGGCCTTTATCAATTTAAGAAAGTTTTTTCCTATTCCAGGTTGTTGAGTGTTTTTAATCTTCTTTGTGTTAACGAATTTGATTAACTAGCATTTTGTTGGGAGATTTTTCAACTATACTCTTTAAGAGATACTGATGTGTATTTATCTTGCAATGTTGTTATCTGGTCTTGGAATGAGGGTGATATTGGTCACATGGAATGAGTTAGTAAAACTTTCCCTTCTATTTTTCAAATTATTTTTAATTATAATAAGATAAATATAGCATGACATTTATCTTTTTAACTATATCCTCACGTGCAGATCAGTGGTAATTAGCCCTCTTTTACTGTGTTAAGAAAATTTGTGAATATTGATGTTAACTGTTCTTAAAATACTTGGTAGAATTTCACAGTAAAACCATTGAGACTGGCCTTTTCTTTGTGGTAAAGTTTTTGTATTTTTAATGTAATCTTTTTACTTGCTATAGATATTCAGGTTCTCTGTTTCTTTATAAGTCAGTATCAGTAGTTTGTGTCTCTCTGGTAATTTATCCATTTCATCTATACTATCCAATTTCTTGGTGCTCATAGTTGGTATTCAAATAATTTTGTTGGTCTCGTTTTCATTTCTGTAAGGTCAGTAGAGATTCTGACTCAGGACTGGTTTTGGTAATCTGCATCTTCTCTCTTTTTTTCTTGATCATCTAGCTACAGGGCTGAGATTTTTGTTGATCTTTGTACTTATTTTTCATTTCCTTGATTTCCCATTTTTATTTTATTCAATACCTCATTCATTTCTACTCTAGTCTTTAGTATTTCCATATTTCTCCTTGCTTTGAGTTTAATTTGTTCTTCTGCATCTTAAAAGTTCTCTGACATTATTGATTTGATGTGTTCTTTTTAAAATGTAGACATTTACAATCATAAATAAGATTTCCCCAAGGCCTGCTTTATCTAAACCCCATAGAAAGTTTTTACCTGGTGCATTACAATTATACATGATAGGGGGATTCACTGTGACATTCATACACACACATAACAGAATTGGTCAATTTCCTTACCCGGGACCTCCCCTTCTTTTGCCCCTCTCCTCCTCTCCCCGCCCCCCTGACTTCCTTCCTCTACTTTATGGGTCTCCCTTCTATTTTTATTAAATCTTTTTATGTATTTTTTCCTAACTTCCACATATGGGAGAAAATGTACAACCCTTGACTTTCTGAGTCTGGCTTATTTTGCTGAACATGAGGCTCTCTACTTTACTTCCCTTCAAATGACATAAATTCATTCTTCATGGAGGAATGAATCTCCATTGTGTATGCATACCACATTTTCTTTATCCATTCATCTGTTGATGGGCACCGAGGCTGGTTCCATAACTTGGCTGTTCTGAATGACGCTGCTATACACACAGGTGTACATGTTTCACTCTACTGTGCTGACTTTAATTCTTTTAGAAAAATACCCAGAAGTTATATAGCTGGATCATATTATATCCCATAAGTTTTAATATATGCTTTCATTTTCATTCCTTTCAAAGAATTTTCTAGTTTCCCTTGTATTTTCTTCTTTGACACATTCATTATTTAGGGATATATTTAATTTTCACAATTTGTGGATTTGCCAAAGTTCTTTCTCCTATTCATTTCTAATTTTATCCCACTGTGGTGAGGGAGCACACCTTGTTTGATTTAAGTTCTTTTAAATTTACACACAGACAGTCCCCGACTTAGGATGGTTCCGCTGGCCACTTTTTAAACTTACATTAGTATGTAAGCAATGGTCTTTGTTTGGGGCAAGAAAACAAGTTTTATTTAAAGGATAGAACAAAGAGTGAGAAACTCCCCACGAGAGGAGGGGGTCCAGAGCTGGTGCCCAAGGGAGTGGGGGCGTCTCACCCCTTTATAGATTTCAGGTTTCTTTTCGTCTCCTGCTCCCTCCTCCCCTCCTGCCTACATGACCAAAAGGTGGGAAAGGAGCCACTCAGGGGTACTCATTCACAACTCTTTGCTGGAAGGAACAATTCCTCGAGGCAGGTAACCTTGGCAACAGGTTTCAAGATGGAGGAAGTGTTTCTGGAGGGATTCGCATTTTATTTCATTTTGAATTAGCCCCTGTCTTCCTGACCCAATCATTCCTTTTCTACACCACCTGTCCTTCTCCTGGGTCTCATTTCCCCCTCTGATTAAGGATGCTTACAGTTGTAAGGGGAAATGGATGATGACTGCTCTGGCTGCTCGGGGCTGAGAGGGGGCGAGTTGGGGCAAACAGTTGAGTTGACCTTTTAGGGATGTTTGGGTCAGTAGAGTGACCCACGGTAAAAGTCTGGTTTGGAAAAAACAGGTTGTAAAGTCATCTGAGAGGTGAGTGCTTCTATGAGAGAAACAAAAAGACATGAGTACTGGAATTAGATTAATACAAAATAATGTTGTAGCACCTGGAACCTGTCGATGAAGAAGATCGTGATGATGATAGAAACCAGTAGTTTTTCATCAAGAGCTGCAAGGGCTAAGATAATGTCTCCATAACAAGGCCAGTGAGGGCATGGCCTCTCTTTGGGAATGTACATCTTTAAGGTTATCAGTTATATTATCAGAGTTATCAGGAATATAAACACAACACTTTGTTTTTATAATGTCACAGATGTCCCCTTAAGATGTAGTTTTCTAATGACTTCTGATTTTTTAAAATACCTTTTTATTGACATAAATTGTGTCTAGTAGAGATCCCTTTTATCTCAGTCACTTAGGGACAAATAATCATACAAATAAACAGAGATTAAGTCTGCCTGAGTAGGAGGTTAGGAAGATTTGTAGCCCTTAAATTGACTAAAGAAGCTTCTGACTGTCATGGTCTCGTTGGATAGTCAGCAGGTGCTCCTGTCTTATAGCCTGCAGCTTTATTTACTCCTGGTGGGGCTGACACAAGTGTACATCTTGAGTCACATTAAAAGAACTCTTGTCTTTTCTTTTAAATGCCCAGGTGTGGCTGTGCTTTGGTTGTAACTTGTTTTGTTGGGTATTTAAGATCAAGATGGTCAGCTTGACCTTGTTCCTAGCTATTGTTAAGAGTCAGCTGAGTTCCCTCAGTGGGTCCCTTTTGGGAACTTGTGAACAGCCTCTTACCCTCTCTTCTGCCAGGATAGGTGAGCACCTTGTTGACCATGTGGCTTTCCTTGAAGGCACCAGGGACATTTTTTCCTCTGGTGACCCTCCTCTTTGCAGCATGTGCACTGGTCAGCTTCCTGTGCTCCAGGGTCCTACTGATTGGGAGTCATGTGGCCCAGAGTCATAAAGCCCTAAGAGGGCCTCCTCATTCTCTGGGTTCAAGCTCTCTCAGAGGACAAGAGCCAAATATTGGCTATTTTTTCCTGGCCCTTTTACTTCCTTAACTTTAGTTTCTTTAAAAGTTTTGGGGTTTTGCCAGGCACAGTAGTACACACCTGTAATCTAGCAGCTCGGGAGGCTTAGGCAGGAGGATCTTAGGTGGCAAGCAACTCAGTGAGACCCTGTCTCTATATAAAATACAAAACAAAAAGGGTGGCCCGGGTTGTGGCTCGTGGTAGAAGGCTTGCCTAGCATGCATGAGGCACTGGGTTTAATCCCAGCACCACATAAAAATAAATAAAATAAAGGTATTGTGTCCATCTACAATTAAATATATAGTTGTAGGGGGTGGGGGGCTGGGGCTGGGGAGGTGGCTCATTAGTTGAATGCCCCTGGGCTCAATCCCTAGTATACCCCCCAAAATCTTGATTTTAAACATCTAGCAAGCCAGTTTCACCAGTCTTAAAGTAGGAGTCCTGGGTTTTAAAATTAACATCTATAACTTTATGCTTATTTATCCCTTTTAATTAATTTGTGTCAGTATTAGTACTGGAAGTCACCCTACATCATGTCTGTCCTATAGGTAATGGCCTACTATCTCAAATTAACTCAGGCTGTTATATTAGAATTTTAACTTTTTGCAAGGCATTAACAGATAATAGTTATAAAATTTGCAAGGAAAATATAAAATGAAATTAAGAAGAATAAAAATATGTTGAATTTGTATAATATCTACGAATAAAGAAACACAATTTTTATAATCTCAAATATTTATTTCAACATTTAGTTTGAAGAGCACCAACTTGGTAAAATATTCTTCTAAACCTTATATTTTAAAGATTCGTATACTTGGAAGATATGAATACATCTAGTATACAAAGAAGCCAGCAACAGCACCACCATTACACTTATGTTCTTATGTTAACCAAGTTTGGCTTTTAAAGAAAAATTCAGAATCTGCATTGTAGTGTAGTGTAATACTCTAAAGCAACAGTTGTTGTTTAGCCAGAGTTTTACAAACCCTAGTTCCTTGAAGCCTAGTTTCTCTAAATAACAAGACTTAACAGACATAAGAGATTATCTCCATAGATAAGAGCAGATTAATGTTTTAAGAAATCTTTGTTACTTCAACACATAGAGGGTTAAACTTTGGTTTATATCAGTACATTAATATTTGACCTTAGGAGAAAACCTTAAAGAACTTAAACTGATTGTGCTAATTACATATAACCAATTTAATTACACACAGACTTTTTGAAATTTACACTCCACAAACCATTTTGCAACTTCGACATTCTACAACTTTTTACCTTGTCATACAAAGTCTTTCTCATCCAGAAACATTTCTTTGTCCTTTTACTTTCCATACTAAAATACATTTCCATACCTAGCACCTTCTTATCTCTTTCCTAGCTTTTTAAATTCACATTCTGAAACAATCCTTATGAAATTTCTAAATTTCCAGGGGAAGCTGGATCCTTTGTTTGGGGACCTGTGCTGAGGGACACATCACAGCTGAAGAGGGTGGTAGAGGGCAGCTGCTTACCTCATAGTGGCCAGGAAGGAGGGAGAGAGAGAGAGAGAGAGAGAGAGAGAGGACAAGACAGACTGTTCAAGAACATGCCCCGAGTGACCTAGGGCTTCCTCCAGCCGAGCCCCACATCCCGAGGTTTCCACCACCTCCCAGTAGTACCACCAGCTGGAGACCAGGCCTTCAGCACCCGGGCCTCTCCCAAACCCTTAAGAGCCACAGGATCAACGGCATAATAATTTTTTTTTCAATATCCTTTTCTTTAAAACACCCCTTAGGGACGTAAGAAAGCATCCTTGGGCAGAGGAAGGAAGTGTTACTCAGAAGAATCAAGACTCAGACCTGTCCTCAAAGAGTTATAATAGACAAGGTTTTGTGATTCAAAAATAAATTTATCCTACCCTGAGAAGTTAGAAACATGATCGATCTTTCTCATTCAATTTCGATTCCCATTTTGGACACTTGGGACCACAAGAAAAGAATCACATTTTTTTTTAACTCCTCTGGTCAATGTAAGGGAGACTCTATTGAGGTCCCAAGGCCATACGTGGCTTGGGGAGGAGGCCACCCTTTGGGAAAAGGAGCCAGGGGAGCGGTTTTATTGACCTCTTGGGGCGGAGGTGGCTGGGTGGCCACACTTCTTCTTGTGGCCCTTGACAGCCCTTGGGGGCCCAGGCGGGCGTAACTCTTGCGACAGATGGTCTCTCCCAGTTGGACTCCGGGCAGGTTGGCCCAGGGAAGGCGCCATGCTGCCACCTCGCAGGTGAAGCACCAAGTGCAGGGGACTCTTTCTTGATGTCGTGATCTGAGAGCGCGGCCATCCTCCCGCATCTGCCTGCAGACACAGATGCAGCTGGTCAGCTGGGGTGTTCTGCTGGTCTTGAATTTTGGCTCTGACATTCTCCATGGTGTCATTGGGCTCGAGCTCCGGGGTGACAGTCTGTACCCATGGGGTCTTCACAAAGATCTGCATCTCTGCGTCCGCGGCTGGGGAAGCTCCTTGGAGAGAAAGGGTGGCAGAAGCAGCCACGTTCCCCCATTTCATGAGCTGACTTGACTAGGAGGCCAAACCCTTAGTAAACTGTCTGCACAGTGACAGGAACTTTGCAGATTCTAGACAAACAGTGAAGACACCAATGTTTTTCAAATGTAGGGCCCGAACACCCTAGAAAGTAATTTCAGAGGTGAACAACAGTGGTAGGACCCTGAATGCTTTTGTGTTGGTGGAGTAAGAATGTGGCATACATGGCCAAGCGTGGTGGCACATGCCTGTAATCCAAGCAACTGGGGAGGCTGAGGCAGAGGACTGCAAGTTCAAAGCATCCTCAGCAACTTAGTGAGGCCCTGCCTCAGAAGGAAATAAAAAGGACAGGGGATGTAACTCAGTGGTGAAGTGTCTCTGGATTCAATCCCCAGTACCAGAAGGAGGGGAGGGAGGGATGCGGAGTGGGGGAGAGAAGTAGAAGGTGGTGGCACACATGAGAGTCTGACAGTTTGACTTCCATACAATCTGTGTTCTAAAGACTGCTGAATTTTATGCAGGACATCCACCAATTCCTAAAAGCTCTTTACCCGCAATAGTATCACTTAGAAAAAATGAGTCAGAAAATAAACAGTAATAAAGTTTTTACGTCTTATTTTCTACTTCTGTGGAAGTCACTTTCTTGCTGGAGCAAATATGGTGGTGGTGGTGGTAAGATAAATAGTGATGATTCGCTGCTGCTAATAAACTCCCACTTATTGAGTTTCTAATTGGGTGTCAGGCATTGTCCCAACCAAGCGACGTGCACAAATTCAATTTCATGCCAGAGACTAGTTCATGATTTTAACACCCGTTTCCCCACTTTACAGTAAAGAGATGGAAATTCTCAAGAGTTAAATAATTTGTCCCTCAAAACAGTCAAGCAGGAATCAAAGATCATGACATGAGTTTGAATATGGAAATCATCTTTTAAAAGAAAGAGAACACTTATCCTGTCGCCAAAAATAAAGTTGCTTTATTCAGAAAGTGGAAGAAGAGTTACAGTTGCCCACATGGTAGAAACTCCTGCCCAGGTGACAGGCAGGGAAGACACCCTCTGATGGCACCGAGCAGGTGCACGGCTGCTCTTCCTTCTGCAGGGCTGGATGCTGGCACAGCCGGGCACTGTCCTCTCTATGCTCCTCACTGTCAGCAGGGATCACAGGCAGACGTAGGCTAAAGGAAGAGAAGAAGGTTCTGTATGCTTGATAAGCTTTGAAGATGAAGATGAAGATGTTGCTGTGGAATTAGAGCAGCCAGCTTTCCTCGTCTGGTCATGATCTCAGTGAATCTTGAAGCTGTTACTTGCTCTTGGGTGGGCACTTCTGCTGGCAGGGCGGAGGAGGCTGCACAGGAGGGCATTTTTGCTGATACTGTCTAGGTGGACATGGCTCCGGACACTTGGGGGGTGGGCATGGCTCCGGACACTTGGGGGGTGGGCATGGCTCAGGGCACTTTGGAGGTGGGCACACTGGGGGTGGCTGGCAGGGCTGCTTGCACTGCTGCTGTTGATAAGACATCCTTCTAGAGTCTCGGAATCTAAAAAAAAAAAAAAAATATGACAGTATTCACAAAAGGATTCCTACGGAGAAACAAGGCAATGATTATCGACATCAGGGACATTATTTTTCTCTCCAAGAATATACTTTAATCTCCCAACTCCCCGTGTATGACTTTGTGACTCCTCCCTTCTATTTTAGTAATTTGTTTCAGACTTGGGGAAACCTCCTTTTATCTCATGCAATTTTTACTAAGAAAATATCTGTTTCAAAGAATTAAATAATGTCATTTTCATGAAAATAAAATCTTTAAGAAAGGCAGTCACAAGCAATCCCCATCATTATCTCATATAAAGTCCCAGTAGGCTGGCATGGATACAGAGTACAGGGCCGTTCTGGAAGAATTCAAGGGTCTCACATCTGAATAGACCTTTAAAAGGGACACTAAAAAGATACGAAAAAGAGAAAAATGCTTCATTCTGTCCTTTTCTTCAAAACAAATCTTTCCTATCATCTTGGTTTTTTCTCTATGAATATCAAACTATCTACAAGACAAAAACACATCAATACAGTAAATCATTATGCCCCAGGGGTAAATTTCATTAAATAACATCTGTCCCACAATCATAATTTGGACCCACCAAACTCACCGTCTCCAGATTCAATTCAACACTTGATAAGACAAAAAGAGAGAGAAAAGTCAGATAAACTCGAGAAAAGTCAGATAGACTCACCAGGTTCTCCAAAGTGGATCAGAACTCAAGTACCAGGAGTATAGTATCCATCCATCAGAGGACCTCTTTATAAAGCCTGGGCTCCACCCAGGGGGAAGTTGAACTGCCTAAAACTGGGCTGGCCCAACAATTTCCTAACCAAAATGCAAATCCACTTGTAACTGGCTTGGCAGGGGCTCTGAAAACAAGTGGGAAAAATTCTGACCCAGGACTTCCTCATTGAGCTCAGTGCTCCTGATACAGAGGCCCTGCCTTAGCTGAGTTTCAGGAACTGGTGGAAGAAGGGGGAGGATGGGAGGATTCCGACTGGGGAGCAAAGTTCCTCTTTCTTGAATGAGGACAATAATCCCTTCCTGTCGTTAGCCTCCCCTAAATCTTTAAGCTGCCTGACATATTTGCTCCACATTAGCTGATCAAAATGTCGCCGCCTTTTCCAGCTCCACTTTCTTCATACAATTTGCTCATGTGCTAAAGGGGAGAACTGAAAATGACCAGCAGGCTAGTCCCATTATCTCTCTGACAAGCCATAACAAGTCATGGTGACAACCATGGGCACGTCACCTCTCCTCCCTGGGTTTGAGTTTTTCTCTCTGAAATAACAGTTGCCTCTCAATTAGGATCATGACTGCACCGGACCATCTCTTGATCCCGTTCAAGCCTAAACCTTTTGCTTTCAATGGGTAGAACCCCAGATTTCTAAACATCTTGGCCTCTTTAAAGCTATCTTCTTTCCACTCAAAAAAAGCACTTCTCTCCCAAGAGAGTTTGATTTCAGAGTGGAATCCAGACTCCTCGGTATTTTTCTCCCCTCAAAGGTGTGTCCTGGAGCACTTTTATTTCTAAAAATGTATTCTTCATCACCACATTAAGGAAATGGAAGCAAGTGAACAAAAACCACAAGCATTCATTCAGAATTTACTTACTGAACCACGCCTGTGTGGTCCCCTCGATGTTCACTACAGAATAGATCAAGATGCGAGAACCACAACATCATGTAATTGAGTAAATTTGGAAAGAAGAAAGTCTGAAATCAGAGAGACAATAGGACCCCTACATGTCGGTTTTCTCTTTCTTTTCAAATGGTTCCCCCCCCACACACATTTTTTTTTCAAACAGGTTTTAAGTCTTTGAAAGACATAGATTTGTTTACACGCTGTCTTCTCCATAAGCTCTCCAGCTCCCTCCACCTGCTACGTAATCCTGTCACTACCCAGTGTTTCCCTCTTTTCTGTTCAATTTGGTGTATTCTGTTCACTTACGGCATGTTACCAGTGAATTTAGGGACTAGTCCTTTGATCTTTCTTTTAATTCTTCCTGCAATTGTAAGGCCAACTACATATCACATATTAACATTTAAAGTGCTGTTGCTAGTTTCCTTGTCTTGGCCAAATAATCAGGAAACTTTCCAAGAATGTTGTTTTCTAATTGGAGAAAGAACAGAAGAATAAGGAACAGGAAAAACTCAACTTTGAAACAGTCACCAGCTGAGCTCCAGAAAGCACAGGAGCATGAGTCAACCTGGAGTCTCGTCCTCCCGGGTCAGCAGGTCAGTGAGGTTCCCAGAACTGTGGCTGCTTCTGACAGGAAGGAAGAGCCTGTGGCGATCACACGCTTTGACACCTCAAAGACGTGCCCGTGACACCTCAGACAGAGCCATTGCTCAGCACCCTGGGCCAGGGCATCACTGATGGCTCTTGTGGACCCTCACACTTGCCACATGGAGAAAGGATAAAGTAAGGGACTCGACTCAACAGGTCAGGCACTCCCCTACTTCACATCACAGCTCAAACATAAATCTGAAAACGTCCAGCTTCCGCCATTCAAAATGTGAGCATTAGCTGACTCAGTGGGACAACAGCGTCAGATGACACAGTGCGGGTTACACTGCGAGACTCTTCCTCCGAATTCAACCCACTCCAAAAAACTGCTGATCCTGAGAAGATAGGCACCCAAATCATGGCAGACCTGAGACATGAAGCGTAGCACACTTCACACACACACACACACACACACACACACACACACACACACACGTGTCTTACCTATCTGCATCGCCAATGAACTTAGCTTTATGATATTTAAAATTCAATAGCCCTGAATTCAATCCTAATACTGGCCAATTTTCTAAGGGTTTTTACTATAAACCATTACTAAAACAGGAAAGAACAAAATTTTAATTTTTTTTTCCAATTCTTGACTTACTGTATCTCACGTTTTACTACTATATGATTAAAGAAAACAATCCCTGAAAATCAAGATTCAACAATAAAATGTGAAAGAAAAAAATATAAGGAAATAAGAATTATGGCAAAATATTCTTGTCATGTTCAGATAAATGGTAAGTAATGCAAGATCCCTTGATTACTGCTTTTGTTTTTATTCCTCAATGTAGGACTCACTCGCCATCGTTCTTTTATAATCTTGCTAAAACAGAAAAATTATAGGACCTATATATGGGGAAAATCTTAAGACCGTTAAAAAATTTTTTAGATGATTATTTAATATCAAAAATATTCAAATTATAATAAAACACTTAAGCATGATGGCATTTTGACTAACATACTCATTAAAAAGATGTAAAATAATGTAACAATTAGTTAAAAGTTATTATATCTAGCTGGTATAATAACAGATGAGTTCTGTTTTCTATTTTGCTTTTCAAAATAGTTTCCTCTTGATGACTGGTTCCAGTAAATGTGATATATATGCGCGATGGAATACCATTTGGCCATTAAAAAAGATAAAGTCCTATCACTTGTGACAATAAGGATAGACCCAGGGGACATTGCGTTAAATAGACATGTACAAAAAGACAAATACTACATGATTTCACTCATATTTGGAATCTAATAAGTTGATCTCATAGAAGTCAATGGTAGAGTGGTTTACCAGAAGCTGGGGAGAGCAGGGAGGTGGAAGAGATGGGGAAAGATTGGTCTCTGGAGAATAAGTGACAGGAGAAATAAATCACAGGAGGAACAAGGGTGGAGTAGAGTAACAATGACGTGATGTACATTTCAAAAAAAGCTAGAAGAAAACATTCTGAATGTTTTCACCATGAAGAAAGGAGACTCCAAGTTACAGATATGTCTACCCTGATTTCAACGCCACACAAGGTGCGTGCATACGGAAACATCACATGGGACCTACCCCATAGAGATGTATGGTATAATGGGATGTCATTCAGTCCCCAAGAGGAAGTTAGTTCTGATGCATGTCGCAACACGGAGGAATCTCACAGACATTATGCCCAGTGAACAGTCAGTTACAAAAAGTTTGTATGATTCCATTTACATGAGATACCTGGGGTTTTTGAACGATTAAAATAAATAGTAATAGAAACAGGATGCGGTGCAGGGGTGACCAGTGGCTGGAGGAGGAGGAGGAATGGGAAGTTACCATTTAACAGGCAGAGTTTCCGTCTGGGGTGATAGGAAAAGGTTCCAGAAATGGACAGCCGTGATTGCTACATGGCACTGCAAATGCGTGCACTTAATGCTACTGGATTGTTTTACAAATAGTTTTTAAATGAAAGATTGTGTTATTTTTCCATGATAAAAAAAAAGATTTTAAAAACTTAATACAAAAGGGATTAGAACATTAAGAATTCTCCATTAATGGCTTTTACTTATGGAGAGATTAGGATACTTGCTCAGAATATTGAAATTTATTACAAAAACTATCCCTCTAGAAGCAATAGAAATATTGTTTCTATGTTACAGAAATTGAAAAGAGTAGTTTAAAATGTCTCATCAGGAGAACATGTTAGGTCCCCAAATTAATTTCAATGAGTAGCTTTTCTGCTGATAAACTCCTACTCAACATATAAGAAAAACATTGTGAAAAAATTTTAAGTAAAAGGCATAAGAATTTTTTTCACAGATAAACAAATGGCTACTATATAATGTGATACTCAAACAAAATGACTTATACAGTATGAATCAAGAGCGTGATGAGATTTATTTTTACCAATTAAATAAATATAAAAAAGTTAGATTCAGTCATGTCAAATATTTAAGAGAATGCATTAGTGGGATATTTTTGGATTACTCATGGGGTGTGAAATAGTTTAGCCACTTGGGAGAGAAATAATGACTCATAAATTGAGCAAACACATTAATATTAATTATAACTCAAAATTTGACTCCTCAGTATATTTAAAGGAAAAAATATTTGCCTATGTGGAAATATTTCATGTCATCATGATTGTAAGAGACAAACCAGAAGCAACTTAAATTCTGTTGAGAAGAGTATAATGTGCTATAGTCATGTGATGGAAATCATTTACAATTAAAAAAAGAAAAACTACAGTACAGTTACAGGCAACAATATGAACAGATCTTTGCAAAATAATATTAATGAAAAAAGCATGTCCCAGAAAGCTACATGTAATTAAAATCTTTCTTTCCCAAAGTTTTTGAACAATTAAATAGTAAAATAAAGTTAATAAAACAAGGAAATGAAAACCTATGAGATGATAAACACAAATTTCAGGAAGATAAGAGTAGGGGATTGGATAAACTGCTGCTACTTAGGTAGACCCAATTTGTCAATTCTAGTTCTCAGTGGTCATATAAAAATCAAAATATTATTTTAAAAATAATATGGCTCAGCCTTGTATGGACCGGCAGTTACAGAATATCTTTTTTTTTTATAATTTTTATTGTAGGTTGTTCAAAGCATTACATAGTTCTTGATATATCATATTTCACACTTTGATTCAAGTGAGTTATGAACTCCCATTTTTACCCCGTATACAGATTGCAGAATCACATCGGTTACACATCCATTGATTTACCTATTGCCATACTAGTGTCTGTTGTATTCTGCTGCCTTTCCTATCCTCTACTATCCCCCCTCCCCCCTCCCCTCCCCTCCCCTCTTCTCTCTCTACCTCATCTACTGTAATTCATTTCTCTCCCTTGTTTTTTTTCCTTTTCCCCTCACTTCCTCTTGTATGTAATTTTGTAAAACCCTGAGGGTCTCCTTCCATTTCCATGCAATTTCCCTTCTCTCTCCCTTTCCCTCCCACCTCTCATCCCTGTTTAATGTTAATCTTCTCATGCTCTTCGTCCCTACTCTGTTCTTAGTTCTCTCCTTATATCAAAGAAAACATTTGGCATTTGTTTTTTAGGGATTGGCTAGCTTCACTTAGCATAATCTGCTCTAATGCCATCCATTTCCCTGCAAATTCTATGATTTGTCATTTTTTAATGCAGAGTAATACTCCATTATGTATAAATGCCACATTTTTTTTTATCCATTCGTCTATTGAAGGCCATCTAGGTTGGTTCCACAGTCTTGCTATTGTGAATTGTGCTGCTATGAACATTGATGTAGCAGTGTCCCTGTAGCATGCTCTTTTTAGGTCTTTAGGGAATAGACTGAGAAGGGGAATAGCTGGGTCAAATGGTGGTTCCATTCCGAGCTTTCCAAGAAATCTCCATACTGCTTTCCAAATTGGCCGCACCAATTTGCAGTCCCACCAGCAATGTACAAGTGAACCCTTTTCCCCACATCCTCGCCAGCACTTGTTGTTGTTCGACTTCATAATGGCTGCCAATCTTACTGGAGTGAGATGGTATCTTAGGGTGGTTTTGATTTGCATTTCTCTGACTGCTAGAGATGGTGAGCATTTTTTCATGTACTTGTTGATTGATTGTATGTCCTCCTCTGAGAAGTGTCTGTTCAGGTCCTTGGCCCATTTGTTGACTGGGTTATTTGTTTTCTTATTGTTTAATTTTTTGAGTTCTTTGTATATTCTGGATATTAGGGCCCTATCTGAAGTGCGAGGAGAAAAGATTTGTTCCCAGGATGTAGGCTCCCTATCTGCCTCTCTTATTGTTTCTTTTGCTGAGAAAAAACTTTTTAGTTTGAGTAAGTCCCATTTGTTGATTCTAGTTATTAACTCTTGTGCTATGGGTGTCCTATTGAGGAATTTGGAGCCCAACCCCACAGTATGTAGATCGTAGCCAACTTTTTCTTCTATCAGATGCCATGTCTCTGATTTGATATCAAGCTCCTTGACCCATTTTGAGTTAACTTTTGTGCATGATGAGAGAAAGGAATTCAGTTTCATTTTGTTGCATATGGATTTCCAGTTTTCCCAGCACCATTTGTTGAAGATGCTATCCTTCCTCCATTGCACATTTTTAGCCCCTTTATCAAATATAAGATAGTTGTAATGTTGTGGATTGGTTTCTAGTTACAGAATATCTTGAGCCAAGGATTAATGTCTGTACAATTCAGAACTGAAGTTCATTTAGGGGAGAAATTAATGGTTCTGCTGCATCCAATGACCCCCATTAAATCCTCTTCTCCCTTGTTTTCATATCTGCCATGACTCAGAGCAAGATCCCACACTAAACCCCTATAAGTCTTAAAGTAGAGGTGAAAACTGAGTTGATAGAGTACTTGCCTAGCAGGCATGAGAAACTGGGTCTGATTCCCCAACCTGGGAAAAAAATAGAAGGGAAAGAAAACAAGATGAGAAAGGTAACCAAGACTAAGAATCTTCCCTACTTTTTATATTTGGTCTTTTTAAATTAACATTCTCGCTACAGCAAAAAAATGTTAGCAACAGCTATGATAGCAACAGAAAAATAACATTAAGTGGAAGGCACCTAATGAGCTCATTATAATGTGCACATTTAAGGAATAAGTCTGTGATGCAGGGATTATAGTCCTGACTTTGAAGTGGGAGAAACTGAAATTCAGAAGATAAAGAAACTGGCCCAGGGTCACAGGGTGTAATCAGTAGTGTACGGATTTGAAGCAATGAGAAAAGGTTGTTTTAAACCATTATATGTTAGAGTCTGTAAACAAGTCAGGATGGCTCCTGGCATTTTGCCAGGGGGAGTGGTTTGTGAGATGGTGCCAGCGAGCCATTAAGTGTGGAGAGTCCTTATTGGTTGACTGCTGTATCTAGTTTATGTTAATTAAGATAAGCAGTGTGGAATGTATATATACCCCTCCTGTCCTATAATAAACGGCTCCCACTCCTGCTGCAACAATGTACACAAGTTGTTCGTCACCCCCTGGTTATTTTGCTGCAGCCGGACGGTGGCAATTATATAGATCCAATTTAAGCAAGATGCATGAAACACTTAAGAACCTAAAACTCCAAGAAATGGGGGAAAAGATTCTCTCTCTCTCTCTCTCTCTCTCTCTCTCTCTCTCTCTCTCTTTCTCTCTCTCTCTCTCTCTCTCTCTTTCTCTCTCTCTCTCTCTCTCTCTCTCTCTCTCTCTCACACACACACACACACACACACACACACACACACACTAACCACTACCACAAAAATAAAACACTGATCAGCTACAGTTGCCAAAATAAAAGCAGGGTTTTTATTTACTTAATGGGAATAAAATAAGAGAAACTGAATTTGCATTCAACCATAAAGCATGTTCTTTATTCCTAACATTGAGAGGAAGGAAGGTTCAGTGCCCAGGGGATAGAAATCCCCACCTATCATAGAGGAAGGGCACATAAAGGGCTGTCTTTGTTCCTCTATCTTCAGCCTTAGGAGAGAGACTTGGAATCAGGGTGGCTCTTGTTTAGAGAGGAGCAGTGTAACCATTTCTGAAGAGCAGCCACTTTTCTGTCACATGGCATTCCAGGCAGGGTAGGGGTGAAGGTTAGCAAGGGCACCAAAAAATAGATAAATAAAAGCATGCTAGTAAAATGCGGAACCCCTGGGCTGGGGAGAAACATTTGTGTTTCATGTTGTGAAAGTTTCCAGGGGTTGGCTGAACTCTTGGGGGGCTCTTCTGACAGTGTGTGTTGCTGCACAGAGGGGACTTTGCTGACACTGTTCACGCTGGTGCAGCACAATCGGGCTGTTTGGAGGGCCCTGGTTCCAGATGGTAGTGCAGGAGGTGGTTTCCAGGGCTGCAGTGTCTCAGGGAAAGGTGTGGAATCCACAGGGTCATGAAGAAAGTGTTAAGAAATCAAAGCAGATACCCGAAAAAAAAAAAAAAAAGGGATGATTACACAGAGCTCAGTAGTTGAGTGTTGGCGTCTCTCCTGAAGGAGTGTCCCTCTACAATCATCTTATTGTTTGGGAAAGTTGCCTCTTCTCCTGCGGCTGATGCAACCAGTTTTTGTTTTGTTTTGTTTTTCTAAAGTGCTGCCATTGGGCTTATGCAAGCAAGTGTCTACTCATGTTAGAGAAGTTGTCCCAAGAAAGACAATGTCGGCTCCACGTGTCTCCTTGGAGGGCAGGAACCGTGCCAACATGTTTTCTAAGTCTCATCTCTACAAACGTTTTAAGTATGACTTCATTACTTTTTTCATTTCCCATTTTATTTTCTCTTGAATTTCAATACAATTTTACAAAAAAAAGCAAATAACCTACCACCACCACATGATGCTTCCATTGACGAAATAACATGAAGCAGATCTACACAATTTGGATCCTTATAAATTAAATCAAACACTTTCCTAAAGCCAAGTGTAACACCTCCTCTCCTCCCACCAGACTCTATGATTCTCTCAAGCCAGTGTGGAATGGAGGTGGTCCAGCACTGCCCGCCGAGAACCCGACTGGGGTAGGACCGTGCGCACCTAGGCTTTTGAAACAGTGGGCAACCCCACTGTAACCCGCCGGGAACTCAGAGACCTGACACCCCCTGTTCCTGGAAGTGTCCTGCCTCGACCCTGTCCCCTGGGGATGTGCTCAGCAAGACACGTGCCTGAATCCCGGCATCACCTGGCCTTCCCAGGGCCTGTCCCAGTTGGAAACCAAGGTGGTGCTTGAGTGAATGAGGTCAGCACCCTGTCCCCATCCTGGCCATGTTCCCTGACCTACTGGACACCTGGCCCCCCTGACCTCTCTCCCAATCAATCATGACCTCCGCTCCACTTCCCTTAGCCCCGTGCTCTTTCCAATGATCACTAACGAGGCTGTGACGCGGGGACTCTCTCCTTAGACATCTGTCACCTAAAACTAGACACAAATGACTCCAACACCGATTACCAAGACCACAGCTTTTAGATCAATAATTCCTTACCGTTTATTCTCCTTTTACAAAAGACACACACACACACACACACACACACACACACACTATAATATGATATTGCCCAGAAGGACGAGTTATTACAAGTTTTTTCTTTCTTATAATTTGCATAGAGTCTGTCCTGTTCAAATCTGCATGGCAAATAGAATATAAAGCTGAAAACATCTAGAGAGAAAAAGATTAACATATGTGAATATTTGTTTAAACATAAACACACACACTCTCCTGTCCTAAGATAAAACATTAGTATGCACTGAACAACAAAATTCTGATTTCTTTCCTGGGAGGTAGTACAGAAGGCAGACAAATACCAAAACCATGTGAGACCAAATTTACAAAATGTGAACAAGTAGGGTCAGCACCCTGTCACAGTCCTGGCCACAAAATCTGAGCCATGATTAATATTCAAGTGATTGTCTTTTACTAAAATTTACCTCTAGACTAAGACCTCTAGAGCTTGGCTAATGCTTTCAATTAAGTATTCTTATTTAATGGCCTTTCCCTCAAGTAGAAATTTTTACAACAATCATTTCAAGTCAGAACAAAAGGGGGGATTTTCCCCTGCTCTTTAAGAAATTATTTTTAAAAATTGATTTCAAGTTAATTCCTTAGTTGATGCTCATGTAATTTACCAGAACCATATTTTTACAGGTTGTTTTCCTCCAAATAGAGCACCAACATTCTCTGGGCTTGGCAGTCTTAATCAAGCCTGCCCCACTGTGGCTACCTGAGATTCACCAGGACCCAGGTCTCCTGCCCTGCCGATCTCCAATACCCAATCCCTGGTCAGCACCTGACCAAGTTCTCCTGACAGCTCTCCAATACGCCCTTACGCTGCTCCTTCTCACAGAATTACCCCCAAATGACTCTTCCTACCCCTTCAACTTCAGAAGGACACCTATACAAGGACTTCCTGTCCCATCTGAAAAACCTAGTCTCTGAGTAACCGCTTTACTCAGTCATTGTAAGCACCAATATATTTGCTATTTTAATTCAGGTATTTAAATAATGATCATGTGGTTACTCCATCCTTAGTCTCCTCTAGAGCGATTACTTGAAGCCTTTTCTTTTTAGTAATTTAAATATTTTTACTACTTATAAAGAGAAATGTTTCATATATTAATTTAATACTTAATGAGATGAACATGTGCTTTGCAAGAGGCGGAACCTGCCTTTCGGTGGCTACAGGGTAGTGGTGGGGCCAGGCAGACAACACCATGGGCTACTTGGTACAGAGCTCCAGGGTCCTGCCAGGCAGTGGCGGATCAGCAGCTTCTGACAGGAGTTTCCCTGCCATCAGCCCCACTAGTTCCTGCTTCCTCCGTCTCTTCCTCAGCCACCTTTCTTCAACCAGAGAAGAGCACTGAGGACAGCCCACGCTCTCCTCCAGCACCAACTCAAAATCTCTATCCCCAGCCTTTCGTTTCCACTCCACACTGAATTTAATTGATCTCGTGAGATCATCAAAACCTTTCCTAGGATAGAGTTTCCAAAGGGAGAAGAAATGTGAGCAGGACCATAGGAAGAAGGAAGCCCGCGCCCACTCCCTGGCTTTGCTCTCCCACTGAGCACGGGGCAGGGCTTAGAAGCACTGAGTCATCTAAACTCCCACTCAGGAAACAAGGTACCCGACGGCCTTCCTTGTAAGGAAGCTCGGAGCTTTACGTGAAGTCAGCAGTTTTCATAACTGCCCGGGAATAAAGCTACCTCCTTCAACAGCTTGAACAGACACCTGTAAGTAAGATCACCAGTAAGTCCACAGTTGTCACATGGACTCTTGGACACACCAAGGGACTTTCCCCAGCAGGAAGTGATTCCTCGTGACACACCCAAAACATGATCCAAAACTTGTGACTCATTTACCTAAATCTGGGTCGCATTGACACACAGCAGCACATGCATTCCCAAACGGTGGCTGCTTTCCTCGACATAGGAAGATGCTGATGTTTCTTCGGGTTTAGTGCCCACGCCCTTCAAAGCAAAAGTTCATGATAAGCAGGACCCCTCCTCAGGCACCAGGTCATTCCTGGGAGCCGCTGCTTGGATCACCCAGTCAGTATTGACTCCTATCGCAGACAGCTCCCCCTGGCTAGTAAGGCGTTCCTTGTAGCCAATTGTCAGAGAACAGAAGCCCAAACACGATGATTGGCTGAGCGTAGGGGTGGAGGCCAAAAATGAACTTCCCCTTCACAACAGTCCCCCTCCGGGATGGGCCTAAAGCAGAGCTGAGGGAAACCCACCAGAGGAGAGGAAGAAATAAAGAGCAAAGGCAGCTGGATGTGAATCATGTCAACACGTTCCCCCAGTTTGCTAATAAGGATGTGAGGCCTGAAGTATGCTTGTCATTACCTGCATGACCAGAGCCCGAGACTGTCAGCACACTAGGGTTCCTGGGAGTTTCTGAGCAGGAGTAGAGGTACTAACATTTATTAGATTGTAGTAACTCAAGGATATAGGTTACAATCTCTGGAGCATTAGCTAAATAAATAAATAATAATAATAAAAGGAATTAACAAAAGGGATCTTACAAAAATGGAAGACCAATAGAGTAGAGGAAGGGGATTGAGGAGAGGAGGGTAAGGGGTACTAGGGGATCAGATCTATCAAGGTATGCTATGTCCATGTATGAACATGCCACAGTGAACCTCCCATATATGATCATAATGTGCTAATTAAAATAATACAGGGGAGACCAGTAGAGAGAAAAAAAAGATCAGGGGAGGGGGAGAGGAGCAAAAGGAAGGTAAAGGAAAGGAGATGGATTCAATTATGTTGTGTGCAAGTGTGAAAATGGCAGAATGCATCCCACTATTATTTACATTTATAATGCAACCACAAAAATGGTCAGAATGTCTAAGAAAAAAAAATGTATCAAAAACTAACAGAGATGGGACAAAGGAAGATGGCAGAGGAAGAGGGAAACTTCCTTTCCCATAGCCCAGTGACCCAGGAGTCAAGCAAAGGAAAAGGGGTCAATAATGAAGTCAAGCTGCTTGCAGGAGCAGTGGCCTTAATACACAAGGACAGAGAAAGTGGAGAAACGCAACAGACGCCCCAGTGCAGAAAACCCTGAGACTGGAGGAGCACCCTGCCCCAGGTGGATCAGAGGCCGTGGGACACAACAAACTGGTGCACAATGGATGCCCGTGTTTGACCGTAGTTCACGGCGAGCCAAGCAGGAGCCATGGCTAGCCAAACACTGCAGCAGCCGGCAGATACGGGAGCCAAGAATTCAGAGCCAAGAAAACAGGCCTGGCTCAGACACAAAAAATTCTGTTTTCTCAATTCTAGCATTTTCCCAGCTCCATCTGTTAACGGCTCAGAGACACGGTCCAGGTAGTCTGTTAACGGTTGGGGTTTTGATTAATGTATTTTGATTTGGTTTTATATTGTCTTCACTATTCTGTTCCCCTTGTTTCTCTTTCTCCATTTTCTCTTCCTAACAGCCACATTCTATTATTCTTTCTTCTTCTCTTCTTTTAATTTTTTACTTATACTTTTCCCACCCCTCTGCAAAACCATCTCATCCCACACCACTTTTGTATCTTCCACAGTCACCTATTGAAATTGCAAACACTTTCTACCCTCCTATCTCTTCATATTTCCTATTAACTCTATTCTTAACATCTCTTAGTACAAATTGGTACACACAATGCCAGACCCCACCACTAATGCAGTAGGAATAACACTACAGAAGTCAAAGATCACAACTATTGTGTGATTTTATGCTAGACATAATTCATAATCACTACTCACTGATGGAAATTAATGATTCTGTCAATTCTGTTTATTATGCCAATCAACATTGTAGATGTCATAAAAGGAATTAAGAGCTTAGTTTATTGCTATATATTTTTAACACGGGTCATTACTATTATTTGGTACTAGAAACAAACAAGGACATTAAGTTTATAGAGTAGAAACTTTGCTCCTCAGATCCTTTCAAATAGATGAATAAACACAAAAAAATATAAAAAGTCAAGGGAAAAAAATCCCAGACAACCCAGAATGTCTCAACAGAATCCACTGACGCCACAGTAGAGAAAATATCAGAAGGAACTTAGAAAGTTCACAGTTAAATTGATCTGAGGTAAAAGATGAGGTTAAGGAGTGAAACCAGAGAAAATTCAAGAAGTAAAAGAACTCCCTAATCAGGAGATAGAGATCCTGAAGAAGAATCAAACAAAAATCCTCAAAATGAAAGAAATTAAGAATCACCCAATGAAGGCAACATATATAATCATGAAAATAAATTTGATCATAGAGAAATGGTGTTAAGAGACCATGAACAGAATTTTAAAAATATGGGATAACATTAAAAGGCCAAGATTCATAGGGATGAAGGAAGGCTATGAAATATAAACTAAAGGAGTTCACAAACTTTTCAATATTAGAAAATTTTCCAAACCTTAAAAATGAAATAGAAAATCAAATACAGGAGGCAGAAAGTACTCCAAATATACAAAATTACAACTGATCACTCCAAGGCACATTATTATAAAATTGCCTAACATACAGAATAAGGTTAGAATTTTGAAAGCTGCTAGAGAAAAATAACTAGTCATATTTCGAGGTAAACCAATTCAGATCTCAACTGATTTTTCAACCTAGACCCTAAAAATCCAAGAGGTCTTAAAATACTATATACCAAGCTCTGAAAGTAAATGGACACCAACTAAGAATATACTATATACGGCAAAACTAAGCTTCAGAATTGAAGATAAAATAAAAGCCTTTCATGATGAACAAAAGTTAAAAGAATTCACAACTAGAAAGCCTACACTGCAAAACATACTCAATAAAGCATTTATCGAAGAACAAATGAAGATGATGATGAACTGGAGAACAAGGTAAACAGTTAAGCAAAGGGAAATATAATTTAAGTTAAAAACTGGAAATATATCAAAATGACAGGAGATAAATATCATCTCTCAATAACACTAAATGTTAATGGACTAAACTAATCAACTAAAAGACACGGGCTCGCAAACTGGACTAAAAAACAAGATCCAACAATACACTGTCTCCAAGAGACTCACCTCAGAGAAAAAGACTCCAACAGACTGAAGATGAATGCAAAAACCATTCCTCACATGGATCTCGTAAACAAGCAGGGTTTCTAATCATATCATTTACAGTTGACTTCCAGCAAAGTTAGTCAAAAAGAGATGAAACAGGCCACTTCATGCTGCTTAAGGGAATCCTACAACAGGAAATAATAATCATAAACATCTATGTCCCAAACAATGGAGGATCTGTGTACATCAAAGAAACTCTTCTCAAGAATCAAATAGACCACAACACCATAATACTGGTTGGCTTTAGCATATCTCTCTCATCACTACCTAGGTCTAAACAAAAACTTATTAAAGAAGCTACAAAACTAAAAAATACAATTAAAAATTTAGAATTAACAGAGTATTTCATACAAAACTGAATGCACTTTCTTTTCAGCAGCACATGGAACATTTTCTAAAACAGACCACATCTTAGACACAAAGCAACTCTTAGCAAATACAAAAAAAATAGAGATTACATGCTGCTTTGTATCATATAATCGAATGAAATTAGAAATCTGTGCTAAGATAAAAAATAAAAATTACTCTAACACTTGGAGACTAAATAATTCATTATTGAATAATAAATGGATAGCAAAGGAAATAAGGGGTAAAATTAAAAAATACTTAGAAACAAATGAGAATATACAGCATATCAAAATTTCTGGGACACTATGAAGTTGGTTCTAAGAGGAAAGTTTAGAGCATTAATTCATTCATTAAAATAGAAAGATACCCAGTAATAACCTAACATTACATCTCAAAGCCCTAGAAAAGGAACAAGCCAATAGCAAAAGCAGTAGAAGATAAGAAATAATTAAAATCAGAGCTAAAAAAATCAATTTGGAATTAATATTCAAAAAATTTTTTTTTTAAATCAATGAAACAAAAAGTTGAAAAAATTAACAAAATTGGTAAATCCTTAGCTAAGTTAACAAAAAGAAATTTAAAAAGCTCAAATTGTTAAAAGCCAGGATTAAAAAGGAAATATCACCAGAAACATTACTGAACATAAAGAATAATCAGAAACCATTCTGAAAATTTATACCCCTATAAGCTAGAAAATCTTGAAGACATGGCAAACTTCTAGAGACATACAACCTACCCAAAGTGAATGAGGACATAGAAAATTTTAAATTTAAACAGATTCCATCAGAAGCCTATCAACAAATAAAAGTCCAGGACCAGAAGGATGCTAAGCAGAGTTCTACCAGATTATTAAAGAACTAGTGCCAATCCTCCACAAATTACTCCATGAAATAGAAAAGGAGGGAATCTTCCAAACACATTCTATCAAGCCGGTATCACCCTGATACCAAAACCAGACAAAGACACAACAAACAAGAAAATTTCAAACCACATGCCTGATGAACATAGATTCAAAATTTCTTCATAAAATATCGCCAAATCACATAAAAGCACATTAAAAAGATAGTACACCATGATCCCAGTGATGCAAGTTTGGTTCAACATATGGAAGTCAATAATGTAATTTATCACATAAATAAGCTTAAAGACAATGATTACCTCAATAGATGCAGAAAAATACAGCATCCATTCATGTTTAAAACTCTAGAAAAAAATAGGGATAAATGGAATATACCCAAACATTGTAAAAGCTATATGATAAACCCAAGTGCCGCAGTCTGGCTGGGCACAAATCACGAGCCACTCAAGAGGAACAAACTATTTCTGAACTCCACACACGCTCCCCAGGAACTCTCCCGAATGCCACATGGCTCCTCCAGGAACCACCAATCGGAAATCCCTCCTCTGGCACTTCCCCAACCAATGCGAACTCTTCAGGAAACCCCGCGAGAGCTCAACCGGAACTCAACAGGAACTCCGTGAGAAGTCAAAAGTCATCATCTTAATGGCTCGCTGGCGTCACCTCTTAACCACTACTTCTGGCAAAAATGCCATGCATCATCCCGACTCGGCTGTGGTCCTCAACACCCAAGGCCAACATTATTCTAAAAGAAAAATTGAAAGCATTCCTTCCAAAAACAAAAAGACAAGGATACCTACTTTCACCGCGTCTTCTCAACATAGATCGGCATTAAAAACCGATAATGGTCCTGGTTATACTTCTACCTCTTTTAAACAATTTTGCTCATCATTTGGTATTACTCATATAACAGGAATCCCATACAATCCACAGGGACAAGGCATAGTTGAAAGAGCTCATCAAACTATTAAAACGTACTTATTAAAGCAAAAAGAGGGAATTGGAAAGGGGTATATATCCCCCAAAAATAAACTTAAAATAACGCTTTTTACTCTAAACTTTTTAAATTTGGATTCATCAGGACTTAGTGCTGCGGAAAGGCATATGTATCCAAAAAATGTACATAAGCCTAAGGTACTTTGGAAAAATATTCTAACAGGACAATGGAAAGGTCCTGACTCAGTGATTGTCTGGAGTCGGGGCTCTGTTTGTGTTTTTCCACAGGGAGAACAGCAACCAATTTGGATTCCAGAAAGACTAACTAAAACGATTTCTACAGATCGAAAAGAAGATGATTTGACTCAAATTCATAACAGCTGATATCCAGAACTCCAGCTTGGCCATTCTTACATCTGCGACAGTGATTAACTAGGATGCTTTTTTCCATTCACCAATTTATGAATACACACATAATGTTTAAATATATTACCTTAAGGAACTTAATAAGTAAAGAATACTTGATTTTATATTTAGTGGTTGATATTTTAACACTTTAGCTTTGTAAATTAATCAGATGTCTGTAAAAACCAAGATCTTAGACAAGCGTAGTAAACAGAACTAGCCATCTCTTTCTTGTTGAAGAAAAATCCTTCTACAGGATACCATGATGGTCCCATTGATATATTTAATAACTCGTCTTTAAAAAGCCATGGGCTACATCTTTGTATTGTATCAACATATGCCCTAATTGTTCTTGGTCTTACTGGGTTGCCTCCTTTCTCTAACAATTTCTCTTCCTCGGAGGCAAACAACTTCAAACTTTGAGTCAACCATTTTCCCCAGTTTGTCTGAGAAAGTTCTAGGAAGAGGCAACTTGAAATAAAAACAAAATAAATTAGAACAAGAACACATTGTTTTTTGAAATGCTCACCCATTCTTTCGCTCTCCTTCAGGGGTGAGTAATTTCACTTACCTCCAAGTTTTAGATGTTCCCCGTACGGGCCACCAGATGCCGCAGTCTGGCTGGGCACAAATCATGAGCCACTCACAGCTTTGTAGATTCAAACAGCAATTCTTTATTCCCGATCTCACACTGGCTGTCTACAAACACGTTCTGGGGAAATCCACGTTCTCTGCCCAAATCCACGCCACTGGGCTTCTGTCTCCCAAATATATTCTGAATCCCGTGAGAACTCAAGGGGAACTCAGGCAGCAGGATACGCCCTATTCTAAACCGGGAATGCCCTAAACTCGGATTATCCTAAACCAGGAACACCCTAAACACGGATCTGCCCTGGTCCTTGAGCAAGGTCACCTTCCAGGAGTCCTTCCACTAAGAAACATGGGGGTACGCTGGCAAGGAAATTGTCATACCTACTTGGCTAATGGCTCCCAGCAATAGTCCTTGAAACTCTAGCTGAGCAATCAGGCAAAAGAAATTAGAGATTATGAATAAGAAAAACAAAAACCCAAACTACCTCTGTCAACAACATGATACTACATGTAGAAGACCCCAAAAAAAGACTCCACCAGAAAAACTTGTAGAACTTAAATGAATTCAGTAAAGTAGGATACAAAAATAACATCCAGAAAATTATGTTCCTATACTACAACCATGAATCAGTTGAAAGAGAAATTAAGAAAACCATACCATTTCATAGCCTAAAAAAAAAAAAAAAGTTGTAAATAAGTCTAACAAAGAGGTGAAGGACCTTTACAATGAAAACTATAAAACATTAAGAAATAGAGGAAGACGACCTTAGAGGATGGAAAGACCCATGTTCTTTGATAGGCAGAATCAACATTATCAAAATAGCTGTTCTACCAGAAGTGCTATACAGATTCAATGCAATTCCATTCAAAATTCCAGTGACATTCTTCATAGAAATAGAAAAGGCAATCATGAAATTCATTTGGAAAAACCAGAGGCCCAGCATAGTCAACACAATCCTCAGTGAGAAAAGTGAAGCAAGAGACATCCCGATACCAGACTTTAAATTATACTAAGGAGCTATAGTAACAAAACAATATGGTATTGGCACCAAAACAGACATTAGTAACAATGGAACAGAGTAGAAGATACAGAGACAGACCCACATAAATACAGTTATCTCATATTAGATGCATGCGCCATAAACATATAGAGGAGTAAAGATAGCCTCTTCAACAAATGGTGCTGGGAAAACTAAAAATCCATATGTAGTAGATTGAAATTGAACCCCTCTCTCTCACCCTGCACAAAACTCAAAGTGGATCAAGGACCTAGAAATTAGACCAGAAACACTGCCTACTAGAAGAAAATGTAGGTCCAACACTCCAACATATTGGCTCAACTTCCTTAATAAAACTCTAAAGTGCAAGAAATGAAATCGATATTCAATAAATGGGATGGCATCAAACTAAAAAGCTCCTTCACAGCAAAGGAAACAAACAAGATCATGAAGAGAGCCTACAGAATGAGAGGATCTTTGCCACCTGTACCTCAAATACAGCATTAATCTCCAGGATATACAAAGAACTCAAAAAACTAACACCAAAACTACAAATAACCCAATTAATAAATGGGCAAAGGAACTGAACAGATGCTTCACAGAAGAAATATGAATAGTCAACAAATATATGAAAAAATTTTCAACATCTCTAGTAATTAGAGAAATGTAAATTAACACTACACTGAGATTCCATCCCATTACCATCGTAATGGCAATCATCAAGAATACAAATAACAATAAATGTGGGCAAGGAGGTAGAGGAAAATGTACACTCATAAATTGCTGGTGGGACTGCAAATTTATGCAACCACTCTGGAAAGCAGTATGGAGATTCCTTGGAAAACTTGGAATGGAGCCATCATATGACCCAACTCTGACTCCTCAATTTATTTCCAAAGGTTTTAAAATCAGCATACTATAATGTAGTCATATCAATGTCTATAGCAACTTAATTCACAATAGCTAAGCTATAGCAACCAATCTAGGTGTCCTTTCAACAAATAAATGGATAAAGAAATGATGGTGTATATATATATACACACACACAATGAAGTATATGTATACAATGAAGCATTATTCAGCCATAAAGAAAAATGATGGATAATGGATGGATCTGGAGAATATCATGCTAAGGGAAATAAGCCAATCCCCAAAAAATCAAAGGTTGAATGTTTTAGCTGATATGTGGATGCTAAGCCACAATAAGGAGGCAGAGGGGAATATAGATATTCCCCTTTGTCTAACCAACTGAATAAAGGGAAGAGAAGCAGGGATAGGAAAGAGGGTGAAATGAATGTGACATAGTTTTTCTATGTGTATATATGAATATACCACAGTGAATCCCGTCATCATGTACATCCAGAAGAATGGGGTCCTAACTAGAATAAGATATAGTCCATGCTTGTACAATTATTTTAAAATAAATTCTACTGTCTTATATAATTAAAAACAACCAATTTTTTAAAAGTGCTATCCCACAGGTAACACCTGCATAATATGGAGAGAAGAGGAAAACCTAACCAGGCCCCTCTTATTACCAAAGTCGACGTCTCCCGTGATCACTGGTCATCTCTGTCCTCATGTACTAGTCCCCGAGGTTGACGGGATTCCCTGCACTTCCTACAGCTTTCGAGGAGGCTGTGAGGGAGAGGAAAATCTTCCTTCAATATTCGTAATGTGGCCAGAAGTGGCACACTGGACACAATGACCTTCCAGTTCAAATAGACTGTGGTTTAATTCCTCTCATGCAGAGCTTCAAATCAGCTGTGTTCCTTTCCAACATCTTAAAGACACAGGGATAGAGAAATTATTAAAATTGAATTGCAAATGCCCAACATCACAGAGATGCTCGGGTGTGAAGGTGCATAGCATCCTTTTCAGCACTATCTATCAGCGTTGAATCCTCATAAAATTGGATATTCTCCTCCACCTCTTCTTTCCAAACTCCACCAGAGTAAGTAAATTTTTCAAAATAAAATTGGCAAATTGTATAAAATATTCAATAAATGAGCACCGTACTAAAGGAACAAACTGTTCTTTATTTCTAGTTTAAAAAGTAATAGAGATGAAAGAATTATAACATTCAATCAATCTAAAAGGAGAGAGAGAATTATAGCATTCAATTATAACATTCAATTCAAGAATTATAACATTCAGTCAATCTAGAAGGAGATAGGAGTGGAGAGAGAGAAGAATCTAGTGGGTAAGAGGGGGAGAGTTCTGCTGCTGCTGAGGATATAGGAAGTTAGAGAAAGCTAGAGTTCACCCTGCTGAAAATAAGATCCACATAAACTACAGAAGCACATCGTTCTCCAACCCACAACAGCAAGGTCTTTGAAAGAACCAAAGGGCTTGAACCTCAATAAGAGGCAGAAGGAGCAGTGGCTCACCTGACATCAGGAGGAAGAAATGTCTGGTGCAGGGCCAGCGCAGGAAGAACTCGGCCCCCTATGGACAAATGAGACCCAGTTCAGGCCAGCCAGCACTACCCTGGGGACCCCCCTACCGCTGCAGAGAACAGACACCTCGAACTCCCAGTGGGTCCTTCCCCATGCCTCTCTACTCACAATGAAATAAAAGGTATTTTAAATCTCAGAATATGTTAGGGTCTGTAAACAAGTCAAGATGGCACCTGGAATTTTGCCAGAGGGAGTGGTTTGTGAAGTTAAGCCAGCAAGCCATTAAGTGTGGAGATTCCTTATTGGTCGACTGCTGTATCTAGTTTATGTTAATTAAGATAAGCTGTGTGGAATGTATATATACCCCTCCTGTCCTACAATAAACAGCTCCCACTCCTGCTGTATCAATCTACACAAGTTGCTCGTCACCCCCCAGCTATTTTGCCCAGCCAGCCGGGCTGTGGGCAGATGGTGGCTCCTACGGGGAGCCCCGGGACACTGAGGGGGAAGTGATGAAAAAAAAAAAATAAGCTGCCCGTCCATAGATAGGACGGGAGCAATCTGCTCGTCCCTAGGCAGATAGGGCGAGAGGAAAAATGGTCATTTTGAGAAAATGGAGAAGATTGATACAGTATGTTTGTGTCTTGTTTTGTCTTGAAATGTTGTATTGTCTTTATGATGAAAATATGGAAGGGGTGAAAAGTAAATTACTAAAGGAAGGAGGCACCCCAGTGGAACCAAGAATAGTTAGGGCAAGTGTTGATGGAAGCCCAGGAATTCTAGTCAGAAAGAAAAAAGTTCAGAGGAGGAAGGATTATCAGGAAAAAAGTTGCAACAAAACGCTATTAGTGAATACTTTTCATTACCAGAGGGTGCGTGAATCAGCGTGGCGGCTGCCACACGCACGAGCCGGTCATGGCGCAGCAAGGACTTTCCAAGTGGTGGCAGCCAACTCTTCCCCGTCCCCGCCCAGGGAGCGGGACACCACTGAGAGAGCCCAAATCCAAACCTGACCCGGAGGCACAGTCTCACAGGCTCTTGCTCCCTGTGCCCAGTGGCAGTTTGAGTCTGGAACACTTCACAGACTCTCGGGGGGGGGGGGGGGGGGGGGGGGGGCGGCCATCTGGGGTTGCCCAGGATGCTGCAGGCGGAAGAAGGCCTGCATCCCTGAAGTTTGATCATTTCCAAGGCCAGTAACTACAATGGTTCTCCCACACCTGGAAGCTAATGAGTAATGAGCACTATTAAGGCCTATTTCAAATGTAAAAATCCTTGAGATAATGTGCTAAATTGTTCAGAAGGTTGTTTTCTTAGTGGAATGCTACAGGATTTTCTTTAGCATCATTGCCGGAGTTCCTGCCTTTGTCCCAGTGCCAATGAGGACAAGGGTGAAAAAATTTCCAGTGTTGCTGAAAACCGGACTAAACTTCGGCTGAGAAATGGAGGAGACTTCGGAGCTGTTGCTGTTTCTGCTGCTACAGCTTAGGCTAGCTGCCTACAGAACTTACTTGGACTGTGATTTAAGCTAGCTGCCAGAGGGAGTGGTTTGTGAAGTAACGCCAGCAAGCCATTAAGTGTGGAGATTCCTTATTGGTTGACTGCTGCATCTAGTTTATGCTAATTAAGATAAGCTGTGTGGAATGTATATATACCCCTCCTGTCCTACAATAAACGGCTCCCACTCCTGCTGTATCAATCTACACAAGTTGCTCGTCACTCCCTGGCTATTTTGCCCAGCCAGCTGGGCTGCGGCAAGAATAGATGAAAATGGATACACACTCTACCAAAATCTATGGGACACAGCAGAAGGATTAGTAAGAGGGAAGTTTTATAGCAATAAAAGATAGCAAGATTTCAAATAAATGTAATGTATCTCAAAGGTCTAGAGAAGCCAGGGCAAACCAAATCCAAAATAGAAAGATCAGAACAGAAATATATGTAATAAATTACTAAAAAATACAAGAGATCAAAGAAGATGCTGAGCATGAATTGAAACAAGAGTCTTTTCTATGAACAGTGCCTTGGAAAAAAACTAAACAGACATTTCTCAGAAGAAATCCAAAAGGCCAACAAATATAGGAAAAATGATCAACTTACCTCACAATCAGGGAAATACAAATCAAAACCACACCAAGTCGGATGGTAGTAATCAAGAATACAAATGATAATAAGTGAGTTTCTGTTATGCATATTAGTGGGGTTAGTTTTGATTTGATCATACATGCACTGAATGTAATTTGCTCCGCTTCAGTCCCTAATACTACTTCTTCCCCTCCCTCCCTCCCTCCTTCCCCCCGCTCTCCTTCCCTCCACTTTCCTGGTCCTCTGTCTATTGGTTTTTAATTGATGCTTTAGAGATATGTACATGTATCATTTGGTCAATGTTTTTCCAGGGTCCCTCCCTCTCCTGTCCCTCCTCCCTGCCCCTTAATTCCCTTCCCCTTCACCGATCTCCTTTCTATTTCCCGTCTTTTCCTCTAACCTCTGCATCTAAGATAAAATATTTGACCCTTGACTTTGAGTCTGGCTAATTTCACTCAGAATGGCAGCTTTATTTGTGATGACTTCAAATTACCATGAAATCTACAAAAAAAAAATATAGTAGATAAATCAATTGTAGGATAAGCACACAAAGCAATGTCAGAGAGCAGTGAATTGCTCGTGTAAAAAAAATGACACCTCCAAAACATAACGCCAGGTGAATGATATCAAACGTGAAAAGGTATGTTCTACACGATTCCATTTGCATAAGGTTCAAGCCATAAGTAAACCCAGCTCAGCAATGAAGTCAGGAGTGTAGTGACCTGTGCAAGGGAGCCTGAGGAGTGCCCAGGAAGAAACCTAGGGAATTTCTATTTTTCCAGTAATTGGAAATTACACAGGTGGGTTCATTACATGAAAATTCAATCTAGTAAGTGAAGGAATAAATCATTATTATAAAAACCAGATGACTCTGATCTTTTCCATTCCAGGGGCTTTGACTTTGGGCTTCCTTTCTCCCCACCAGAAGGCTGACAGTCCACCAGGATGCTACTAAAGACACTACAGCTCCGAAACTCCCACCAGCACTTCATTGGTCCGAGGGGGAAATAACAGGATAATGAGAGGACGAGAGTGAGCTAGAGAATAGGTCATGGCTGGGAAAGGATATGGTGAGATGCCAAGCAATTTGGGTCTTAAATATATTGTAATTTCTACACTCTAATTTTTTACAAATATTTTTTATTTGAGAGATGAGGTTGCTAAGTGTCAGAAACTAAGTGATTAGTCAGGTACAAATTCCAATCCCAGAAATTGTGTTCCCCTCCCTGATAAGATCATCCAAATTAAATCCCTTTTACCTTCATTTTGAGATTCAGAACTTAAAGGTCATTTGAAAATGAAAGCCGGGGACACTAAATGACCACATATAGCAAAGGAGATTCAAACAAAATGCTAAAACGAATCTGTTCTATCCCAACGTGCGTTAGTAATGAAGCAGAGACAAACGTACAGCTTCCTAGGTGATGAAAGCAAGGCCCCAGGTACTAAAGTGAAGAGAGAAAAATATCTGGGTCCACGTTACAGCAAGTGAATCAAAATAAAAGATCAAGGTTTTTAACTATGATTGTGACATTCAGAAAAGCCCTTTGAAAACCTGGAATAGGCTAATGCATTCACAAAGATCCTCTGTCTACATTATTCCTATCGATTTCTTTATTATTTAAATAATAGCAATGGTAAAAACAATAACAAAATGTAACTACAGTTTATTGTATGCTTACTGTGTGACAAATACTGTGCTTTTTTGGTGAGGAAACAACAACAAAAAAAACCTGGTAATCACTCAACAGGTAAGTTAACAAACAGAACTTTGATATGTCAGAACAGGACCAAAAGAAGTAAAGACTAATTTATCATGAAGATAGAAACCACAATAGAAAATAAAGGAGAGTTCATATGCTATATCCCCAAAACATTGGTCTTGACGTTGTACACATTCTTCTGAGAATTCTTCTGGCTTTGGGAACCTGGACATTGCTAAGCCTGCCCATAACTTGGCTGCATGCCACAGGCAGACACGGCTCCCGAGGTGTGACGTCCACTTCAGGAACAAGTTATTCTGTCGACTGTCATTGCAGGCAGGTGAGAAGCTAAGGGTTAAAGAAGTTGTCAGGTGTCAGGGTTTTTAGCCCCCGTCTCCTCCTGACCAGTGGGAGAAGCAGGAAAAGCACACCCGGACCAAGACGAGCCAAGAAGGGTCAAGGTCGACTGGCCACCCACCCCAGCCCTCCCTTCCGGGAGGACAATCAGACGTGCCAGGGAGAACAGTCGAAGCAGGATTTCATTTAATAAGGAAGTACACACAGCTTATATACTGCACAGGAGCCAATCAGAATAAAGGTCAGGGGGTGGAGCAAGTTCACGTGTACACCCACCCATAGTCTGTAAGGGAAGGCACGAGCTGTCCAGGAGGGCGGAAGAGTCCTGGACCCATCCTGAGGTGGTCTGCCTCCTCCGTCACCAGGAGCCGTCCCAACCACATGTGCAGCCTCTAGACCAGGAAGCAGGCAGCCACGCCCTACGGTCAGGATGCCATCTGTCGCCATGACAGACTTGAAAAGGAGGAGATGGAGGCCTGAAGCTGATTTTTCTTGTCATGGTCCTGGTAAGTTCCAGTGCTGGCTTTTGCATTTGGGTAGGCACTTGTGCTTGCAGGGTGGCTTGGCTACACAGCAGGGTAATGCTGCTGACAAGGCAGGAGGAGGCACCACACAACGCCCTGGGCACCTGGGTGGAGGGCAGGGCTCTGGGCACTTGATGGACACCCAGGAGATGGCTCGCAGAGCTGCTTGACATCTATGTCACCGTGACCAAACTACCTGACAAGAACAACTTAGAGGTGGAAAGATTTATTTTGCTCGCAATTTTTAGTTCATGATTGGCTGGCTCCAAGCAGAATCATCCTGGTGAAAGGGCATGGCAGAAAAGAAGCAGGAAGAAAGAGGGAGGGAGGGAGGGAGGGACAGGGTAAAGACAAGCCCTTCCCATGCACATCCCCAGTGTCTTCCAACTATATCCCCGCTCACTGCAGTTCATTCAGCTCTCAATGGACTAATCCATAAGTGAGTCAATCCATTAAGTGGATTAATCCAATGATAAGGTCAGAGTCCTTATGATCCTATCATTGCCTAAAAGCCCCACTTCTGAACCTCGAGTTGCATTGAGAAACTCGCTTTCAACACATGAGCTCCTGCAGCAACATTTCAGACTCAAACCATAACAGCTTCTCTCCCAGATCCAAGAGAATCTGGGGGAGTGGGACAGCAGGTGACAGTGTCTCCAAGACAGCACTCCAGCTGACAAAACTACCAAACGTCATTTGGGTGAGCTGAACAAATATCCCTTCAGTCTCCAAGAATCTGCTTAGATCTTGAAACAGTCTAGGATTTTGAGCAGATTTCTGTCTTATAATTCTTTTCTTTCAGGACTTTATTCTTTCTTTTAGACACAGTCAACATTTACTTAAGAACAACATTTCAAACATTCATTAATAATAAAGCAGAAAGTCTTTGCTATAGAGCCTCTTCAATATAAAAAAAAGATGGGCTTTTCTACTCCTATATTCCACCAGGAACTTTATAATCTGCATGCAGTGCAGGATACTACATAGTGACCTTCATTAAAACTTGAATCATGAAAACTAGTAAGTCTAACTAGTGACAAGGGAGATTTCAAAATCAGACCTTAAAAATATGAATAAAAATCATAACTTAAGTCCATTGAGATCTTATCACAAAGAAAAAAAAAAGGAAAAAGAAGTTGCCTAAGCAATGAATCCTTCCTTTTTCTTCAGCCGATTTCAGCTAATTTACATGACTCAAATTCTAAAACCATTAGTCACTGTTAAAAAGTAATGTTTTATATATTAAATCATCTTAGCACTGGGTAGAAGCATGATTTGAAGAACATTTTTTTTTTACCTTTCTTTTATTCCACCACTTTTTAAAATAACAATTCCCCTTGTTGTAAAGCAGCAAAATGTCGGTAAAATGTTAATATTACTGCCCAAATTTGAGCTACTTCCACAGCAAATTCCTTCCCCACCCCCCACATAAGGTCTTGATTGTTCATCTGAGGTAATGGCAGAACTAAGCGACAGGCAGTTCTAGGATCAGCTCTAGAATGACAAAGCTTCACACCCATCACCTAGGGCTTGCACTCTAAGAGACAGACATTTGGAACTGAAATGGAGCAGGGGGTAAACAAAATTTACTACCTCTTACTCTCCTTCCGTTTAATGATGCCCTTTAAACTTTATTTCCCTTATAGACTTCAGTATTAGGCACCAAGTACCAGTCAAGATGATTTAATTATACCATCCACAAGTCCACTTTCTTCTTTTAACTTAAGTATCAGTAATTAAACATTAGTCCTTTCTCTCTTGAGACAAAGCCCTAACACCATCCAAGTGCTCAAGAAGTCTCCACGAGTCGTACTCACACAAGTCCCGAAAGATTTATAGCTCAGTGTAGACAAAAAGGCAGCATTAAGGTGGAGAGTCCTATAAATAGGAGCCAGGAGACCAGTCATAGAGCAAAGCAGACCAGGATATACATGTGTTTCCTAACAAATACCATCTGCCTGGAATTCCAAAGAATGAATTGCCATACTATGCTAACATGAAACACGCAAGCCCATGATGACCTTTCACTAGGTGGCAGAGCTTTGTCATATGGCATGACAAGCATATGAGATGTTCTCTGCCAGACTTATTGGTAGAGGTGCCTGCCCCAGCCTCTTCCCAACTCCATAACCCTTCATGCTCCCTGCAGATAAATCATTCAATTTTACCTGCTTAGTATCCAGCTTTGTGCACTGAGATACCAGAGATATGATATGACCAGGGTGGGCAAACCCTATTCCTTATCCCAGCTTATAGATAGATGATAGATAGTATGTTAGTCAGATTTCCATTACTGTAACAAATTCCAGAGATAATCAACTTATAAAAGGAAAAGACTTACTTTAGCTCATGGTTTTAGACAAAAACTCCTTTGGTTCCATTAATTTGGGCCTATAATGTGACAGACACATCATTGTGAGATAAGAAATGGGGGAAATAGGGGTGGAGACAGAGCTCGTGAAAATGGCTTCTGGCTTCACCACAAGCATCCTGTCAGCATTGGATTTGACACACCAACAGTCTTCCTAACCACCAGGTGGCCATATACTGAGCCAGTTCCAGCTAGTGCCTCACATAGGTGCATCACCTTTCTGCTCATTAAGACTGAGTAGCACGTGTACTGACACGGCCCTTGGCTGTTAATTAGATGCTGATAAAGCTGATCCAGGTTCCGTGAAGGTACCTCCCAATTCCAGAGAACTTCATCCATATTCAACCTCTGTTTATGAGCATTAATTCCTTAAGTAACACATACCAAAACCCACCTGTCTGGGCACCGCTCAGCACTTAAGTTCGCCCACACGCCCCTCAAGTGTGTCTTTCACTTGTGCAATACACCTCTTCCTTTCTACTAAAACCTGATGAGTTTCAGTCCTTTGGGCTTCAATAGCCTGGAGGGTTTCAGTAGAAGTCCCCTCTGCTCCAAGAGACCTCCTTATACCTCTGATGACAATAGCAGGAGTATGTGGTGAAGCAAAAATCACTCACCTAGTGTCCGGGAAGCAAAAGAAAGCCAGAAGGGGCTGGGTTCTCACTGTCCCCTTGGAGGGCAGGCCCTCAGTGACCTGAAGACTCCCCGTAGGTCCCACCTCTTAACTGTTCCCCCACCTCCCAATAGAGACAGTGTCTGAGGACCAAGTCTTTAACAGATGGGTCTGTGGGGGACAATCTGGATCCAAGTTATAGCAGATAGACAGATTGACATAGATAATATAGATACAAATGACATGGAGATATACATTTTCTTCATATTTAATCATTTTGATCACCACCACAAAACCTTCCCCTTGGCCTTGCAAGCCGTGAACTGACATGCCACATGCTTCTGCCCATGACTCCATGGGATGCATATTAACACAGAGACCTGTGTTTTGTGGTCTTCGTGACCCTGGGCCTCTGTGCTTCCCTGTCCACCCAAAGTTATTGTCCATCAGTTCCTTCAAAAAGTTTTCAATATCTGAGCTCTACTACTGTGAAGTTGTAGAGCTTGCTCTATTTTCCTAAATACTTTGCACTGCCTTCTCCTAGACAAATTACTTCAATCGATCCTTACAATTTATTGTTATATCAAGTAGCATTCAGTGGATTGCTGACACTTTCTTTTAGCATATTCAAGGAATTAAGCTCAGTAAACTCTTACACCACTCAACACATTGGATGATGCTTATTAAGTAAATAGGGGCTATCACAGAAACCATTGATAATACCTCAATAGAGTAAACTCACCCCCAGTAATGTTACTTTTATTTCAACTTGGAGGCTTGGCTATGCCGTCAGTGTGTGCCACGGTAGTGTGCCCTTAAGTGTTTCTGAACCTCTCTAAAGCTCAGATTTGAGCTTCAAATTTGAAAAATTGCAATAACCAAGTCAAAGTTTTCTACAAAAATGAATTGAGAAAATAAATCTTAAATTCTAAGCCCAATGCATGTTACAGTGTGTTCAAGAAACATTAGCTCTCTGAGGGAGAAGGACATTTCCCTAATCGGTAATTTAAAACATATGCCCAAATGGTAAAGAATGAAGCTCTTTAGACAGATGCCTGCTATTCCTCTAACGGGACCCACTGCTAATTCGAGGTGTCAGTATGACGGTACCTTCGGGGTCTGCCCGTGGCTTTCCCTGAGCAGGCCCCCTCCTTGTTCCCCTAGAGAAGATGTCTCTTTACTTACAAGAGATGATGCTGAGGCGCATCTGTGCTATAAAGCTGGACTGGGCTGGTACAGTAGGGAGGGGAAAAGAAAAAGATGACTCATGCCGTGTATGAGGAAAAGGTCCGGAGAAGGGGCATGGAGCCTAGGAAAACAGAGGTGACAACCGTATTGAAATGGGCTGTATGCCTATCCTCTTTCTCCCATTCAGGAGGGACATAAGGGCCAAGATGTCCTTCCACACACCCCCAGTGGGGGGCAGATTTCAGCAACTTAGTCATTCTAGGAATATTAGGAAACTGAGTTCTTCAGAGATTCCAGGAGGAACAGGGACGCTCTCAGGTCGTGTGAGGCACATTCCTAACGTGCTCGGTTGTGTGGAGATACTAGAAATTAGAAACAGCACCTACCTTAGGTTCAGGAATTATTTCAGGAGCATGTGATTTTATCAAATCTTCTCTTGCCTCCTTTGGAAGGGCTATTCCACAAGTTAGTATTAGATTCCAAAAGTCATTTTTTCCAGGAGGAGGAGAGAGAATGAGACTTTTTTTTTTCTCCAGAGCCTCACACATGCTAAGCAAGCATTCTGCCACAATCCTCCTTATTTTGAGACTAGTTCTCACTAAGAAGTCCCAGCTGGCCTCAAACTTGTGATCCTCCTGCCTCAGCCTTCCAGATAGCTGGGATTATAGGTATGCACCCCCAAGCCCAGCATGAAGAAATATTTAAAGACATAATAATCAAGAATATTTAGGGGGGCTGGGGATGTGGCTCAAGTGGTAGCGCGCTCGCCTGGCATGCGTGCGGCCCGGGTTCGATCCTCAGCACCACATACAAACAAAGATGTTGTATCCGCCGATAACTAAAAAAATAAATATTAAAAAAATTCTCTCTGTCTCTCTCTCTCTCTCTCTCCACTCTCTCTTTAAAAAAAAAAAGAATATTTAGGAAAGAAAGTTTTCAAGAATAACCAATACAAAATTTGAAAAAGATCTAAGAGTACTGGCATATCCTTCCAGATATCAAAAAGTAGACTTAAGCTATAATTAAAAGCATGCTAGAAAAGGATTAATTTGGTTTTATGGTACAGAATAGAGTCCAGGAACCCAATTATGAGTATGGGAACTTGCCATACAATGATTGTGGTATTACAAATCTGTAGAGAAAGAATTAATACTCAGTAAACAGTTTGGAATTAATTAGCTTTCATAAATCAGCCTTTATATTGACCTTTATCATATACAAAAAGTATGGATCAGATGCAAACTATTAGAAAAATACAGAACATCTTCATAAGTTTGAGATGAAACAATGTAACATGACTTAAATGTAACATGACTTACACAAACAGTAAAGGAAAAAAGCACAAACATGGGCACATCAAAATTTAGAACTCATACATGGTAAAACCCCAAACAAAATTGTAAAGAGCACATAAAAAATTTACAAAATCCACACGAATTAATGCCAAAAAATAAACATTTCCTATTAATAAGTCAAAGAGTGTCAGGAGCCATTCTCACACATGACTGGGTGACTCCGGGTCAGGGTCTGAGGCGCTCTGGCTGTGTCGGAGCTTTCCCGGCCCTCTCCTGTTGAGAGAACCTGTCCGTGTGGGGGTCTAACTGACCACTGACCCTGGAGGCCCAATCACTGACCCTGACCTTGGAGTGCGGCCCCCCCTTCAACCTTCATTGGATGGAATTCTCCCCTGAATTTCTTGTTCCCCAGTAAAAGGCTACTCCCTGGCGTGCTCGCTCTCTCTCTCCTGCTAGCCCTGAGTAATCCTTGCTGCCCTGCCGGGCGGTTAGAGGTGGGAACCTGAGAGGGGAGCCTTCTAGGACCTGGTCATAGAAAAAGGTAACTGAGTCTGTGTGTTTATTTCGATCTCGCTAGCTAACTTTTATGCCAAGAACCTCATTAATGAAACCATTGCGCTGGCCGCGTGGTAGAATTGGCGCCCAACTCATTGCCTAGCAGCTTTTTCTGTTTTAGAATGCCCTATGCAGATTAAAACAGATAATGCTCCAGCTTACGTAAGCTCTTCTTTTCAACAATTTTGTCAAGAGTTTAAAATTAATCATAAAACAGGAATTCCTTATAACCCCCAAGGCCAAACCATTGTGGAAAAAGCTCATTTATCTATTAAACTTCAATTACAAAAACTAAAAGGGAGGATAGGCTTATGACTCCCCAAAATAGCCTTAATCATGCCTTGTTTGTTTCAAATTTTTTAAACTGTGACGCAGAAGGTCACACTGCTGCTGAGAGACAAATGTCTCCCTCAGTAACAGGCCCTTTAGGCAAAGTTTTGTGGAAAGATTTACAGACCGGTCAGTGGAAGGGCCCAGACCCAGTGCTTTTATAGGGCAGAGGACATGCTTGTATTTTCCCAGAAAATTCTTCTCGTCCTATTTGGGTGCCTGAACGTGCTATCAGACATGGAAGAGATAGAACCCAGATTCAAGCGACTGAAGATCGACCCAGAGGAGCCCCCATCCAGAAGGAGGAGATATCGGAAAAGGATGAAGAAAGACCAGATTGACCCAGCCGAAAAGCTGATTTCATGGAAAGACGTGAAGAAGCTGACAACCCAGGCTTCCCGAATACTTCGAGACCTAGGAGAAAAGAGGACCCCAATGATGATGGTAGCAACAGTAATTGCCCTGCTGGGCTGTCAGGTAAAGGGGGATCAAGTAGACACTTACTGGACATATTTCCCAGATCCACCCCTGGTACACCCAGCTGTGTGGACTGGAGAATCTATTCCAGTATTTACTAATGACTCATTCATGATGGGAGGATTTAGAGATACTCATATTACTCCCAATCATGTGACTAGATTTAATTATTCTGGCTATAGTGCCCAATTACCCTTGTGTTGGTCCCACGATAAACATGCTGGCTGTCTGAAAGTATCATTCGAAGAAAAGACGGCGATCGGTAGACCTAGACTGACAAATAATTCTATTTATGGAGATTTAAAACCTAATACTAGATCAGTAATTAAGATGGGACTTTCCCATAATAAGCCAGTCATTTCTGCAAAACCTCCACAGATACACCACTGTCCAAATAGTTCTACAATTGAGATTGGCACCTTTCCTAAATGGATGGATTGTATAAATCCCTTTCCTGTACAACATAAGGTGTCTAAAGATAGTGGGTATATTTTAGACTGGTCTCCAAAAATTGATAAGAGACAGTTACGAAGAAATTCTGCTATGACACCTGCAGGATTTGTTAGTAATGTTTTGACTTATAGTGAAGGTGGTGTTCAAAAAGATATTTGGCGTTTAATTGCTGCCTCAGAATTCTTACATTTTACAGACAAACCCTTACCAAGATTTATTGGCAAGAACTGTAAAGAGGGATCTTGCTATGGCTTATGAGATTGTGTCCAATCTCCTTATGTTTTAATTATTGGAAATGTAAAAGTTAAATGGATAGATGACAGATATATGGTTACTTGTAATAAATGTAACCTAACCAATTGTATTACTAGGTATAATGGAGGAAAAGGAGTGCCGATACTTCATCAGCCCTCTTTCGTTTTATTACCTGCTAATATTTCAGAGCCATGGTATGCTGATGCTGGTTTACAAGTCCTTGCAGCAAATTTATGCCCAGCTGGCAAGACCTAAACGTGCTATTGGAGTTATAATTGTTGGTGTTTTGGCGCTAGTCTCTTTTATTGCCTCAACTGTCTCTGCGTCTCTGACATTGTCTCAGAATATTCAGCATGCAAAATTTCTTAATAATTTAGCTCAAAATACTTCCAAGGCTCTGCGTAATCAAGTAAATATTGATGAAAAGATTGAGACTAAATTAAACGCCTTAGAGGCGACTGTTATAGACATAGGTAATGAACTTTCAGCCTTAAAATTTAAAGAAAGGCTTAAATGCCATGCTAATTATAAATATGTGTGTGTTACAGCTGCCAAGTACAATGCTTCTCTCTGGGATTGGGAGAAGGTTAAAAACCATTTGTTAGGTATTTGGCAAAATAGTAATAATAGCTTGGATATTCTGGAACTTCATCACCATATCCAAGACATTCAAAATAATAGAGCTGATTTTTCAGATCCTTCTTCCTTGGCTAACCAAATATTGAAGGAGTTAAATGGATTCAACCCTGGAAATATTCTCAAACACTCGGCCTGCTACATTATTGGATTACTCTCTTTGCTGTTAATTCTCTATTGTGTTGTAATCATAGGATGGCAAGTCTTCAGAACAAGAATGCAGAAACTCCAGAGAGTGAACTGCCACCTCATTTTTAAGAAAAGAAAGGGGGGATATGTCAGGAGCCATTCTCACACGTGACTGGGTGACTCCTGGTTAGGGTCTGAGGCGCTCTGGCTGTGTCGGAGCTTTCCCGGCCCTCTCCTGTTGAGAGAACCTGTCCGTGTGGGGGTGTAACTGACCACTGACCCCGGAGGCCCAATCACTGACCCTGACCTTGGAGTGCGGCTCCCCCTTCAACCTTCATTGGATGGAATTCTCCCCTGAATTTCTTGCTCCCCAATAAAAGGCTACTCCCTGGCGTGCTCGCTCTCTCTCTCTCCTGCTAGCCCTGAGTAATCCTTGCTGCCCTGCCGGGCGGTTAGAGGTGGGAACCAGAGAGGGGAGCCGTCTCGGACCTGGTCATAGAAAAAGGTAACTGAGTCTGTGTGTTTATTTCGATCTCGCTAGCTAACTTTTATGCCAAGAACCTCATTAATGAAACCAGTGCGCTGGTCGCATGGTAGAAAAAAGTACTATCGAAGTAAATGTCATGACCATGAATTTTACCCCACAATAAGAAAACTTTCATTACATCTTAAGTGTGTATTATGTGCATTGTTAAAGCATTTAACTCACTGCAGTTAAATTTCAATTAAAGAAAAATATCATATTGTCAAGAAATACTTCTTTAATATTTTACTGGAAAAATATTTTAATTATTTCAAACAAATGCTACCTGCAAATGTTAAAGACATTCATTTAAATTTAGCTGAACTTGATCTAAAATATTTTCCCCTCCCTTCAGCATCCCTAGCCCTCCCACTCCCCTGATTATCACAAGATGGTTCTTAGACAGTTCTTAGATTGTGTCCTGTGTTTAAATAAATAAAACTTTAAATGCTTGTAATCAAATGTGTTTGGGACATGGAGAACTGACGAAGTCTATTTTTTTTTCTTCCTCCAATACAGAGCTTAATTAACTACCAAGTTGTTAAATTTCAAGCATGCCAACTCATTTCCACCAAATACTGTGCCTTCTATCACATCAAACCCATTTAGTCTCCACAGTAACCATTGAGGTATTATCCCCCATAGATGAAGAAACGGGGATATATGAATATATGCCCCATAAATATATACCCCATAACCATGCCACCAATTAACCATCTTCTCCAGCCACACCCCACCTGCCTCCAATTACCACTCAGTTAATCCCACCAGGGATTAATCCACTCATTGGATTAAGACTCTCACAGCCCAATCATTTCTCCTCTAAACCTCTAGTACCATCTCACACGTGAGCTTTTGGGGGACACCTCACATCAAAACCATACATTCCACCCCTGGTTCCCAAAAGCTCACAATCATCTCACAATGCAAAATACATTTCATCCATTTCCAAGAGTCCCTATAGTCAACAGTTCCAAGATTGCTCAAAATTCAAGTCCGAAGTCTTCTCTGAGGCCCAAGGCAATCTCGCAGTGTGAGCTTCTGTGAAATCAGAAGCAATTCACAAATATCCAACATACGAAGGTCAACATTTCCATGTACAAGAACAGGGGCATAGAAAGGGATGGGACCAATGCAAGGCTGAATCCACTGGGCAAACGGGTCCTGTGCTCCATGTCGGGTACCTGGGGCACGTGGCACCACGATGTCCTCTCTAAAGGGCTTGTGTAACTCCACCCCTGTGGCCTTGCAGGTTGCAGCCCAAGTGGCCTCTCTGTTGGCTTCTCCCCGCTCAACTCCTACAGCTTTTCCAGGACTATGCCCCACAAGACTGGCATTTCCTAATCTCTGGGGTCTCCACTGCAGCTCCGCTCCCTCCCCACATCTCCATGCTTTGCCTTCTCGGGGTGCCTGCAGGGACTCTGACCCTGCTGCTCTGTGCCTGACCTCCCAGGCCTTCCTTAGAAACCTTGGTGGAAGCCTCCATGACCCCTAACCCCAGCATCCTGCATTCCTGCAGAACCAGCTCCATGGTTGACACCAAGGTCTGCGGCCATCTGAGCAGTAGTCCAGCCTCCAGGGACTCTTACTGCAGCAGCCCCTGAGGGTCTGGGTGGCTGATCATGTTGAAAAAACTTCCTAGGCCTCCCTGTGCAAGAGGATTCTCCACTGCTGTCTTCAAGAGAATTTTCACTTTTACTCCCTGGAGCCTGAGATGGGTGTGGTCTTTCCAGCTCCTGGGATGCCCTCAGGCCATCTTTCTTATTATCTCTAGGCAAAGTCTTTAGCATTTCCGTAGTGGTTTACTCTGGCCTTTCAAGTTCACTTTTTCCAGATCCTTCTGCTCTGCTTTCTGCTCCTGATATCACTAAATTTGGCTAAAATCTGCTAGCAATATCCACACCACCACCTTACCACTATGCTGCCTAGACATTTCTCCCACCAGATGGAGAAGTCTATCGCTTCTAAAAGCAGCCTCACAGAAAATCTCGGGACTCGGGCAAAACGAAGACAGCTTCTCAGCCAGAACGTAACACAAATGGCCTCCACTCCAAATTCCAGTAGAGTCCTCCTTTGTTGAGCCCTCTTGAGTCCTGTCTTCCCTGACCACAGTCCTACTGCCCTCTGGTTTTCTGAGCTCCCACCAGACTTGGCCATGAAACTGTTTCCAACAATCTAAGGCATTTCCAGATGGCACTGCTGCTATGCATCTCAAAATTCTCCCCCCAATTCCAAAGAGCCCAAAAAGCTTCTGAGCCACATGGGCAGGTTAGGCCCAGCAACGACCCCACTTCTCGGAACCAATTTCTGTTTCATCGGCTTTTTCCACTGCTGGGACTAAAGGACCTGGTCAGAACAATTGTAGAGAAGGAAGAGTGTACTTGAGGGCTCACGGTTGCAGGGGTCTTAGTCCAGAGAAGGCCGGCTCCATTCCTCAGGGCTCTAGGTGAGGCTGAACATCTTAGTGGGAGAGAAGGACATCATGGTGGTAGAGGGAAGCAGCTCCCATCATGGTGACCAAGAGACAGAAACCCCACTCTCCAGATACAAAATATATATACCCCACAACCACACCCCCAATTAACCACTGTCTCCAGCCACCCCGCCACCTGCCTCCAGTTACCACTCAGTCAATCCCAGCAGGGATTAATTCACCGATTGGGTGAAGACACTCACAACCCAATCCTTTCTCCTCTGAACCGTCTTGCACATCCAAACCACAATAGAAGGAAAAAGGAAAGAAGGAAACAAAAGAGGAGCTAAAAATAACGCTTTTTGATCCCTCTCAATACAAACAGTTGTAATCTTTCCTCTTAAAGAAAGGATCTGTTTGCATGTGTTATATTTTAAATATTATTTCTCAAGAACGGTCCTAAGTGTTGACGGCTCTGCCCTACAGATGCTAAGGAACACAAAGATCAAAGGAACATAAGCTGAACATGTGGCAAGCAAATCAAAGAAAACACCTGGGGAAACTGATCATTTAGTTCAGGACCTGGTTATTTCTAAGGGATGTGCTATGGTACCAACTAACAGTGTTTGTACAGTAGGTGTGACACACATAGTGTACAATGAGATGCTGCACACAAAGTTATACAAAGAAAAATAATCTTGTATCCCATTCCATCATTTTGTGACCCAGTTTTCTGTCCTACTTGTGCTTTTCTGAGGGCGGGAAGGAGGAAGAAAAATAAATGAGGCAGATTTCAGAGGTGGACTTTGTAGACCAATGTGGAGACTTTGGCTCTTGTTCTGATTGAGAAGGCAATGGTTTAATTAGGGAAGTGACATTGTCTTTGAGGGGTTAACTCTGGCTACTGAGTTGGGCATTGATTGCTAACAGCAAGGATGAAAGCAAGGAGATAATGAGGAAGCTGTGGGAATAATTTAAATATTCAGGGTTATAGAAATAGAAAAGGTAAAATGCATCATATGTAGTAACAGGCAATTTGAAAATAAAAATTTTAAACATCTCTTAATAGTCCTGTTACCAAAAGTCCAGTCCTTGTTCTAGTTACCAATCAAATAAGGAGGACAAGAAAAAAGGAAAAAGATACTTTGTTGCTTTGTTAGCAAAAGAGAAACTCTGGAGGCTGTGATTCTAACCATCAGTGGAAACAGAAGGCTTTTAAAGAAGTGATTTAAAGGTTACATTCCAGCTGTGCCCTGTCAGGAGTCCTAATTCACTTGTGACCTTGACAAAGAGACTCTTTCTTAGGTCTTCTGGTCCTGAAGTCTTATGACATCATTCCTGTGGTGTGTGAGTTCAAAGACGGGCAGGTAACTCATCCTAGGATGGGAAGAATGTTAATCTTGCATCCTCCGTGGTTAGGGGCTATGGAGATGAAGAAGAGAAAGAGGGGAAAAAATCCATGTCCCTTTTAAAAATAAGCCACAAAGGCAGAGCAGCAAGGGTCATGTTCAAAGCATGAAGTGGACCCTGTTACAATAGCATCAAAAATAGGTACACAAAACTTTAACAAAAAAAAATGTATAAGACCTTTTCACTGAATACTCTGAATTTTTGTTGAGACAAAGTAAACAAATGAAGAGATATCCCTTACTTATGGATTAAAACCCTTAATATTGCCAAGTTATCAGTTCTTTCCCAACTGACCCATAGATTTAATATGACTCTAATCAAACTCCCCTTGAGAATTTTAAAAGAAATTGGCAAGCTAATTATAAAATGTATGTGGGAATATTTATACTCAGACCAGTCAAAATCATTTTGATAAAGAAAAATAAAGTTGGAAAACTGATACTATCCAATTTTAATACTAATTATAGAGCCACACTAATCAAGACAGTATATAAACATAATAATAAGCATAGAGATCAACAGAATAAAACAGAAAATCCCAAAATTGACCCAAACACCCCCCCCACACACAGTATTATGTATATATACACACACATACGTGTGTGTATGTGGTCAATAGAATTTCAATGAAGGTGTAAATGTAACTCAATGGAAAAAAATCTTGTCAGCAAATGGTCCTCAAACTCAAATACTGAATCTTGATTCTTACCTCACATACATGAAAATCAATTCAAAATGTGTCAAATATTTAAATAGGTCTTAGATTTAAATAGGTTTAAACAGGCTGCAGACTATATAATTTCTGGCAGAAAAGATAGAAGAAAGTCTTAGTTTCCATGGGCTAGGTAAATCACTATTAAAGATCAGTATCCAAAATATGTTGAGTACTCATTTAAAAATCAGCAAGAAAATTGGGTAAAAGCCTTGAGCAGGCACCTCAAAAAATCATGTATTCAAATGGCTAATGAACATTTTTTACTTTTAAGAACTTTTAAAAGCCATTCATCTTTAATAAAGAGCATATTTAAAGCACAACCAAAGATCATTACACACACATCAGAGAGACAAAACTGTCAGAAGTGTAACAATGGTCTACTCATTTAAAGTAAGAGAGGAAACAGAAAACCCACTACACAGCTGGTAAGAATTGAAAGTGGTACATGCATTTTAGAAACAGTGTGCTACCTAGCAAGATTCAATGTATAGACTTCTGGGAGTCTACCCTAGAAAATATGTGAACATGTGCACTAGTGGTCATGAACGAAATATCGAAATGGCACATCACCCGATGTCAATCAAGAGTAGAATAGATAGATAAATAGACAGAGTTGCATACTTGTGCAATGGTATACTAAAATACAGTAATGAATAAACTAAAACTACATAATGTTGATTGGAAGAAGATAGACCAAAAAAATCATATATCATGGTTCTGTTTAAATGCAGTTCAAAAACTGGAAAAAATGCACATGTGCGTGCGCACACACACACACACACACACACACACAAAAGGATGCACATTAAAAGTCAGCATGTGATTTTGTGCTTACCTCCAGAAGTAAGAGAGTGGACTGTCATTGAATAAGCAATTGGGTGGGGGGCACTTTTGGAGGATTGGCAATATTACTTTTGTTGATTGGGGGGTTGGCTGCACAAGAGTTCAGTGTAGGATCATTCACCACATACAGCTAAAGTCTATGAACTTTATGAATGCTTTATTATGTTTCCCTAAAATATGAAGATTGTTTTATTTTTTCAGAAACCAAATGGGGGATGGAGGAAAGCTCTAGCAACAATGTTAATCCCGAGCTCTTTTGAAGAATTTACTGTTGGGATAATAACTTGAAGTCGTTTTGTGTTTCCTTCTGTAAAGTCTGCTTTTCCTTTAGGGATAAGTCCCGGGTTTCTGTTCTCGCGACTAAAAGGCTCAGGGGTCACTCTAGTTAAACTGGGCTGACTGGGCTGCACGAAATAACCCCACAAGAGACACAAATACCTTTTTGTTTGGGGTTGCTGTGACGGCTCCTCTGACCTTAAGGGTCTGCAGAAAGAGAGAGAGAGCACATGCTGACCCCTTTTATTGAGGAGAAGCTATTCAGATGAGGCAAGGGGTCAGGTTTCAGGGGCCTGAGTCTATCTTCATGATGTCCACTGTCAGCAGGTTGACTGACACCTGGGTAGGCCACACCCAAGGGCACAGTAAGAGAAGGGGACACACACAAGGCACTTCATGGAAGATTCTATCCTAAACAGGGCAAGGGGTTATACCGCAGTCCGGCTGCAGCAAAATAACCGGGGGGGTGACGAACAACTTGTGTACCTTGATACAGCAGGAGTGGAAGCCCTTTATTGTAGGACAGGAGTGGTATTTATACATTTTACACAGCTTATCTAGTTAGCATAAAATAGATACAGCAGTCAACCAATAAGGAATCTCCACCCTTAATGAACAGGTGAGCATAGCTTCACCCATGGGGCTATAGCAAGACACACCCATTTCTGTGACTGAGCGCCTCAGCACCCAGCTGGGGAGTGTAACTCAGTCACCCATAAGGTTGGCCTCCCACATCAAGAACAATATTCCCCCAGCATTTTGCTGACTATGATTGAATGAAATTGATGAAATGGATTTCCCTTTAAGATGGTGCTCTAGTTCAAATGCTGTTCCTCAGAATTCACAGGTTGGAACATGATCCCTGAAGTCACATGTAAATGGTATTAGAAGATGGAACTTCAGGGACAGATGAATGAATGAAGGAATGGCTTGGGGAGCTGTGGGTGGAGCCCCTTGTTATAAAGTGAGTCTCCCTGTCTCACCCTCTGTGGCTCTGGGCTGCCTCAGAGAGAAGGGAAATAACATACTCAGAAACTCAGGGTCCAGTGTTTTCCCTCATGTGCAGAAGGTGGAGGAAAATAAAGGAAAGGGGGAGGGAAGGAAGGATGGCCTCAAGAACCATCAAACATGAGTCAGTAGGAGAGCAGAAGAGAGTGCAGTGGAGTAGAGGACGGAGAAGGGGGGGTGGACAGGGAGGGGGAGGAGAGACCATGAATGAAGTCAACTTCAGGCAGGTGTGAGCTCCTGGGATGAGCCCAACTATTATGTACAATACAAAGCTCTTAAAAACTCTGCAGAGTCCCCACCAGCAAGAAAGGCCTCCCCAGACACGACCCTTAATCTTAAACCTTGCACTTCCCAACTCTAGAACTGTGAGAAACCCACCACTTTTTATTGGTTACCCCGTCCTAAGTGTTCCATCACAGCAACAGAAAACTGACCTAGATACGTGGAATAACTAGTAGAGCTACTTCTCAATTGTTTACCCCTTCAAAGTAATTTTTTACAAGAGTTTTACTTTATTCCTTATTTATTTTGCTTTTTAAAAATCACCATAAGTACTGTTAGGTGACCTTTCACACAAACCTTCAGCTGAATATGGCCGCAAACCCTTTAGTATATACCAAAACCATTACTGTCACCTAGAGATGACCTCACCTGCAGACAGTGTCCCCTTGACACTCTTTGCTGCTATTTTGCACTTCCTCAAGACATGTCATTCCCTCTCATTGGGACAGTCTACCCCCAGGTATGTCCATGGCTCACTCTTTGTGTCTTTGCACAAAAGTCTCTTTAGAAGAGTTTTCTCAACAATTTTCTCTAAATATAACCCAGGCCTGCATAACTTTCATTTTTTGTGTATGTGTCTGTGGGGTAGGGATATAAACTCTCTAAGAATAATGGCTTTGTTACCATCATCCATATTCCAGGCTCTTGGAAGACTGCCTAGCACAGGGTAGACAATCAGGAAAAATTTATGAACTACTTAATTCATTTCTCAGAGTATCCTGAGTTGAATACCTTCTTCCCTACTTTTTGAAGAAACTGAAGCTAAGAAAGTTTAAATAATCTTCCAAGGTCATCAAGTTCAAAGGGGTAAAAGTGAGTTTCAAACCAATATGAGAATTATTTGACGCAATCAATCCAAAGGCATGTATCAAGCAAGACTGAATTCAATGATTGAAAGCCTGATTCTAATAATGCAGTAGGCATGGAAAAGAACACTCATCTAACACAGTTCACAGACGAGGTTTTTAAAAACACACAAAATGCAAACAAAACTTATGCTGGCTTGACCATGAAGCATGTGCTTTATTGGAGAAGCAAAATAGACAAGGAAAGGCTCACAGAATGGGACCACCATCAAGATCACAGACAGACGGGTGATTGGCAGAGCAAGGTCAGGCAAGGACCCCACTGACCATCTTCCAGCGACACAGTATCAGGTGCAGGAGCAAAGCCCTCCCTCCGTCAGTGCCAACAAGGTAGGAAATGAAGGAAGGTTCTGTCGGTCACCATGGCTGAAGGGAGGAGGATGGAGTTTTAAGAAGAGTCTCTAGATCGTGTTGTTTCATGGTCCCTAAAAATTCTAGTGCTGTTACTTACTCTTGGATGAACACTTCTATTGGCAGGCGGTCCTGGTTGACAGGAGGGCATTTCTGTTGACATATGGAGGTGTGTATTGCAGGTGGGCAAAGAGCAAGTGGACATTACTCATGGCACCTTGAAGTTGAGCATGGTTCTGAGCTCCTTAAGGGTGGGTAGGGCTCAGGGTGCCCTGGAGGATGGCAGGGCTCAGGGTGCCTTGGTGGATGGCAGGGCTCAGGGTGCCTTGGTGGATGGCAGGGCTCAGGGTGCCTTGGTGGATGGCAGGACTCAGGGTGCCTTGGTGGATGGCAGGGCTCAGGGTGCCTTGGTAGATGGCAGGGCTCAGGGTGCCGTGGAGGATGGCAGGGCTCAGGGTGCCTTGGTGGATGGAAGGGATCAGGGTGCCTTGGTGGATGGCAGGACTCATGGTGCCTTGGTGGATGGCAGGGCTCAGGGTGCCGTGGAGGATGGCAGGGCTCAGGGTGCCTTGGTGGATGGCAGGGCTCAGGGTGCCTTGGTGGATGGCAGGGCTCAGGGTGCCGTGGAGGATGGCAGGGCTCAGGGTGCCTTGGTGGATGGCAGGGCTCAGGGTGCCTTGGTGGATGGCAGGGCTCAGGGTGCCTTGGTGGATGGAAGGGATCAGGGTGCCTTGGTGAATGGCAGGACTCATGGTGCCTTGGTGGATGGCAGGGCTCAGGGTGCCGTGGAGGATGGCAGGGCTCAGGGTGCCTTGGTGGATGGCAGGGCTCAGGGTGCCTTGGTGGATGGCAGGGCTCTGGGTGCCTTGGTGGATGGCAGGGCTCAGGGTGCCTTGGTGGATGGCAGGGCTCAGGGTGCCGTGGAGGATGGCAGGGCTCAGGGTGCCTTGGTGGATGGCAGGGCTCAGGGTGCCTTGGTGGATGGCAGGGCTCAGGGTGCCATGGAGGATGGCAGGGCTCAGGGTGCCGTGGAGGATGGAAGGGATCAGGATGCCGTGGAGGATGGAAGGGATCAGGATGCCGTGGTGGATGGCAGGGCTCAGGGTGCCTTGGTGGATGACAGGGCTCAGGGTGCCGTGGAGGATGGCAGGGCTCAGGGTGCCTTGGTGGATGGCAGGGCTCAGGGTGCCGTGGAGGATGGCAGGGCTCTGGGTGCCTTGGTGGAAGGCAGGGCTCAGGGTGCCGTGGAGGATGGAAGGGATCAGGATGCTGTGGTGAATGGCAGGGCTCAGGGTACCGTGGTGGATGGCAGGGCTCAGGGTGCTGAGGTGGATGGCAGGGCTCAGGGTGCCGTGGTGGACAGGGCTCAGGATACTGTGGTGGTGGACAGGGCTCAGGATGCTGTGGTGGACAGAGCTCAGGATGCTGTGGTGGACAGAGCTCAGGATGTTGTGGTGGAGAACAAGGCTCAGGATGCTGTGGAGGACAAGGCTCAGGATGCTGTGGTGGTGGACAAGGCTCAGGATGCTGTGGTGGACAGAGCTCAGGATGCTGTGGAGAACAAGGCTCAGGATGCTGTGGAGGACAAGGCTCAGGATGCTGTGGTGGTGGACAAGGCTCAGGATGCTGTGATGGTGGACAGGGCTCAGGATGACATGGTGGACAGGGCTCAGGATGCTGCGGTGGAAGGCAGGGCTCAGGGCACTTATGCATGAACCCGGGAGGTGGCTGGCAGGGCTGCTTGCACTGTTGCTGCTGGTAGGACATGTCTCCTGGCTCTCAGATAATCTGACAGACAGACAAGCAGTTCTGTTAGACAGAATCACTGGCAGAACAGATCCCTAGGACATGAATCCTCTGGGCTCCAGGGGCCTGTTTTGATTTCTCAGTCTATGATTTTGTGTAACTTCTTCATTCTTCCATTTTAGGATGTTTTACCCTCAACTCTTTGGTCTTTTTCAGTTAATCTCATATTATACCAGTTTCTAAAACAAAATGACTTATGTAGCAACAACAAGTATCTTTCTGAAAATAAATATCTACCTAGAGAAAGAAACTCCAGGTATTAAAATTCTAGCCAATCCCCAAAAAGCGTCGGTTCTCACCTTTCCTAAGCCCTGGTTCCCCATTTAAAGGAACTGAGCCGAGAGTCTTTGAGGAGCGCTGCGAAGGCTCCAGCCCATCACTCAAGGAGATTTGCACTTGGAGGAGGATATATTTGGAATGAACGTGGAGCTGTTTAAAACTCCATCCATTTAAGACCTGACTCCATAAGATCTGCACCTTTGACTCCGATTCCCTCACCACCTTCAACGTCATCTGCCAAGTACCAGTTAAAAATCATTGCCAAAACCTCATTGTCGTCTTCTCCCCCTTCACGAGCATCGATTGGTTCAGGGAAATGGCCACGTTCCCCCCAAGTTAAAGCCTAAGATAACTGAGGGCCAAGAAAGGCCTCCAAGAGTCCTACTCACCAGATTCTCCAAAGAGGGTCCACAACTGAATGGCAGGAAGATGGCTCAGCGGGGCAGGGAGCCCTCTTATAAGGCCCAGGTGGCCCCACACGGAGGGAGAGCCCAGGACTGGGACGAGGTGCTGATTTCCCAACCAAAAATATGACCTGCATGCCATCCCCAAATGCCTTGCCACCCTCTACTGATGACAAAACTTCCTTGTCCAGGATCCCCCTCACCTGACCACATCAGTGATTCACTCAGACCTGATTTCAGGTTCTCCTTCCAGGACAGATGACAAGTGGAAAATGTGCCACATTTTCTGACAGCTGGGATGATGTTCCTGTCACAGAAATGGCGTGTCACCTAGACCCAGCTGGTCACTACCTTTATGGAAAACTGCTCCCCATTCACTGCTGCTCGCCCTGTGTCCGGCTTTGCTCCCTTCAATGAAGAGACCCTCAGGCTGGCCATAGCTCACCCCCAAGGGCACTCTCTCCTTACACTAATTCTCCTGTGCCAGGCCCTGTTGGTCTCTCAGATTCTCTCAATAGTTCCTTGGCTTGAACAGGACAAGGTCACCCCAGTTCCTCCCACTGGCTGACAGCCCTCCTCTGCTGAGCTTCCAACTGGTCCTTTAGGGACCTTCAAGGGCAGCTCAGTCCTCAGCTCTCTAGGCTAAGAGTCACTGCTGGTCCCGCCCAAAGCCCCACGTTTGTAGATTTACACGCCACCCTCTTTGCTGTGGCCCCTGGAAGCCAAGTGACTGCACTCTGTTGGAACCAAATTTGTCTTCTCCCCTTTTCTTCCGAACTGCCTGGTGTCTGGGCTGCCACTGAGAAACTTTTCCACTCACACCCTGAAAATACTGTGTGCTGCTGTCTCCCCAAGAAGTCCACTCATCGGACCCCCTGACTGGATCCTCTTTTGTGAAATGGCAGTTAGTAGGATCTCGGGCCTTCTCTGCCGACTGGAGGAATGCAGTTTTGCAATCTTTGTTTGATTGATGGAAATTTTTACTTCACTAAATCAAATATACAGTCATATCTCAGTTTCTGACACGGACTCATTGATAATTTCTCAATATAATTTATTGAAACACAGTAAGTAAATACTAGCACATAATAACATCTTATTATAATTTATTGAACCCCAATAACACAATTATTCTGGGTCCCAACTTGGTCCCAGCATTATTCATGGTCCCAACTTTGGGAAAACTTGGCTACCCTGGCTACGTACACAACACCCACCACTACTATGATGTCACAGTAAATACTTCCTGACCTCTGGAAAACCAGTTCACATAGCTACAAGTTTAAAGTAGGGACCACACCTTCCTCAAGAGTTTTCTACAAATCTCTAAGAAGTGCTAAATGTAATACACACCACAGGGTGGTTCTCGAAGAAATCTGAGTCAGAAAGGTAGAAAAACTAAGAATAACAAAATCATAACTAATCAATAATTGTAACCATGTCCAAAAAAAAAAAAAAAGTCCTAAAGAAGGGCATTGCAGTTAGGCACAGCGGTGCACCCATGTAACCCCAGCAACTGGGAGGCTGAAGCAGAAGGACTGAAATTCAAGGCCAACCCCAGCAAAAATACAGAGGGCCTAAGAACTTAGCAAAATCCTGTCTCAGAATTAAAAACAGAAAATAGAAAGGGGGCTGGGGATGTAACTCAGTGGTAACGCACCTCTGGGTTCTGCCCAATACCAAAAGACGGCATTGTTAGCCCCCGTGGTGGCACACCCCTATAATCTCAGCTCCCTGAGGACAGGACTGGAGGACAGCAAGTTAAATGCCAGCTTTGGCAACGCAGCAAGGCCATCTCAAAATGAAAAATAAAGAGAGGGTTGGGGATGTTGCTCAGTGGTACTGCATCCGGGTTCAATCCCTAATGCTATGGGGAAAAAAATGAAAGTCATTGTTTAGATTAGGGACTATTTGGTGACTTCCTTGCCCTGCTTACTCCTTCTTCTGGCTGGCTTCACTGCCTGTTAGAAGGACCTGGGGGCACCTGCAGGGGCTGTGCCTTCATTCCCTGAGAAGGCCCCTCGGCCGCCTTAGGAAAGAGCTCACACCTTGGGATCTTACCCACAGTGCTGGGCAGCATCTGCAGTTTCCCACCTTGTTTGGGCTGGTGTGGGACAGAAGAGATGATTGGTAACCTAACCTGAGGATTTGAAGGTAAAGGGATTTGTTTGGGTTGAGCCCTGATGTTGAGTCTTGGCATTCCAAGGGAAGAACACCAAGTGCTGCTCCCCAGCACCCTGAAATTCAGAATTGAGTCATCTAGATTAGGATCAGGAAACTGGCATCTCTCAGGGAGGCCCCACGGAACAGGGACGCTCTTGGGATGGCTGAGATGCTCTCATGACATTCTTTTTGATGCTGAAATTCTAAGGCTGGTGCCTGCTGGAGCAAGAAATTAGATGGAGGAAGCGTGTGATTAAAACAGATCTATCACAGGGGGAATGGAGGCTGAGGAAGGGAGGAGAGTCCGCACCTCTGTTCTTCCCCATCACGCACCACACAGTTTGAAGCACACGTATCATCTGTCTGGACTCCACCACCACTTTGCATAGTGTGGAAATCTATCCAGAGGGAACTGGCTGGGGGTCTTGTGGTTTTAGAAACTTTTTCCTAAGGGATCTTTTTAATTCAACTGAATGCATCCAGGAGAAATGGGGATCTCCAAGCCAGTGCTCAGGGTGGATTACTCTTCCTAAGGCACGCTGGGAACGCTTGGCTTGAAATGATCCATAGTGCTTTCTTCTTTCTCACCATCCCGAGGTGAAGTCCAATGTATTAAGTATGCTATTAGCCTGTCCCAAAGACAAAGTAGCATAGATTCAATAACAGGAAGAGAGGACTAAAATGAGCCCCGAATAGTAAAACATTAATTGCCAAAATGTTGTTATTACGTCTGGTAAGTGAAAAAAAAATGAAGAATGGAATAATAATGCTTGATTTCAAGATTCAATAACCAAGAGTCAAAGGAAAAATATCATCATCAAAAGGGTACACTTGTACATTGCTGGTGGGACTGCAAATTGGTGCCACCAATTTGGAAAGCAGTATGGAGATTTCTTGGAAAGCTGGGAATGGAACCACCATTTGACCCAGCTATTCCCCTTCTCGGTCTATTCCCTAAAGACCTAAAAAGAGCATGCTACAGGGACACTGCTACATCCATGTTCATAGCAGCACAATTCACAATAGCAAGACTGTGGAACCAACCTAGATGCCCTTCAATAGATGAATGGATAAAAAAAAATGTGGCATTTATACACAATAGAGTATTACTCTGCATTAAAAAATGACGAAATCATAGAATTTGCAGGGAAATGGATGGCATTAGAGCAGATTATGCTAAGTGAAGCTAGCCAATCCCTAAAAAACAAATGCCAAATGTCTTCTTTGATATAAGGAGAGTAACAAAGAACAGAGTAGGGACGAAGAGCATGAGAAGAAGATTAACATTAAACAGGGATGAGAGGTGGGAGGGAAAGGGAGAGAGAAGGGAAATTGCATGGAAATGGAAGGAGACCCTCAGGGTTTTACAAAATTACATACAAGAGAAAGTGAGGGGAAAGGGGAAAAAAACAAAGGGGAGAAATGAATTACAGTAGATGGGGTAGAGAGAGAAGAGGGGAGGGGAGGGGAGGGGGGATAGTAGAGGATAGAAAAGGCAGCAGAATACAACAGACACTAGTATGGCAATAGGTAAATCAATGGATGTGTAACCGATGTGATTCTGCAATCTGTATATGGGGTAAAAATGGGAGTTCATAACCCACTTGAATCAAAGTGTGAAATATGATATATCAAGAACTATGTAATGCTTTGAACAACCAACAATAAAAATTTTAAAAAAATCATCATCAAATCTCTATGCTGGAAGACCACGGATCAATTTTGTGTGCCTTCCAAATTCCACGGGAATATATTTGTTGAATCTACAATTTTACATGCAAATGATTAATCAAAGATGAATGAAAAATAAACTCCTTCTCAGAAATAGCAAGACACAGCTTCATCTCATCTGATGGAACTTTTTGATGTTTAACTCCAACCAAAACAAAACTGCAAAAACTCTGAGCTCACTTGAGAGTGAATGAGTGGAAGCCCTGGAGTAGCTACTGTCCAGAACTGAGGTCTTCCAGGCTCCCCGGCAACACAATTGTGAAAGACTTCAGGAAGGATATTTCCATTAAGAAACTCTGTCTAATACAACTTAGAAAGCACGAAAGACTGATCAATTTTAAGATGCAGCCAGTGGTATGCAGGTAAATTACTGCCAACCAGCTCTCTGGGGGAAAACAAGTGCCTGCTATCACCACATGACTATAGCACAACATGACAATGGGCAAGGGTTTTTTAAAGTTTTTATCAGTGCATCATAGTTCTACATACTAATGGGGTTCATCCTGACATATTTATACATGAATGAAATAGAATTTGTTCCATTCCAATCCCTGGACTCATCTTCACTGGTGTCCAAACCTTAAATCAGCACATGCACAAATTATGCAAGATGTGATCATGGATAACAATGCAGAAGGCAAATGTCATCAGTCTTGATGATGGAAGAGAAACATATTTTTGCCACAATTTGGGTGATGCTAGAGGAAAGAGCAGATGCACCAACTTCCCCATCTCGTTTAGTGGAAAGTCCGGGAACTAAAACAAGTACCACAATCGTCAGATCTCAGAGGATAAACCACAGAGGAACTAAAAACTATAGCAGGAAGATTTGGAGAGCAATAGTGAAAATAAGATTAGGGAAACAAATACTTTATTTCATAGTAGTAAAGAAGTAGTTTTCACTTAATTTGATAAAATAGGAAATAATAAAGGACAGGGGGTCTGGGGAGTTGGAAGGGGAAGGGGCTACTTTTCATTCCATGCTTCCAGATAGTTAAGGCTCAATTTTAACCCCAAAACCCAAACTCACTCACAGGGAGCTCACCCATCCACTGGCCCCCTGGCCCCACCCCTCCATTTCAATGCGAGAGCCTTGCTCTCTGTGCCATCTCAATTCTCTGTTCTCTCAACTTGTCCTGCTTAGAAGGCACATCACCACCATCCTGTAGGCAAGCTTCAATGTGCCGCTCTCTAAAACCTATTCCTTGACCTGGGACCCTCCCTGGTCAGAGTCCAGCATCTCTCACTCCTTCTTGGCCATGTCTCATGTTGTCTTCAGGAGCCGCCTTTTCTATTTCACGTCCATTTATACCTCAGTCCACGGCAATCTGATTTAGCCCACCATTATGTTAAAATCAAGGTCTATAGTAGCCATCTCTTTTTCAGTTTTTATCTTCCTAGATTTCTCTTCTGCATTTTATAATTTCTATTGTTCTTTCTTCTAACTCTACTTCTTGGTTTTCGTGACGTCCACTTAACTAATCCTCCTCCTCCTGCGCCTCATTATCTTCTCCTTGTTCTGAACCTTTTCTCCTAAGTGCCACGTGGAGTCCTTGCCCCTGGTTCATAGATCTTACCAGGTCACACACTTTCTAGTCATATGCCCATGACCCGTGTGGTTTCAATAACCACAAATCTTCCCTTCCCTTGCACACCTACATTTGCACTCCAGAACTGACTTCAAACTTAAATACCCTCTTGCCTCTCTATCCACACGTCCTCCAAGTGCCAGCAAACTGATGCTCCCTCCCACAACCATGTGAACGTCCTGTGTTCTCTGTCTTGTACACCACACTCAGCTTCTGGAGTCGTCTCTACTGTGTAGAGAGATCAACACCTTGTCATGCCACACAGACGGTCTAAATATTTCTGGAATCCAATTCCCCGTCTGTCCCTGGTTCAGGGCCTTCTCGTCTCCTGTTCAGTCATTGCATGGCTTCCTACATATCTCTCCTGCCCCATCTCCGCATGGCTCTCAGTCAGTTCTCCATTAAAGAGTCCCACCTGATTACGTCATGTGCATTCCTGAAGCACACTGACCTACAGGACAATCCCAGCTCCATCCCAGAGCCTTCCTCCCCTCCAGCCTGTTCCTCCTAACTCCATGTTAGACTGTGTGCCCTGCACCATGGAACTCCTACGATCTCCCTCATATCCCCTCTTTCTGTTCTCAGTGAATTCCTTACTAGTAACATACCATCCTCTTACTGTATTTTTCTGGCTAATGTATTCACAGTTCTCAACAAAGCCATCGCGGTAATGAAAAGCCTTGGGGATCCCTGGAAGGGAGGGAACAGGAGCCCCCCTAAGGCTCCCACAAACACCCTGACTTTGTTTATCAGACCCCACTGCAGCCAGTGGATTTCCCACTCACCTGCTACCCCTTTGAACTTACAACATCTTTGAACAGTGGGGCTGCGTGGTCACCATCCACACTCAAGGCCTTGCCCCAGACCTAGAATAGAGTAGATGCTCTATAAATATCTTTGAATAAATAAATTACTTTAGGTTCCTAAATGTTGTTGTCTCACATAAGCTTTATGGCAATCTTGTGAGTTTGGGAGAGAAAGAAAATGTTATATCCTCTGTAACAGGAAAACTGTGTGGGTTCATTATGCCAAGAGTGGATAACAGTGAGCACAGCTCCTGCCCATGGGAAGCCTTCTGCCACATTGTCAGGCAGAAAGGATGACGCATCTCACCAGATGCAGCTCCTCCATCTCGGACTTTTCAGCCTCCAAAACTATGAAACAAATAAACTTCTATTTTTTATAAGTTATACCATCTGGGGCATTCTGTTATAGTAACATGAAACAGACTCAGGCACCAATTAATGGAATTAGTTCAATCCTTCCTAGTTTATCTTGCAGCAAAGTTATGAAATACTTTATTTATGGCTGGTAGTTTACAAATAACAATGACTTTTTTACATAATTGTAAAAATAAAGGAAATGTTATTGATGAGTTAAAACTTGTAGGAGATCATTTCCAGCCCAAAGGACAATGATATAGATTATTGGGTGTCCTTAGGCATGAGAGCAGAGGTCTCTTAACTATGGCATAGGTACAAAAAGGACTTTTACTCAGCCATAAAGAAGAATGGGCTGAGGCTGCAGCTCAGTGGCAGAGCACCTGCCTAGCATGAGAGAGGCACTGGATTTGATCCTCAGCACCACACAAAAATAAAACAAATAAAATAAAGGCACACTCTTCATTTACAACTGCAAAAAACCAAAATTTTTAAAGAAGAATGAAATTGTGTTATTTGCTAGCAAATAGGTGGAACTAGGGAACATCAAGCCAAGTGAGATAAGCCAGATTCAGAAAGTCAAGGGTGAATGTCTTTTCTCACACTCAGAAACTAGAGAGAAAAACAGTGAATAAAATGTGATCTCATGAAAATAGAAGGGAGGTCAGTAGAGCAGAGGAAGTGGATTGAGGAGGAGAAAGAATGCGGGGTGGGAGAACTTCAGAAAGAAGTCTACCAAATTGTGCTGTGTCCATGTGTGAATACACCTCAAGAAATCCCATTTTATATATAATTGTAATGCACAATTAAAAATAACAGCAACAAACGAGACTAGTGAAAGAAGACAATCAGGAGGAGGAAAAGGAAGGTACTGGCCATGAGATCTATCAAGTTATGTGCACGTATGAAGACATCATGATGAGTTCCACTGTTGTGAATAACTATAATGCCCTCATGAACACCATGAAGAGAACATACCATGGAGCTGTAAACTCCCGTAAGTGTGGAGAAGGACTGCGGCAGAATAACACTGATCCATCAACACACTTCTCAGCTCTCGCAGATGCAAAACCACGTGTGTGTGTGTGTGTGTGTGTGTGTGTGTGTGTGTTTATCTTTTATTTTATTGATTTTTTAGACATTTTATTTTTGTTTCCATCAATCAACCTGAGCCAGGATAAAAGTCACTTGGATCCTTGGAGAAAAGGAGCAACTTGAAGCAGATGATGCAGGACATGGTTTTGCCCAGCAGAAGACCAGAACAGTCCTGGGCCCTTCTTCCTGGAATATTTTTCTTCTTTTCCAAGATGCTGATTCTCGGTTTTTCCTTTATCCTATCTCTGTGTGGGTCCCCAGGTGCAATGCCTTGCACCCTTTGTGGAGGGGTAGGTGTGATCTGATGAACAGGTAAGAAAGCCTCTCTCCTCCCAGCTCCTTCTCCTTCTTCCAGACGTCAAACTGCACTGCTGCTCTTTTTGGGAACCGTCCCCTGGTGCTCCAACACACAAACAGTTAAAAGGCAGTTTCTGAGTCCTGAGCTAACACTCAGAGGAGTTTGATTTGCATTTCTCTGATTGCTAACACTGGGGACTTTTATCAGCTGCCTTCCCTGTTCACCCTGCAGTGACTCCTCTGGTGCAAGGGCTCACCTCTGTGGGAACTGCCAAACCTGCCAGCCCTACAGAAGGCTGGTGCCGTCTCCCAGCTTTCCCATCCTTCAAGACAAAGCTGAAAGATACTCAAGGAATGACTCCTTCCCAAGTCCTACCACGGCAATTAATGTCTCCCACATTGCACTAACTGTGCACCTAGTAAGGGTCTGATGGGGATGGGGAGGAGGAGGAGGAGGAGGAGGAGGAGGAGGAGGAGGAGGAGGAGGAGGAGGATAATTATTGCAGAACCATATTAGTTACCAATTATCAAGTGCAGGTTTTGAAGGAATAACATAAGGATATGAATGCTTCTATGTCCCTAGAGCCAGGGATGAGAGGAATAGAATATACCCAAAGACCCAAAGAAATGAAAAACTGGAATTAGAATCTGGAAACGATGGTGCAGATTTTATAACAAGGAATTTTTGGTTAATGTGCACCTTGAGACAAAAAGGCATCAGCTATGAAAGCCCCCTGTTTGAGTGCCTGTCCCCACTGGCAAAGTAACTGTATGCTCTATGGGAAGGGGGTGTTTAAAATCTAAAATTTGACATGTAAGATCACTTAAGGGATTCACCTTAGAGTTTATAAAATGTGTAACTGACTAATCTATTTAAACTTGTAATTTTAAGTGGTGAGGTATAATGGATTTTGGCTAGGTTCCTAAACAGTTTTGAAATATTCAAGAAACATAAGAATCAAAATATGTAGACATTCTCTTCAATTGTACTTGGTGTTACATTTGTCAGTCAGAAAGTTAAGGTGCTTAGAAATTGAATGAGTCCACTCTGTGACTTCAGTTTAAGTTGCTAAGAAAGTTTAAAGTTGATAAAAGGATCAATCATTTCTCCAAAGTTCCTTGAAAAAAAATGTTAAAATTTCTACACTTTAAAACAATAATAATAAATTAAATTAAAATGAATAATACTAATTATTTGAAGTATTAATCATAGTCCACAAAAGGCAATGCTTTAATTTGTAAGTTTAGTAACTTAAATATTGATTTTCTAAACCCAAATCGCCTTCCAGCCCCCTTTGTGATACGCAGCCAACATTTCAAGACATAGAAACCGTCTGTGGCCATGAGGAGAAATGGACAACAGAGACACAGGAGTGGGTGGACAGGTGGCCTGGGGTCTAGAGATCAGCCCAGACCCTCTCAGGCAGGGGACCCGGAGAGGAGGAGGAGGAGGAAGGAGGGAAGAGCTGACAGGAAAAGGAGAGGACATCATCAAGGGCTGCACAGAAGGTGGCTTTGATCCTCAGAATCCATCAGCCTGTGGAGATCCCGCCCAGGACCACAGGGACTGCACCCTCCACACCTGCTCTCCCCACTCAGAGCCTGTCTCCAGCTCCTCCATCACACCTTATGAGGGTCAGCGGCAACAAATTGAATATGATCCTGCTATATATGCACAAATTGCTGCAGACGCAGTTAGGGCATGGAAGACTTTACAAGGACATGGAGATTTACAAGGTCAGCTATCTAAGGTAATACAGAGAGCTAATGAACCTTACGCTGACTTTGTAGATAGGCTAATTCAAACGGCTGCCAAAATTTTTGGGGATACGGAACAAGCAATGCCATTAATAAAACAACTGGCTTATGACCAAGCAAATCGTTGCTGCAGAGAGGTTATTAGACCATGGAGACATGAAGATTTAAACACATATGTTAAATTATGTAGAGATATTAATGAACAAGGGCAAGTCTTGGCAGCTGCAGTACAACAGGCTTTAGATGCCAGGCCAAAAACATGCTATGATTGTGAACAAACAGGACATTTTAAAAGGAGTTGCCCCATAGGAGGAGGGTTTAACAAAACTAGGTATCAAAGGAATAGAATACCGGGTATTTGCCCACGATGCCATAGAGGGAGACATTGGGCTAATGAATGCCATTCTCAAACCACCATAGAGGGTACTTCCTTATCAAAAAACGGACAAGGACCAGGTATTTACCCACGATATCGTGGAGAAAGGCATCAGGCTCCATTGCCAAAAAAACGGACAAGGGGGCCCAATGCTCCGGGGCCCACAACCACAAATATACGGGGCAGTGGAGGAACCCAGCAACACCATCAGGGTAGTGCCCAGGACACATTGTCCATTAAATCCCTCATCAGACAAACCCGAGGGAGCACAGGGTTGGACATCTGCGCCTCTGCCAGAGCAGTACTAACTCCAGAGATGGGAGTTCAAATCATTCCCACAGGAGTAAAAGGACCTCTTCCCCAAGGAACAGTAGGCTTATTATTGGGACGTAGTTCATCTACATTAAAAGGACTTATGATAAGTCCTGGGGTAATTGATCCCGATTATGTAGGTGAAATAAAAATTATAGCTAGTTCTCCAAGAGGTATATCAGTAATTTCACCTGGAGATAGAATAGCACAGTTGTTAATAATACCCAGCCTACATAATAAATTTCCTAGTCATAGTGTAAACAGAGGTTCCAGGGGATTAGGCTCCACAGGTGTAGATTGGGCTATCTTGCCTTTAAATTTAGATTCTCGCCCAATGCTAAAACTACATATTCAAGGACACGATTTTAATGGGCTACTGGACACAGGTGCTGACCTTAGCATCATATCTAGTCAAGAATGGCCAAAACATTGGCCATTACAACAAGCCACTCAAACGCTTTGAGGCCTAGGAGTGGCGACTAATCCCCATAGAAGTGCAATGGTATTAGATTGGAAGGATCCTGAAGGATGTGAAGGAACTATACAGCCATATGTATTGGATCATCTTCCTATAAATTTATGGGGACGAGATGTCCTAGATCAATTAGGTTTGACATTAACAAATAACATCAATCCTAATGCGCCCACTACTAGGGCTAGACAAGGTTTTAGGAAAGAAAAAAGATTAGGAAAGCAAGGACAAGGTATAGCAGCACCAATTCAAATAGATCAAGGAACAGACAGACATGGGTTGGATTTTCAGAAAGGGCCACTGAGACAATAAAAATTACTTGGAAATCAGAAAGACCAGTGTGGGTTCCTCCGTGGCCCCTGACTAAAGAAAAGATACAACCAGCCCATGACCTGGTCAAACAACAATTAGCTGAAGGACATATACAACTTTCCATATCTCCCCATAATACTCCCATTTTTGTCATCAAAAAGAAATCTGGTAAATGGAGGTTATTGCAAGATTTAAGAGCCATTAATAATGAGATGGTTATTATGGGACCTGCTCAATCAGGGATTCCTCAATTGTCTGCTTTGCCAAAAACCTGGCATGTTTTAGCCATAGATATTAAAGATTGTTTTTTTCAATTCCAATTCATCCCGAGGATAGTCCACGTTTTGCATTTACTATCCCTGCACTGAATCATGAAGGTCCTGATCAGAGATATGAATGGAAAGTACTCCCTCAAGGGATGGCTAACAGTCCAACTATGTGTCAAATATATGTTAACAAAGCAATCCAGCCACTTAGAAATCAAAATCCTGAACTACAAATATTTCACTATATGGATGATGTATTATTGGCACATAAAGATAAAAACATATTGCTGGAATGTTATGCCACACTTACAAACTTATTAAAAAATTATAATCTAGAGATAGCAATAGATAAAGTACAATTAAATTTTCCAATTAGTTATTTAGGACTTCTATTATCCTCAACCATGGTCCGTCCACCAAAAATTCAAATACGAGTAGATCAACTCAAATCACTTAACGATTTTCAAAAGTTATTGGGAGACATAAATTGGATAAGGCCTTATCTAGGCATACCAACAGGAGAGTTGGGACCTTTATTTGATATTCTAAAAGGTCCATCAGATCCACCCTCACCTCCCATGTTAACTCCTAAAGCAAGAAAGGCATTAAAATTATTGAAACATATATGGAAAATATACATTTGGATAGAATTGATATAAGTTTGCCTTTATTATTTATTGTACTACCAACAAAAAATATTCCTACAGGAGTATTTTGGCAAGAAGGTCCATTATTGTGGATACATTTATCTTATTCTCCTAACACTATTCTTACTAGGTATCCTGAGGCTGTAGGACAATTAATACTCAAAGGAATAAAAGCAGCAAAGGGAGTGTTTGGAATTTCTCCCAATAAAATTATTACTCCATATACTATGGATCAAATTTATGAGTTAGCTAATGAGTTAAATACTTGGGCAATAATCATGTGCAAATCTAATGTTTCATTTGATAATCACTTACCATCTAATCCTTTGTTGTCTTTTTGGTCTAAGCATCCTGTAGTTTTTCCAAAAATGCCAAGAAAAACACCTATCATGAATGCTCCAAATATATTCACTGATGGGTCAAATAATGGTACAGCAGCAGTAGTTACCCCTGATCAAACTTTTACATTTTTAGTACCCAAACAATCAGCTCCAAAGGTAGAGCTTAATGCAGTATTACAGGCTTTTGTGATGTTTAAAGATTCTGTATTTAATTTATTTTCTGATAGTCAGCATATAGTTAATGCTATAGTATCTCTTGAAGATGCTGGTAGGATTTTCCCTTCTTCTACTGTTTTCTCTTTGTTTTCCACTATACAAAGTCTAATCTGGGACAGAAAAGATCCATTCTTTATAGGACATATTAGGGCACATACAGTATTGCCTGGAGCCCTTAGTTTGGGCAATGATTTAGCAGATAAAACACATTATTTTCTCTACACTAGAAGAAGCTACGAATTTTCATAAAAAGTTCCATGTCAATGCTAATACTTTACAAAAGCATTTTAAAATAACTAAGGAACAAGCTAGACATATAATAAAACAATGTCAAAATTGTGTGACCTTTTTACCACAAGTTAATCTTGGAGTCAATCCTAGAGGACTGATACCTAACCATATTTGGCAGATGGACGTCACACACTTGCCAGAATTTGGAAAATTAAAATATTTACATGTTACAGTTGATACCTCTTCCGGATTTTTGATGGGCTCCCTTCATGCCGGAGAAAAAACTAAAGATGTTATAGCTCATTGCTTACAAAATTTTGCCACTGTGGGTGTTCCTAAACAGTTAAAAACCGGTAATGGTCCTGGTTATACTTCTACCTCTTTTAAACAATTTTGCTCATCATTTGGTATTACTCATATAACAGGAATCCCATACAATCCACAGGGACAAGGCATAGTTGAAAGAGCTCATCAAATTATTAAAACATAATTATTAAAGCAAAAAGAGGGAATTGGAAAGGGGTATATATCCCCCAAAGATAAACTTAAAATAATGCTTTTTACTCTAAACTTTTTAAATTTGGATTCATCAGGACTTAGTGCTGCGGAAAGGCATATGTATCCAAAAAAATGTACATAAGCCTAAAGTACTTTGGAAAGATATTCTAACAGGACAATGGAAAGGTCCTGATCCAGTGATTGTCTGGAGTCGGGGTTCTGTTTTTGTTTTTCCACAGGGAGAACAGCAACCGATTTGGATTCCAGAAAGACTAACTAAAACGATTTCTACAGATCAAAAAGAAGATGATTTGACTCAAATCCATAACAGCTGATATCCAGAACTCCAGCTTGACCATTCTTACATCTCCTACAGTGATTAACCAGGATGCTTTTTTTAATATCTATTTTATTATTGCATTTTTCCACATCATAAGGTTCTATTTTATTTTTTGAGCTTATACACACCTAGGTTAATGGTTTTTTGATCAGTTTTATTTTTTGACTGGAGTTTTTAAACATTGCAATGGAGATTTCACCTAGGTAAAGCTACAAGGTCTTTATTATTATCTTATGTGTTGTACGTTTGTTTGCACATTTGTGTTTTGTGTTGTATGTCTGTGTGTGCGTATGTCCATATTTCATATATGAGGAGCGCTCATGAAAAATGGATCCAAATTATTATTTTTTTTATTCACATGATTTAAATGGCTTAATTTAAATTAGGTAAACAGCTGTTAAGGATTGTTTTTAAAGGTGGTTAACAGATCTGTTTGTTTATAAATTTAAATCAGGTAAACAGCTGTTAAGGATTGTTTTTAAAGGAGGTTAACAGATCTGTTTGTTTACTTTCACCTTTCCTTTTCATTATATTTAATAATTCTTTTCAGGATAATGTCTCTTTAGCATCATTGCCAGAATTCCTATCTTCATCCCAGTACCAGTGAAGGCAAACTACAGCTTCTATGATAGTTATCACAGTAAACTGTATAAACTGATGCATCAATGAATATAACTCAACAAGTAATGCTCAATCAAGGAGTCAACTTACTTTGGGAGGAAAACGGACTTTGGGAGGAGACGGACATATTGATAGATTCCTCCACTTTGAACTGCTTACAGAACTTTCCTGGACTATGTAACTATCATTTGGTGCAGCGAATTGTGGTAGTGCTGGCATATCTTTGCTGATGGTGTCACCAGTGATGCAATTTTTCAAAAGGAACTGTCAATTGGCTTGGTGTTGTGGCATTTCTGTATCCTCCTCCCTTCTGCTAGTGATGGTCTAAAATTTGGGGGCCAATGGCTATATGCTGGACCGGTAGTCAGTGACGGGTATGATGCAATTGCAGTGGTATAAACCTAAGACAGGAGGCTGATGCCTAAAGGTCAGTTTTCTGATGACGGGTAAGAACCATATGTTGAATTGGACAACCTACCAGGCACGGTCCTTAAGCCACATTAACCTCACTCCCCCACTGGCACCAAGGCCAAATTTGGGGGCCAACAGAGGTGAGGTAAAGAACCTCACCCCCCCACTGGTGCATAGACCTATCCACAAGTATGGCTGTATGCTGGACCGGTAGTCAGTGACAGGTATGATCCAGTTGCAGTGGTATCAACCTAAGACAGGAGGCTGACGCCTAAAGGTCAGTTTTCCGATGACGGGTAAGAACCATATGTTGAATTGGACAACCTACCAGGCACAGTCCTTAAGCCACATTACTTGTTGTTTAATTAATCAGAAGGGGGGAGATGCTGGGAGCCATCAGCCAAGTAGGTATGACAATTTCCTTGCCAGCGTACCCCCATGTTTCTTTAGTGGAAGGACTCGTGGAAATAGGACATTTTGCAGCAACATTGCATGTAAGGTGACCTTGCTCAAGGACCAGGGCGGATCCGTGTTTAGGGTGTTCCCAGTTTAGGATAATCCGAGTTTAGGGCGTTCCCGATTTAGAATAGGGCGTATCCTGCTGCCTGAGTTCCCCTTGAGTTCTCACAGGATTCAGAATATATTTGGGAGACAGAAGCCCAGTGGGTGTGGATTTGGGCAGAGAACGTGGATTTCCCCAGAGCGTGTTTGTAGACGGCCGGTGTGAGATTGGGAATAAAGAATTGCTGTTTGAATCTACAAAGCTGTGAGTGGCTCGTGATTTGTGCCCAGCCAGACTGCGGCACTTCCTAGTTACTGAGGACTCTCCATCCTGCTTTCCAGAGGGGTTGCACCAATTTGCAGTCCCACCAGCAACGTATGAGTGCACCTTTCCCCACATCCACCAGGACTATTGTTACTTGTGTTCTTGATCATTGCCATTCTGACTGGAGGGAGACAGAATCTCATGTGGTTTTAATTTGCATTTCTCTAATTACTAGGGATAGAGAACAATTTTTCATATATTTGTGGACTGATTGTGTTTCTTCTTCTGAGAAGTGCCTGCTCAGTTCCGTTGCCCATTTATTGATTGGGCTCTTTTTCTTTTTTTTTTTCTTTTGATGTTATGTTTTTATTCTTTATATATCCTGGAGATTAATGCTCTGAGGTGCAAGTGACAGAGGTTTTCTGAGACTTAAAATCAGCACATTAGAGTAACACAGTTACATCAATATTTATAGCTACTCAGTTCTCAATATCAAAGCTAGAGAACCAACTGAGGTGCCCTTCAACAGAAGAATGAATAAAGAAAATGGGAGAATATTACTTGGTCATAAAGAAGAATGAAATCATGGCATTTTCCATTACATGGAAACTGGAGAACATCATGTTAAGTGAAATAAGCCAGTCCCCCAAATCCAGAGGACAGATTTCTCTCTCATATGTGGATGCTAACACAAAAAGTCGGGGTGGGGAGAAAATCAGTTCATTGGATTAGACAAAGACGAATGAAGGAAAGGGAGGAGGGAAAGGAACAAAAAAGACAGGAGAATGTTACGGGGTAAAAATGGGAGTTCATAATCCGCGTAAATCAAATGTATGAAATATGATATGTCAAGAGCTTTGTAATGTTTTGAACAACTAATAATAAAATTTTTTTTTAAAAAAAGACAGGAGAATGAGTTGGACACCATGTTCATATGTGCATGAGCCACTAGGAATCTCCAAGTCTGTACAACCACAGGAATGGGATCCTAATTAGAATAAGCTGAACTCTCAGTGTGGTAATCTGTCAAAATACACTCTACTGTCCTGTGGATCTTTATCTAGAAAGAAGGAATAATTTAAAGAGAAAACTTGTCGTAACTCAGCACCTGCCCAACTGGATATTTCCATCAAAGAAGTCGGACAAGTCACCTTAGAACCTAGAGGGAGGCACCCAGGAAACAGGAAACTGAGGGGAAACCCCTTGGCTTTCTGGAAGCTGGAAAAGGCTTGGGATCAAAGGATCAAGACTGAGCCCTCTTTATCCACTCAGTCCCCTACAGCAGGAGGCTGAGTGAGAGACGGTGACTGAGATCTCTCTGCGAGGAGGCAGGACTCCCTGAGTGTTGGGCCAGCCCTCAACTGGGCTGGAGGGTGTGTGGCTAGGTTGAGAGGGACATTGTCTTTCAAGTGCAGTGTTAGGGGATCAGTCATCTGGGCATGGGGACAGGTCAGCACAGTGTGATTCCAGGATCAGCTTATGAATCTCGAAATAGGATCTTGAAGAAAGAGACGAAGAAATCGAGTCATGGGGACGTTGGGTGACTTGATCTTGGTTGCACAGCTGGTGTCAGGGTCAATGTAGCGTCCAGGGCTTCGCATTTCCATCTCATGTTCTTTCTGCACCAAGAAGCTTTGTTTCACGAGGATCTGAGGCCAAATCTCAGATACGTGGACACAACAGAGAACAAACTTCAAGTGAGGACCCAGACACAGAATTTGCCTCAGGGTTGGCACAGGAGGCTGAGGCAAGATGATGACAAGTTCAAGGCCACCTGGGCAACTTAGAGAGACCCTGTCTCAAAATTTAAAAATTAAACGTGTTGGGGGTGCAGCTCAGGGGGGGAGCAGCCCTGGGTTCAATCCCCAGAAGCAAAAAAGAGGAGGAAGAGGGAAGAGAAGGAGGAAGGAGAGAAGAAATAGTCTCTGTCCCCAGTTTGCATCCATGTTTGATGCTCTCGACTACAGCTGCCCACACCAGTGTTGGACAAATGGAACCGCTGCTGGACCCTCCTCCTCTAGTCCCCAAGAGTCCTCTTGACCCTTGTTCAATGTCCCCTAAGAGGAACCAGAACAAGACACCAGTTTCTGCTCAGCTCTGACCACCTGCAACCGTGAGCCACACGTAGATGTGCAGTTACTCAGCCTAAAGGTGGTTCTTTCTGATGTTAGCCCCAAGGTGTGTCCTGAGGGCTAGGAGGTGACACTGAGTAGAGACGCCTGGTCAGTGGGCAGTGCTTAAGAGCCCTGCATCTGGAGTGAGGGACTTCGACCCCAGTCCTGCCGGTCACCAGTCAGTACACTCCAGGGCATCATCCGGCCTTCTGCTGCCTTCGTTATCTATAAAGTACAGGTGATCCTGGTGCCCACCTCACAGTGAGCCTAGGTGGCCCCTTGGCCCTCTCCCCAGCAGGTACTGGATTGGCCTGTCCTGGTGAGGTGTGCTCCTGAGCGCTCTGCAGCTGAGGCAGATCCCGGAGGAACACACAGCTCCCCAAAGTGGGGAAACACCATTTCTTTAGGGGGAATCTGGGCAGAACCCCTTTGTTTTGCTGAACTTATGGACCTACTTGATAAGGATCTTCATGACATCTCAGAATTTTATGGGCCAAATACTCAGGGGAACTTGAGCAGTTAGGCCCCATGTGGGACTGACTAGGACCACGTGGCAGTGCGCACCTGGCCACTGGTCCATGTGAAATGCTCTGATGGGGTCACCATGCACCTGACACTGGGCAGGGACAACCAACAGGCTGGACTCGGCCACACTCCTCTCCTGCTCCAGGTGGTCACAGGTTCTCTCCCGCAGGAGGCCACACGTCTCTCAGAGCAGCTCAAGGTGCCGAGAGAAGCAGTGGAACTGGCCTGGTGTCACTTACGCCACAGTCTACAGGTCAAAGCCATCACAGGACTTCCCAGATTCCAGGGAACAGGGTGTAGACACCCCTCAACCTCTGCACAAAAGACTGTCCAAGAAACTGTGACCATTTCAGTGCCACATCTGCCCACCCCAGGGCCGCTAACTGGTGTCCCCCTTCTCCTGAGTCCTGTCTCTTCAAAATCTGGCCTATTGCCTCCAATCTCTACACACCCCGATCTCTGCAGAACCCAAAACATGGACCTCTGTTGTCCACATGTTCCTGAGCCTCATCCTTCCCATCCCTCAGGACTCCGCCTTCCATATAGCCCTTCCCATTTTCCCCCAAGGATTCCAGCCCTGCCCTCTCTAAAACATCTGCCTTGCTCAGGAGCACTTCCTCCCACAAGGAGCCACATCCAGGGGCTGCTCAGGAGGGGCACAGTAACGTGGCCACCTGGCTCACTGTGAAGGAGAATCATTACTGAATCCACACGATAGACGACGGAAGGAGGTTTAGAAAGATAAATGTACATTAGGGCAGCATGGGCTCATGGAATTGAGGCAAATCGAGGGAAACAGTTCTCTTTAATATTTTTATTGTTGCGTTGTTATACATAGTAGTAGAACTCACTGTGTTCTGTGCTCACGTGCTCAAAACATCTGATGAATCTCTTTCCCCAGCACCTTTCTTTTCCCTCCCTGATTCACTTGCTCTACCTACTGATCTCCCCACTATGTTGTTGTTGTTTTATTTTAGTGTCTTATAAATATATATGTGTGTGTGCATGTGTGTGTATATATGTATATGTGTGTGTGTGTGTGTGTGTGTGTATATATATATATAAAAGCAGGACTCTGTAGCATGTTAATAAATGGGTATAGCATAGTTATGTAGATTTACACCCCAGTATTTCCCCACACCCTCCCCTCCTCCCTCTCTCTTGATCCATTTCCCACACTCTGCTCACAATAAAAAGTTTAAGTTTACAGTTTAATGAATCATAACAAATATTTATGCTTTATCTATCTTTAAATGAACACCGAAATTTCTAATGTCCTTTTAACAGCAAATATTGTATTATTTCTACCTATACAACATATCAATATTTATCATGTCAATCCCTCTGCACGCATCTACAAATTGGCCTTCCTTCTATTTTTTTAAGATAACTTTTTAAAATTATTTTTCTCTCTTACTCTCTAACTTCCACTAGGAGAGAAAACTTTTGGCCCTTGACTCTCTGAATCTGGTTTACCAGCAAATGACATGGCTTCACTTATCTTTATAGCTGAATAAACCTGCATTTTGTGTGTATGTGTGTGTGTGTGTGTGTGTATGTGTGATGTTTTCTTTATTCATTCATCTGCTAATGGACACCTTGGCTGGTTCCATAATTGACCATTGTGAACTGCAATGCTGTAATACTGGTACCCTTGTATCTCTATAGCATGCTGACTTTAGTTCTGCTGGATAAATACCACAGCAGGAGATGGCTTCATCACAGAGTGGCCTCACTCCCAGGCTTCTGAGGAGTCATATACTGCTTTCCAAAGTAGTCATACTAATTTCCAGTCCCAACAAGAGTGTATAAGTGCACCTTCCCCCAAACACACACACACACACACACACACACACACACAATTGTTGCTCATTAGCAATTATCTTTGGGTTCCTAACGATTGCCACTCTAGCTGGAGTGAGATGAAACTTCAGTGTAATTTTGGTTTGCATTTCCTTGATTGTGAGGGATGTTGAACAATTTTTTATGTATTTGTTGGCCATTTATATGTCTTGATGAAGGGTTTTATAAAAACTGTATATTTCCAAATCAAGAAAATTCAAAAGGTGAATGTCACCAAAGTTAAATAGGCACAGGAACATAAGAATGTCCCAACATCACCCACTGTGTTCTCCAGTTGTAGGTGCATTTCCAAAGCACAAAGAGGGGAAAGACTGAAGCAAAGAGGAATGGACTTCTAGTTCTATACCGACTGTGAGGTCACCATGCGACCTGATGTCTCTGAGTTCCAATTTTAGTACCTAAAATATTTTACCTCATGGTATCATTAAGTTTTGAAACCAAAGGATAACCTGTTCACAACAAAATATGGAGTTTAAGTATAGAGTTTAATAAATCATGACAAATATTTCTGCTTTATTGTTAAATGAACACATAAATTTCTAATGTCCTCTTAATAGGAAATGATTTATTATCTCTACCTACACATCATATCAATATTTACCATGTCAATCCCTTTGCACATATCTACAAAGCAGATTTGGAGTTCAACACAAAGTCCTAAAGTCCACAGGAATTTGAATAGGAAACCCAGAGGCCACCTCACTCAACTATCTGCTGCTGTCCTCAGAAGATTGAAAAGTATAAAGAAGGTCCCATTGTGGGTCCTTGGATTCTGGACTCAGGTCGGATCAAGTTTCTGCACCCTGGGTATCTCAGGATACGTTTTCTGACTCATGTCAAATTCCCTCTTTGCACTGAAAATGTAGAATCAACCACATCCCCAGCTTTCTAGTAGAAGAGCCCTGGGGAAAATGAAGGAAAACCATATGATACCTCCATGGGTCTGACGAGGCGACTTCCCATGCCCCCTGCCATTCACCCTGTCCTGACCCAGTGGGGCAGGGCTGGCCCAGAGCAGAAGGCTTATGCTCAACCTCTCTCATGGACTTTGGTTCCTTCCACTTCATCTTGTGACCTCCTGCCACACAAGCGCCTCCCTGATCAGGAAGGATCAAAGTCACTTGAGGAAGCCATTCAAAGGAACAACCAAAAACCAGTCTCAGGTGTTCTGAGAGGGAGAACGACTCCCTTCAGTCCCCAGCACCCGGTGTCACTCTGTTCCCAGCACCAGGCTGAGGAAGCCAGTGCTGACAACATCTACCTGCAGGGTGAATCCCCTACAAGATGTAGCTGATCCCACAGGGTGACCCGAATCCCTTCCCATTTCACCTGGGGCCGTCCTGCTGTGGCGGGAGCCAGGAGGAGCCCACTCCTGCCCTTTTGCCTTCAGTGAGACTGAGAAGCGGCCCATTCCCTCCCTCAGGTGGAACCTTCCCCGGTTCTTCTGTAAGCCGCTCTCTGAGTAGCCAGCAGTTTGAGGGGACATTGACTAATGAAGGGTCAGGGGTAACTGGCTGGGACTTTTAGGCAGATGGAGACACAGAGGCAGCCGCCAGAGCCCCTCTTTCTTCTTCTGATACTTGACTCTGCTCTTAGCCCTGAACCACTCTCAAACTGCCCCGTCCTCAGGATGGTAAGGTCACTACGTTGCGTTTTCCTTTAAAGATGGGCTTTCACTGAACTCTGAGATGTAGGATCCTTCAGGACTTAACTCTGGACACTCTTGATCTGTTAACACTACAGACTCTGCCAAGGCATCCTGAACTACAGGTAGGAAGAGATGGTGCCCAGGACTCCAAGGACCAGGTCTCTCTTGCGGAAAGGACCCCCTCAGAAGGCACAAAGACTCATGGGACCAAAAAATGGGGGTCAGGGGCCAAGGAGAAAGTTCTCCTCCTCCTTGGATGTGTGAGCTATGACGTGAGCTCTCCTGTGTCGACAGACTTGGAGAAGGGGAAGAGAGGGGCAATGCCACTTTGCAGATGGTGGCTCAGGAGAAGGTCGGAGGCTGGTGCAGGAGGACTGAGTCAGGCCCAGAGCTCAAGACGGCTCTGGGAGGATCCCCCACATAGAATCCTGGTAGGAGAATCCCCTCCACGTCACCTCCCAGGTGGAAAACCGGCAGCCCACTAGGATGTCTGCCTCCTGACACTGTCCCTTCACTCTGGGCACTATCACGGTCCCCCTGCACCATGAGCCCTCCTGGGCCTGAACTGGGCCTCCGTTATGTGGACCTCCCACTCTCAGGACCTGGTCACCCAGCAGCCTGCTCAGGGGTCTTTGGGTAAATGATCTTAGCTTCCCTGACCCCACACATCAGGGCTGGAGACATTGTGTGTGACGTTCACTTTGCATAAAACGTGAGGGGAAGCCACAGGTATGGAATATGAATGCATTAGGATCCATCCCTAAAATCCCTAGAAAAAGCCACAGCTACAGAAACCCAGCCCAGAAATGTCTTTCGTCTTGTGTCCTCATATCATCCCAACTCCAGGAAGCCCTCAGGTACGCATGAGGAACATGGATCTGACCTCACGTCCTCCACCCTACCCATCACACACACACAGAAATCCTTCCAGAAGGAATAGGAATACTGTTATCCACCAAAGAGCTGCAAAACCAGACTTTTCCGTGCAAAGAGGGAGTTGGGCAAGATTTTCAGGAACTGGGTGCAGCATCAGGACGCCAGGAAATGGTGGGGAAACCCCTTTGGTCTCCTCCTTCCCAGGCTGAGCCCAGGATAAAAGAACCCTGCTCCAGGCTTCTCCACTGCCTCGTGGATCCCTGAGGACAGAGCAGCCGGGAGAGCAGCAGGTGAGTGGGAGCCGGCGCTGGGAGGGAGAAAGCCTCACAGGACCATCAACAGGGCCCCAATGGGCGTGATGAGGAGGCAGGGTAGAGCCTAGGGGTTGGGTGGGATGGAGAAGGGACAGAAAGATCGTCAGAGCAGTAAGATGAACAGAGGCACAGGACAGAGAAGAAAATAAGGACCAAGTGGTCAGGCAGCAAGCAGGGAGACAGAGGAGGAGACACATCCAAAGTCAGCTCTAGTCCAAAGGCCTGGCAAACCTAAGTCAGCCCCAGGCCACTTGCCACCAGTGTGTATGACACCAAGGTTTCACTGGGACACGGCCCTCATGTAGGTTTATGTACTTTCTGTAACTGCTTTTCTCGACAATGACAGACGGGAGGAATTCTTACAGACGTTGGCCTGCCACGCCTACATGTCTCCCCTCTGGCCCTTGACAATAAATGTTGGCTGGCCACTGCTCTAAACCTAAAGTGACCTTTGAGCTGGAGGAGGTTAAGGACGCAGTGGAAGAGGACAAAATGCTGGGCCACTCAGTGGACGCTGGTGAAGCTGAGGCGTGAACCCAGCTTGTCCATCACGTTGAGTGTTTCTCACTCAGTGACTGAGCTTCGGGACCCGAGATAAAGCCTAATGAAACCCAGAGCTTAGGATTTGGGGTGCCCAACTGGGGCTCCCTACTGACGCAGGTGTGCTCCTGGATTCTAGTGCTCACTGCGGGCCACCCCACGGGAGGCTAGTTGTCCCTGAAGAAGCAGGATCAAGTGGCAGAGTGGTGGGGAGACACAGAAGGCCTGGGGGAGTCACCAGAAGGCCGCTGAGTCAGGAGAAGGGACGACTTAGGGGAGAATAGGGGCTACGGCCACCCGAAAAGGGAAAAATATGACCCAGTCTCCCTCCAAGTTGGCTCTGCCTCCACAGATGGTTACATGTCACCGTGTCCTGATGTCCCCAGCCTTCTTCTCCTGAAGCCAACATTTCCAAACACATTCTCCCTTTTATCTCAAGGCCCACCTTCCAGAATCTTTCCACATTTCTTATTTCCCTGGTTCCGTGGAGTGTGAGAAATGTTCATTTAAAGAACAGCACACAGTCCAGGCCCAATCTCCTGGGAGGGGGAGGCCAAGGAGACACTGGCCACCTGTGGGCAGAGCCACCAAACTCCCCGTGGTTGGCCGCTGTGGTCCAGGGAGGTCCCTGTAGGGGACAGTCTTAGGAACAAGGGCAACGTCTCTCCATTGACATTTTAAGGGTGAGGGGAGAGGACGCTTCTCCCTTGTGATCACTTGGGCATCACGTCCTTCCCCAGTGCAGTCTCAGTCTAAAGTGCTTCTTCTTTCTTTCAGTTTACCTTCAACTTAGGAGAAATGTCCTATCAACAGCAGCAACAGTGCAAAGTCCCCTGCCAGCCTCCTCCCCAGGTCCCAGAGCCCTGTCCTCCCAAAGTCCCTGAGCCTTGTCCTCCACCCTGCAGCCAGCACAAGTGCCCCCCTGTCCAGTGCCCTCCATGCCAGCAGGACTATCCTCCAAAGTGGAAGTAGCCTCAGGAGCCAGCCCTCTCTCACCTGGACGTGCAGACACTGCCCACTGCCCACGTCCTGCAGTTTATTTCCAGCAACTACAAGGATCACCCTAGAGAAGCTTCCAGTTCAGAACCAAGAAGAAAGTCAACTGGCTTTTCCTCCCCAAATCCATGCCTCCTACCTCCTCTTCCAGGAGGCTGCAGGGATTAGACAGGAGGGTCACCTTCTCAGACCTGTGACCCTGGATCAAATATGCCATTATTTTCAGCTGCGACCTCCTCCACCACACAGCCTCCTGCTGATCATGTGGATCCCTGTAAGAACTCAGAACTTGCTCCTCTCTCCACTCCTCGGGATCCAACAACTCCATCAAGGTTTCCTGGAGCAAGCACGACTTAAAAATGATCACAAGAAACTGTTTAAATCAATGGGAAAAAAACGCCTAGAGCCTTACACCCCAGCCCCACGCCCGTGAAGTCAATGACGTCCTCTGGTTCTGTTTCCTACGAATAATCTCCACCAACCCTGACGCAGCTCACCCCTTTCTTTGAACTCTGAACCTGGAATATTCTGGACCTATAAAGTTTCTTTTTCTCTGATTCCCAAATTAAAAAAAAAAATCCATGGTTGACCTTGTGCCTGTTCTCTTGCTGGGGATGGTGGATGTCACAGAGGGACAAAGGGCCCGTGAAGGGCAGCAGAGACTGAGTGGGAAACCCTGGGTAAGACCTGGGAACTCAGGGGCCATATGAGTGACTGGGCACCCGGGTCACACTAAGCGTCTCCTTCTCCTCTGATCGTCCATCTCAGTCCCTCATGTTTCCTGCCTCCCAGGCCCTCTCCATGAGCTCTCATAGGGACTCCCCATGCAGGGGATTGGGGACTCAGGGCTGCAGACTGGGCTGAGCGTGAGGCAGGTCCTCAGGTCCATGCAGACTGTGGGACTCAGCCCTGGGACCTGGGACCTGGGACCTGGCTCCGCCTGGGGTCTGGCCTGTAGGGAATGGACTCCAACAGGGGTTATTTTGCAGCAGTTCTCAAACTGTTTGCACCCTGAAGATCATTGAGTGTCTCAAGGAGGTTTTGTTCTTGTGGGTAATACCTACGGATATTTCTTGTATTAAAAATAAAATCCAGAAAAATTTAAACACACTGTCCACATGCAGATATTGCACTAACTGACAGAGTGAGGATGTCACTCCATGTCACATACCCTCTGGGTAATTCTAGTGAGGACTCCTTGCTGAGAGCCGTAGCTGAGTCGGAATGATGCATGGCATTTTTGACAGAATGGAGTGGTTGAGAGGTGACGCTAGCTGTGTATATTAGACCCCTGCTGTCTGCCTCAGCCTGCTACTTTGGAGTTCTCGCAGGGATTCCTGGAGAGTTCCCATTGGTTGGGGAAGTGCTGGAGGAGGGATTTCTGGTTGGTGGTTCCTAGAGGAGCCACATGGGTGGCGTTCGGGAGAGTTCCCGCTGAGTGTGCTGGTGGAGTTCAGAAATAAAGTTTGTTCCTGCTTGAGTGGCTCGTGTTTTGTGCCCAGCCAGTCTGCGGCAACTCCTTTTCAAAAAAGTGAATTAAAAAGACAAATAAGATCTTATTAGAGTTTTTAAAGTTTTGACCTCACTGATCCTGCTGAGTGCACTTCAGGGACCCAAGGTCCTCACACCACACCTTGACAGCCACTCGTCTAGGAGTCAGGGCAGCCCGACCCCCTGGGTTTCACACTGGACTCCGCCTTGGGCTTCTGGGTGCAGTGGATGGACCTTCCCTAGGAGTGGACACTTGAACCCAATCATAGTCCATTTCCCGTGTGTTTCTAGCTCCACCAGCTGGGAGCTGGTGCCATGGAATGACCTCTGCCCCTCTGCCCCAGGGGAGTGCCTTGTGAGGCACACCCTGACCAGGTTTCCCTTCCTTTACTCTGAGAGATTATTAAGCTTCTTCTGTTCCACTGGCCAGTCCAGGACGTCTTTCTGGTGAAGGGAACCGAGGATGCAGCCTCCATCCCTGAAGACCGCAGAGCAGAAGACTGATAAACTTCCATGGAAGGGTCGAGGCCTAGGGAGCCCTAGGACAAGACAGAATCTCTACAATATTCCTGGAGGGGACAGCGTCCAAGGAGGATCTCACGACCCTCGCGTCCCCACCTATCACCCCCTGGGTGTCCACGGTATGTTGGTGGGACTCCTGTCATCTCTCCCTGTACTTTGACTCTGCACCTGGACGGGAGAACCCACTTCACTCCCACCAGACTGTGGCATGCTCTCCCAGGGAGACCACCATACGCCACCCTCCATACACATACACATAGGCTCGGGCCTCAAGTGGACCCTCAGTGACTTGATCCTGGAGGTTGGAACTGGAGGTGATAGTGTTCATGGTGCAGTGATTTAATTTTAGGTGCCTGAGGAGATAGTCGGTGCAGTGGACAAATATGAAGATGCTGGACACAGGCCTGGGACACTGTCAAGGAGTATGTTCTGGTAACGAGGACTCACAGTTCTTTCCTTCCCACGTGTCTCCTCTCAGACACTAGGACACGCTGAAGGCCAGAGGCCCAAGTGAGAAGGTCCTACCTCTACTCCAGAGAGAGGCCCAGGTGAGAAGGTCCTACCTCTACTCCAGACAGAGGCCCAGGTGACAAGGTCCTACCTCTACTCCAGACAGAGGCCCAGGTGAGAATGTCCCTACCTCTACTCCAGACAGAGGCCCAGGTGAGAAGGTCCTACCTCTACTCCAGACAGAGGCCCAGGTGAGAAGGTCCTACCTCTACTCCAGACAGAGGCCCAGGTGAGAAGGTCCTACCTCTACTCCAGAGAGAGGACCAGGTGAGAAGGTCCTACCTCTACTCCAGACAGAGGCCCAGGTGAGAAGGTCCCTAACTCTACTCCAGACAGAGGCCCAGGTGAGAAGGTCCTACCTCTACTCCAGACAGGGGCCCAGGTGAGAAGGTCCTACCTCTACTCCAGACAGAGGCCCAGGTGAGAAGGTCCTACCTCTACTCCAGACAGAGGCCCAGGTGAGAAGGTCCTACCTCTACTCCAGACAGAGGCCCAGGTGAGAAGGTCCTACCTCTACTCCAGACAGAGGCCCAGGTGAGAAGGTCCCTAACTCTACTCCAGACAGAGGCCCAGGTGAGAAGGTCCTACCTCTACTCCAGACAGGGGCCCAGGTGAGAAGGTCCTACCTCTACTCCAGACAGAGGCCCAGGTGAGAAGGTCCCTAACTCTGCTCCAGACTGAGGCCCAGGTGAGAAGGTGAGAAGGTCCTACCTCTACTCCAGACAGAGGCCCAGGTGAGAAGGTGAGAAGGTCCTACCTCTACTCCAGACAGAGGCCCAGGTGAGAAGGTCCTACCTCTACTCCAGACAGAGGCTCAGGTGAGAAGGTCCTACCTCTACTCCAGACAGGGGCCCAGGTGAGAAGGTCCTACCTCTACTCCAGACAGAGGCCCAGGTGAGAAGGTCCTACCTCTACTCCAGACAGAGGCTCAGGTGAGAAGGTCCTACCTCTACTCCAGACAGGGGCCCAGGTGAGAAGGTCCTACCTCTACTCCAGACAGAGGCCCAGGTGAGAAGGTCCCTACCTCTACTCCAGACAGGGGCCCAGGTGAGAAGGTCCCTACCTGTACTCCAGACAGAGGCCCAGGTGAGAAGGTCCTACCTCTACTCCAGACAGAGGCCCAGGTGAGAAGGTCCTACCTCTACTCCAGACAGAGGCCCAGGTGAGAAGGTCCCTACCTCTACTCCAGACAGAGGCCCAGGTGAGAAGGTCCTACCTCTACTCCAGAGAGAGGCCCAGGTGAGAAGGTCCTACCTCTACTCCAGAGAGAGGCCCAGGTGAGAAGGTCCTACCTCTACTCCAGACAGAGGCCCAGGTGAGAAGGTCCCTAACTCTGCTCCAGACAGAGGCCTAGGTGAGAAGGTCCCTACCTCTACTCCAGACAGAGGCCCAGGTGAGAAGGTCCTACCTCTACTCCAGAGAGAGGCCCAGGTGAGAAGGTCCTACCTCTACTCCAGAGAGAGGCCCAGGTGAGAAGGTCCTACCTCTACTCCAGACAGAGGCCCAGGTGAGAAGGTCCCTAACTCTGCTCCAGACAGAGGCCTAGGTGAGAAGGTCCTACCTCTACTCCAGACAGAGGCCCAGGTGAGAAGGTCCTACCTCTACTCCAGAGAGAGGCCCAGGTGAGAAGGTCCTACCTCTACTCCAGACAGAGGCCCAGGTGAGAAGGTCCCTAACTCTGCTCCAGACAGGGGCCCAGGTGAGAAGGTCCTACCTCTACTCCAGGCAGAGGCCCAGGTGAGAAGGTCCTACCTCTACTCCAGACAGAGGCCCAGGTGAGAAGGTCCTACCTCTACTCCAGACAGAGGCCCAGGTGAGAAGGTCCTACCTCTACTCCAGAGAGAGGCCCAGGTGAGAAGGTCCTACCTCTACTCCAGACAGAGGCCCAGGTGAGAAGGTCCCTAACTCTGCTCCAGACAGAGGCCTAGGTGAGAAGGTCCTACCTCTACTCCAGACAGAGGCCCAGGTGAGAAGGTCCTACCTCTACTCCAGACAGAGGCCCAGGTGAGAAGGTCCCTACCTCTACTCCAGACAGAGGCCCAGGTGAGAAGGTCCTACCTCTACTCCAGACAGAGGCCCAGGTGAGAAGGTCCTACCTCTACTCCAGACAGAGGCCCAGGTGAGAAGGTCCTACCTCTACTCCAGACAGAGGCCCAGGTGAGAAGGTCCTACCTCTACTCCAGACAGAGGCCCAGGTGAGAAGGTCCTACCTCTACTCCAGACAGAGGCCCAGGTGAGAAGGTCCCTACCTCTACTCCAGACAGAGGCCCAGGTGAGAAGGTCCTACCTCTACTCCAGACAGAGGCCCAGGTGAGAAGGTCCCTACCTCTACTCCAGACAGAAGCCCAGGTGAGAAGGTTCCTACCTCTACTCCAGACAGAGGCCTAGGTGAGAAGGTCCTTACTCTACTCCAGACAGAGGCCCAGGTGAGAAGGTCCTACCTCTACTCCAGACAGAAGCCCAGGTGAGAAGGTTCCTACCTCTACTCCAGACAGAGGCCTAGGTGAGAAGGTCCTTACTCTACTCCAGACAGAGGCCCAGGTGAGAAGGTCCCTACCTCTACTCCAGACAGAAGCCCAGGTGAGAAGGTTCCTACCTCTACTCCAGACAGAGGCCTAGGTGAGAAGGTCCTTACTCTACTCCAGACAGAGGCCCAGGTGAGAAGGTCCCTACCTCTACTCCAGACAGAAGCCCAGGTGAGAAGGTTCCTACCTCTACTCCAGACAGAGGCCCAGGTGAGAAGGTCCCTACCTCTACTCCAGACAGAGGCCCAGGTGAGAAGGTCCTACCTCTACTCCAGACAGAGGCCCAGGTGAGAAGGTCCTACCTCTACTCCAGACAGAGGCCCAGGGGAGAAGGTCCTACCTCTACTCCAGACAGAGGCCCAGGTGAGAAGGTCCCTAACTCTGCTCCAGACTGAGGCCCAGGTGAGAAGGTGAGAAGGTCCTACCTCTACTACAGAGAGGCCCAGGTGAGAAGGTCCTACCTCTACTCCAGACAGAGGCCCAGGTGAGAAGGTCCCTACCTCTACTCCAGACAGAGGCCCAGGTGAGAAGGTCCCTACCTCTACTCCAGACAGAGGCCCAGGTGAGAAGGTCCCTAAATCTGCTCCAGACAGAGGCCCAGGTGAGAAGGTCCTACCTCTACTCCAGACAGAGGCCCAGGTGAGAAGGTCCCTACCTCTACTCCAGACAGAGGCCCAGGTGAGAAGGTCCCTAACTCTGCTCCAGACAGGGGCCCAGGTGAGAAGGTCCCTACCTCTACTCCAGACAGGGGCCCAGGTGAGAAGGTCCCTACCTCTACTCCAGACAGAGGCCCAGGTGAGAAGGTCCCTAACTCTGCTCCAGACAGGGGCCCAGGTGAGAAGGTTCCTAACTCTGCTCCAGACAGGGGCCCAGGTGAGAAGGTCCCTACCTCTACTCCAGACAGAGGCCCAGGTGAGAAGGTCCTACCTCTACTCCAGACAGAGGCCCAGGTGAGAAGGTCCTACCTCTACTCCAGACAGAGGCCCAGGTGAGAAGGTCCTACCTCTATTCCAGACAGAGGCCCAGGTGAGAAGGTCCCTACCTCTACTCCAGACAGAGGCCCAGGTGAGAAGGTCCCTACCTCTACTCCAGACAGGGGCCCAGGTGAGAAGGTCCCTACCTCTACTCCAGACAGAGGCCCAGGTGAGAAGGTCCTACCTCTACTCCAGACAGAGGCCCAGGTGAGAAGGTCCTACCTCTACTCCAGACAGAGGGGCAGGTGAGAAGGTCCTACCTCTACTCCAGAGAGAGGACCAGGTGAGAAGGTCCTACCTCTACTCCAGACAGAGGCCCAGGTGAGAAGGTCCCTACCTCTACTCCAGACAGAGGCCCAGGTGAGAAGGTGAGAAGGTCCTACCTCTACTCCAGACAGAGGCCCAGGTGAGAAGGTCCTACCTCTACTCCAGACAGAGGCCCAGGTGAGAAGGTCCCTAACTCTGCTCTAGACAGGGGCCCAGGTGAGAAGGTCCCTAACTCTGCTCCAGACAGGGGCCCAGGTGAGAAGGTCCCTACCTCTACTCCAGACAGAGGGCTAGGTGAGAAGGTCCTACCTCTACTCCAGACAGAGGCCCAGGTGAGAAGGTCCCTACCTCTACTCCAGACAGAGGCCCAGGTGAGAAGATCCCTACCTCTACTCCAGACAGAGGGCTAGGTGAGAAGGTCCTACCTCTACTCCAGACAGAGGCCCAGGTGAGAAGATCCCTACCTCTACTCCAGACAGAGGCCCAGGTGAGAAGGTCCTACCTCTACTCCAGACAGAGGCCCAGGTGAGAGGTCCCTACCTCTACTCCAGACAGAGGCCCAGGTGAGAAGGTCCTACCTCTACTCCAGACAGAGGCCCAGGTGAGAGGTCCCTACCTCTACTCCAGACAGAGGCCCAGGTGAGAAGGTCCTACCTCTACTCCAGACAGAGGCCCAGGTGAGAAGGTCCTACCTCTACTCCAGACAGAGCCCAGGTGAGAAGGTCCTACCTCTACTCCAGAGAGAGGCCCAGGTGAGAAGGTCCTACCTCTACTCCAGACAGAGGCCCAGGTGAGAAGGTCCTACCTCTACTCCAGACAGAGCCCAGGTGACAAGGTCCTACCTCTACTCCAGAGAGAGGCCCAGGTGAGAAGGTCCCTACCTCTACTCCAGACAGAGGCCCAGGTGAGAAGGTCCCTAAATCTGCTCCAGACAGAGGCCCAGGTGAGAAGGTCCTACCTCTACTCCAGACAGGGGCCCAGGTGAGAGGTCCCTACCTCTACTCCAGACAGAGGCCCAGGTGAGAAGGTCCTACCTCTACTCCAGACAGAGGCCCAGGTGAGAAGGTCCTACCTCTACTCCAGACAGAGCCCAGGTGAGAAGGTCCTACCTCTACTCCAGAGAGAGGCCCAGGTGAGAAGGTCCTACCTCTACTCCAGACAGAGGCCCAGGTGAGAAGGTCCTACCTCTACTCCAGACAGAGCCCAGGTGACAAGGTCCTACCTCTACTCCAGAGAGAGGCCCAGGTGAGAAGGTCCTACCTCTACTCCAGACAGAGGCCCAGGTGAGAAGGTCCTACCTCTACTCCAGACAGAGGCCCAGGTGAGAAGGTCCTACCTCTACTCCAGACAGAGCCCAGGTGAGAAGGTCCTACCTCTACTCCAGAGAGAGGCCCAGGTGAGAAGGTCCTACCTCTACTCCAGACAGAGGCCCAGGTGAGAAGGTCCTACCTCTACTCCAGACAGAGGCCCAGGTGACAAGGTCCTACCTCTACTCCAGAGAGAGGCCCATGTGAGAAGGTCCTACCTCTACTCCAGACATAGGGGCAGGTGAGAAGGTCCTACCTCTACTCCAGAGAGAGGACCAGGTGAGAAGGTCCCTACCTCTACTCCAGACAGAGGCCCAGGTGAGAAGGTCCCTACCTCTACTCCAGACAGAGGCCCAGGTGAAAAGGTCCCTACCTCTACTCCAGACAGGGGCCCAGGTGAGAAGGTCCCTACCTCTACTCCAGACAGGGGCCAAGGTGAGAAGGTCCTACCTCTACTCCAGACAGAGGCCCAGGTGAGAAGGTCCTACCTCTACTCCAGACAGAGGCCCAGGTGAGAAGGTCCTACCTCTACTCCAGACAGAGGCCCAGGTGAGAAGGTCCCTACCTCTACTCCAGACAGAGGCCCAGGTGAGAAGGTCCCTACCTCTACTCCAGACAAGGCCCAGGTGAGAAGGTCCCTAACTCAGCTCCAGACAGAGGCCCAGGTGAGAAGGTGAGAAGGTCCTACCTCTACTCCAGACAGAGGTCCAGGTGAGAAGGTCCTACCTCTACTCCAGACAGAGGCCCAGGTGAGAAGGTCCCTACCTCTACTCCAGACAAGGCCCAGGTGAGAAGGTCCCTAACTCAGCTCCAGACAGAGGCCCAGGTGAGAAGGTGAGAAGGTCCTACCTCTACTCCAGACAGAGGTCCAGGTGAGAAGGTCCTACCTCTACTCCAGACAGGGGCCCAGGTGAGAAGGTCCTACCTCTACTCCAGACAGAGGCCCAGGTGAGAAGGTCCCTACCTCTACTCCAGAGAGAGGCCCAGGTGAGAAGGTGAGAAGGTCCTACCTCTACTCCAGACAGAGGTCCAGGTGAGAAGGTCCTACCTCTACTCCAGACAGAGGCCCAGGTGAGAAGGTCCTACCTCTACTCCAGACAGAGGCCCAGGTGAGAAGGTCCTACCTCTACTCCAGACAGAGGCCCAGGTGAGAAGGTCCTACCTCTGCTCCAGACAGAGGCCCAGGTGAGAAGGTCCCCACCTCTACTCCAGAGAGAGGCCCATGTGAGAAGGTCCTACCTCTACTCCAGACAGAGGCCCAGGTGAGAAGGTCCCTACCTCTACTCCAGACAGAGGCCCAGGTGAGAAGGTCCTACCTCTGCTCCAGACAGAGGCCCAGGTGAGAAGGTCCCCACCTCTACTCCAGAGAGAGGCCCATGTGAGAAGGTCCTACCTCTGCTCCAGACAGAGGCCCAGGTGAGAAGGTCCCTACCTCTACTCCAGACAGAGGCCCAGGTGAGAAGGTCCTACCTCTGCTCCAGACAGAGGCCCAGGTGAGAAGGTCCCCACCTCTACTCCAGAGAGAGGCCCATGTGAGAAGGTCCTACCTCTGCTCCAGACAGAGGCCCAGGTGAGAAGGTCCCTACCTCTACTCCAGACAGAGGCCCAGGTGAGAAGGTCCTACCTCTGCTCCAGACAGAGGCCCAGGTGAGAAGGTCCCCACCTCTACTCCAGAGAGAGGCCCATGTGAGAAGGTCCTACCTCTGCTCCAGACAGAGGCCCAGGTGAGAAGGTCCCTACCTCTACTCCAGACAGAGGCCCAGGTGAGAAGGTCCTACCTCTGCTCCAGACAGAGGCCCAGGTGAGAAGGTCCCCACCTCTACTCCAGAGAGAGGCCCATGTGAGAAGGTCCTACCTCTACTCCAGACAGAGGCCCAGGTGAGAAGGTCCCTACCTCTACTCCAGAGAGAGGCCCATGTGAGAAGGTCCTACCTCTACTCCAGACAGAGGCCCAGGTGAGAAGGTCCCCACCTCTACTCCAGAGAGAGGCCCAGGTGAGAAGGTCCTACCTCTACTCCAGACAGAGGCCCAGGTGAGAAGGTCCCTACCTCTACTCCAGAGAGAGGCCCATGTGAGAAGGTCCTACCTCTACTCCAGACAGAGGCCCAGGTGAGAAGGTCCTACCTCTACTCCAGAGAGAGGCCCATGTGAGAAGGTCCTACCTCTACTCCAGACAGAGGCCCAGGTGAGAAGGTCCCTACCTCTACTCCAGAGAGAGGCCCATGTTAGAAGGTCCTACCTCTACTCCAGACAGAGGCCCAGGTGAGAAGGTCCCCACCTCTACTCCAGAGAGAGGCCCAGGTGAGAAGGTCCTACCTCTACTCCAGACAGAGGCCCAGGTGAGAAGGTCCCTACCTCTACTCCAGAGAGAGGCCCATGTGAGAAGGTCCTACCTCTACTCCAGACAGAGGCCCAGGTGAGAAGGTCCTACCTCTACTCCAGAGAGAGGCCCAGGTGAGAAGGTCCTACCTCTACTCCAGACAGAGGCCCAGGTGAGAAGGTCCCTACCTCTACTCCAGAGAGAGGCCCATGTGAGAAGGTCCTACCTCTACTCCAGACAGAGGCCCAGGTGAGAAGGTCCCTACCTCTACTCCAGAGAGAGGCCCATGTGAGAAGGTCCTACCTCTACTCCAGACAGAGGCCCAGGTGAGAAGGTCCCCACCTCTACTCCAGAGAGAGGCCCAGGTGAGAAGGTCCTACCTCTACTCCAGACAGAGGCCCAGGTGAGAAGGTCCCTACCTCTACTCCAGAGAGAGGCCCATGTGAGAAGGTCCTACCTCTACTCCAGACAGAGGCCCAGGTGAGAAGGTCCTACCTCTACTCCAGAGAGAGGCCCAGGTGAGAAGGTCCTACCTCTACTCCAGACAGAGGCCCAGGTGAGAAGGTCCTACCTCTACTCCAGACAGAGGCCCAGGTGAGAAGGTCCTACCTCTACTCCAGACAGAGGCCCAGGTGAGAAGGTTCCTACCTCTACTCCAGAGAGAGGCCCATGTGAGAAGGTCCTACCTCTACTCCAGACAGAGGTCCAGGTGAGAAGGTCCCTACCTCTACTCCAGACAGAGGGGCAGGTGAGAAGGTCCTGCCTCTACTCCAGACAGAGGCCCAGGTGAGAAGGTGAGAAGGTCCTACCTCTACTCCAGACAGAGGCCCAGGTGATAAGGGTCCCTACCTCTACTCCAGACAGAGGCCCAGGTGAGAAGGTCCTACCTCTACTCCAGACAGAGGCCCAGGTGAGAAGGTCCTACCTCTACTCCAGACAGAGGCCCAGGTGAGAAGGTCCCTACCTCTACTCCAGACAGAGGGGCAGGTGAGAAGGTCCTGCCTCTACTCCAGACAGAGGCCCAGGTGAGAAGGTGAGAAGGTCCTACCTCTACTCCAGACAGAGGTCCAGGTGAGAAGGTCCCTACCTCTACTCCAGACAGAGGCCCAGGTGAGAAGGTCCCTACCTCTACTCCAGACAGAGGCCCAGGTGAGAAGGTCCCTACCTCTACTCCAGAGAGAGGCCCAGGTGAGAAGGTCCTACCTCTACTCCAGACAGAGGCCCAGGTGAGAAGGTCCCTACCTCTACTCCAGACAGAGGCCCAGGTGAGAAGGTCCTACCTCTACTCCAGACAGAGGCCCAGGTGAGAAGGTCCTACCTCTACTCCAGACAGAGGCCCAGGTGAGAAGGTCCCTACCTCTACTCCAGACAGAGGCCCAGGTGAGAAGGTCCTACCTCTACTCCAGACAGAGGCCCAGGTGAGAAGGTCCTACCTCTACTCCAGACAGAGGCCCAGGTGAGAAGGTCCCTACCTCTACTCCAGACAGAGGCCCAGGTGAGAAGGTCCTACCTCTACTCCAGACAGAGGCCCAGGTGAGAAGGTCCTACCTCTACTCCAGACAGAGGCCCAGGTGAGAAGGTCCCTACCTCTACTCCAGACAGAGGCCCAGGTGAGAAGGTCCTACCTCTACTCCAGACAGAGGCCCAGGTGAGAAGGTCCTACCTCTACTCCAGACAGAGGCCCAGGTGAGAAGGTCCCTACCTCTACTCCAGACAGAGGCCCAGGTGAGAAGGTCCCCACCTCTACTCCAGAGAGAGGCCCAGGTGAGAAGGTCCTACCTCTACTCCAGAGAGAGGCCCAGGTGAGAAGGTCCTACCTCTACTCCAGACAGAGGCCCAGGTGAGAAGGTCCCTACCTCTACTCCAGAGAGAGGCCCATGTGAGAAGGTCCTACCTCTACTCCAGACAGAGGCCCAGGTGAGAAGGTCCTACCTCTACTCCAGACAGAGGCCCAGGTGAGAAGGTCCTACCTCTACTCCAGACAGAGGCCCAGGTGAGAAGGTCCCTACCTCTACTCCAGAGAGAGGCCCAGGTGAGAAGGTCCTACCTCTACTCCAGACAGAGGCCCAGGTGAGAAGGTCCTACCTCTACTCCAGACAGAGGCCCAGGTGAGAAGGTCCTACCTCTACTCCAGACAGAGGCCCAGGTGAGAAGGTCCCTACCTCTACTCCAGACAGAGGCCCAGGTGAGAAGGTCCTACCTCTACTCCAGACAGAGGCCCAGGTGAGAAAGTCCTACCTCTACTCCAGACAGAGGCCCAGGTGAGAAGGTCCTACCTCTACTCCAGACAGAGGCCCAGGTGAGAAGGTCCTACCTCTACTCCAGACAGAGGCCCAGGTGAGAAGGTCCTACCTCTACTCCAGACAGAGGCCCAGGTGAGAAGGTCCCTACCTCTACTCCAGACAGAGGTCCAGGTGAGAAGGTCCTACCTCTACTCCAGACAGAGGCCCAGGTGAGAAGGTCCTTCCTCTACTCCAGACACACACATGCCTTCCCCCTCCCCACATTTCCTCTGTGCAACAGCCCCACACAGCTGTCACCCTGGAGCCCCACCAGGGCGTAGAGCAATACTATTCCACAGGTCTTTGACATCAATGCCATGGTCCCTGGGCATCCTGCCTGGGCACCACCATGCAGCCCACAAAGTGGCCATTGGAGATCAGGAAACCAAAGATCCAGGTCTCAGACAGGATTCTCTTAGACCTAAGCCAGAGCCTGGCTTTCTTGGCCCTCAGGAAAGGGACTCACAGGGGACTTGGCAGCTGCCGCTAGGTTCTTTCCTGGAGTGGTGGTCACCTGCCATCTGTCTGGCACTTCACAACCACAGTGGAGGAGGTGACTTCTGGGTGTTCACGTGGAAGAAGTGATGTCTGCTCACCTCTGCTTCCTCATCTGCAGGGACTGACGTCTTCCTATCCCCCCCCCCCCCAGTGCCATGACCCTGAGCCACTGTGGGGCAGAGCTCAGACCCAAGGCAGCCTCTCTGGGCTGCATGAGAGCTCCTCTCTCTGCACCATCTTGAGCTAGTGCCCAGGCTGGGGTAGCAAAATCCAGGGGAGGGGGTCTGACTGTTATTTATGATGTTCAACTCAGTTCGACTCCACCAGCATACCGTGGACACCCAGGTGGGTGACAGGTGGGGAGGCTTGGGTCCCCTGAAGACCCTCCTTAGAAGTTGTCCCCTCCAGGAATATTGTCAGATTTGAAGACTAATTGGCCAGCTCCAATTGGCAGGTATTAGCCTCCCTGAGGAAACTGAGGTCTGTCTTTAAAGTAACCAGGATAACTTAGAAAAACAAATGGCCACTAGTCTATTGAAAGACAATATATTTGCATAACTAGAGTAAGTCAGAAGACAGAAAAAGTCACAGGGCACCCTAAATGCCATCTAGTTCTGCCTCATGTTAAATATTTTCCCCCAAACACCTTCAAGAGACTGGTTGGCACTCAGCTGAGCATTTGTTGAGCCCGACGGTTCATCAACCTGTGGAGTGCAGTTAAAGAGGAGTGAGAAGCAGGAGTTAGTGACTTCTCCATTGGTCCTGTCACTTCCACCGTCACCTGCTCCCATCTCTGCACAGAGCAGGTCTTCATGAGGCACAGCCCTGGGTTATGTGACTCTGTGTCCCTCTTCTATCTTCTGTTTTAGACTAGACACCTCCCTTCCATGTTTTTCCTTCCTTAACAGGTGCTGCTCCTGGGGCTTCCCATCTTTAGCTTTCTCTGAGTCCTTGTGGTGTGTGAGTGACCCTCTTAGAGTGTGGGACCCAGAACTGACCCCAGCCATCTGAGATGGAGGAGACGGGGGACACAGGGCTCAGTCACGCAGCCCCAGGGAAGCGACCCACAGTTAGCAGCTCTGTCCAGGGGGCCACAGTGGCCTGGGGTCATGGCAAGAGCAAGGGTGCTGGGAAGGTGTCAGTCCCTGCAGGGGAGGAGCAGACGCAAGAGCTGCACAGGAGCTGACAAGGAGGGTATTTGGCTCTTTTGGAGGAAATGAGACTGGTGAGATATTACACAGGACTGGGGAGATATTACACAGGACTGGGGAGATAGTACACAGGACTAGTGAGATATTACACAGGACTGGGGAGATAGTACACAGGACTGGTGAGATATTACACAGGACTGGGGAGATAGTACACAGGACTGGTGAGATATTACACAGGACTGGGGAGATAGTACACAGGACTGGTGAGATATTACACGGGACTGGGGAGATATTACACAGGACTGGGGAGATATTACACAGGACTGGGGAGATATTACACAGGACTAGTGAGATATTACACAGGACTGGGGAGATATTACACAGGACTGATGAGATATTACACAGGACTGGGGAGATATTACACAGGACTGGGGAGATATTACACAGGACTGATGAGATATTACACAGGACTGGTGAGATATTACACAGGACTGGGGAGATATTACACAGGACTGATGAGATATTACACAGGACTGATGAGATATTACACAGGACTGGGGAGATATTAAACAGGACTGGTGAGATATTACACAGGACTGGGGAGATATTAAAGGCAAGTTTGCAGGTGACTGAGGGTGTTGGTCAGGAATAGAAGGGAAGGGTCTTCCAACCCACTGACTCTAAATCTATCATTATGTCCTACATTCACTGAGGGTTTAGTCCATCATCTCCCAAATGCCTTTTGATGGGGATTGCAGGGGGTGTCTGTCTCCTTTTAGAACTAAAAAAATAATCAATCAGGTGTGAGGCGAGGTAACAGAGAGTGTAAATGCTCCGATGCAGTAGCCGGGTAGTTAGTTACTCAAGCCCACATCAGTGTGAAGTGACAATTGGAATCTGACTCACATCTACCCAGGAATAAAGTCAGCGGTACCAAAACCAGTCCTGGGATTATTTCCCAAGTTCTTGAGGGACTAATTGGAACAGAAACCCCAACAACTAGAAGAATATGCAAATCAGCCCCCTCACCCTGAGCAAGGGCTGTTGAGGAGGAAGAGGGCACAGGAAATCCCTAGAGCTCAATCTCTCCCTAAGATTATAAATGGATGAGTAAACTTCATGCTCTGGGGGCTGCAGAGACTGGGCGGCCTTCACCTGATTGAGGGACCAGGCAGGTGCTCCCTGCTATGTCTCCCTGGCACTCTCCCTGGGGCAGGCCAATGCGTGGGTCTGGAGAACAACGGGGAGTCGTCTGGAGCTGTGGTCCCTGTCATGGAGGAAACTGACCCAGAGCTCGGGTGTTAGGATCACAGATGGAGAGTCGCCTGGCCTGGTACGGAGGGCTGGAAAGGGGCTGGTTGAGTCTCAGCACTGAACTGGGATGGTGGACATGAAGAAAGGAGGGTTGGAGGAACCTAAAATATAATGGCTCTAATGCATCACCAAGTCGGAATCTCTTCATGAGTCTTGGACTGTCACAAGCTGCTGTCTGGGGACTGTGTGAGCCAGACACAAGGTCAGCTAGGAACGCCTGCACTGTGGGTCACTGTGAAGAGCTGGCCATTTCTATAGGGTACTGAGTCATTCTCCACCTTCTTCTCAGTGGCCAAATTCTGCTCTCTAACAGTCATGTTCCCACAAGGGGGTGTCCCCCACCAGGTGGACAGACAGGCTGCCACGGGACCTGCCTCCCACGTGTCCCCCCACCTCTGCCTCCCCATGGACTGCTGCTGCCCATAGGAGCTCATCAGGACAAGACTGATGTCCTAAAGTTACCAAAACCTGCCCTGACAACGGTTTATCTCTCAAGAACAAAGTTGGGGCCCAGGGATCCCAGACGGCAGGCTGGAGGGAGCTGCCTTCCGTGGGGCTCTGGGACCTGGGGTTGAAGCAGGGGAAGCTGTTTCCCTCTGGTGATTAGAGGACCCTACAGCTGTGTCCCCAGGGCTCCAGGCCTCAGGTCAGCACAGGACTCCCAGCCACTCGCCCACTAGGACCTTCGGGTGCCCGAGCAGGACACAGGCATCAGCACCCCCGAGGACTCCTGGCCACCCAGCCACTCAGGACTCCCAGCTGCCACTGTCACACAGGACACCCGGCCACTGCGCATGTGCAGGAACTCCTTGGCCACTCCCAGGTGGACCCCATCAACCACCGTGAGGCTCCCTGGTTGCCTCCATCTTGGGGCACCACAGCCATTGCCACAGTCCCCTACACGGTGGCCCACACCTGGGGACACCACGGAGGTCTGGAGACAGTGGCCACAACACAGCTCCCCACAGAGCTGCATCTCTGCACACGCTGCCCACCGCCACCGCCGGACCCCACCCAGCCGACACCCATGGCTGAAAGCAGCCGCCTCCATCTTGGGACACCCTCCTCGCCATCCTAGTTGGGGCAACCCCCAGCTTGGGACAGCGGCTGGGGCTAGGAAGCAATATCAAGGCACCTTTAGTCCCCAACTCCCCCCTCCCCGGAGGCCACTAACCCAGCTCAGTGCCTGTGGGTACCAGCCCTCTGCAGCTCACACAGCCTGGCCCTGAACTGCCCCCTACAAAACAGCTCCCATGACAGGGGCACAGCCCCCAGAGCTCAGCCCACAAGACCTGTAGAGAGGGGCCTGACTGGGAAGTAGAGAGGGAGGGGAGGGAGATACAGGGAGAGGCCAAGTAGGAGACCAGGCATCGCGAGGTCTAAGATGAAATAGGGATTTAAGACCAGGCCCCACATCACATGAGTGAGATCCTTGGGGTGCAGTCTCCCACTGGGTCCAGCAAGTGCGATACCTCCCCCTCCAGGAGCTCTGCCCCCAAGACCAGCCCTTGCACCCTAATAACCTTCACCCTCCTGAGGCTGGAGATACCAGCAAACCATAGACAGCCCCACCTATTGTTGAGAAGGGAAGCTGGAAGGATGCTGACCTCCAACCAAAACAATCCTTCTCTCTCTCTCTCTCTCTCTCTCTCTCTCTCTCTCTCTCTCTCCTCCCACCCTCACATCCCCAATATTTGTGGAACCAAGTGCTTTTCATAAATTAGGCTACTGAGGACTGGGTTGTCTGAATAGTATATTACACTTGTGTTATATATTCTTTTATCTCCAGTTTTTACATTCTTTATTTTTCATAATATTTATATACTTTTTGTTTGTGTGTCTTCTATACTCTACTGCCTTCCCACTTACTAGTCTTCCCCAAATCACTTTCTCCCTCTTCTCCTGCTACTAACCAACTTCTTTAGATTCCTCTTTCATGCTTTCCAAGATCTAATACTCTATATCTAATACTCTATATCCTCTCCTCCTACCCCTCAACATCTCCTCCTACAACTCACCCAGGCCTTTGTCCACCATCAGAAACCGTCGACCCTTTCACAAACCTACTGTTTATATTGTAGATAATAATTGAACTCACCATTTCTGCATATTGTGACAAAACTGTAAACATTGTAATACAACTATTTGGTTTAAGGTTGTGTATGGTTTGTATTGGGATCTGTTAATATTGCTCTCCCCCTTAAAGGAGAGGTTTTAGGAACCTGCAGGGCACTGTAAGCCTGTAGGGTAGAACTGTAACACTCAGGTCCACAGAGCTGGAAGGGAGGACACGTGAACAACATGAAAACACAAGGGAAGAAGGTGCCTCCAACAGACCAGGACACTACATCATCACATCCATGGCCAGCCCAGCAGGAGAAGTGGCAGAGAAGGAGTCAGGGTGTGCATAATCAAAACATTCTGTGAATTAAAGGGTGATGTAAGAGAGCAAATACAGGCAGCAAAAGATCATTTCAATAAAGAGCTGCATAAGCAAATAAAGGAAGCAAAAGATGACTTCAATAAGGAGATAGAGGTTCTGAAAAAATCCCAGAAATCCTTAAAATGAAAGAAATATTAAACCAAATTAAAAGCTCAATAGAAAGCCCCACCAACAATCTTAAGTCTTAAGATTAAATCACTTGGAAGACAGGACCTCAGACAATGAAGACAAAATATATAATCTTGAAAAGGATGTTGACCACACAGTGAAGATGGTAAGAAACCATGAGCAGAACATTCAAGAATTATGGGATAGCATAAAAAAGCCAAATTTAAGAATTATTGGGATAGAGGAAGGCATAGAGTCACAAACCAAAGGAATACACAATCTATTCAATGAAATAATATCAGAAAATTTTCCAAACATGAAGAATGTATTGGAAAATCAAATACAAGAGGCTTGCAGGACACCAAATGTACAAAATCACAACAGATTCACACCAAGGCACCTTATAATGAAAATGCCTAACATACAGAATAAGGAGAAAATTTTAAAGGCAACAAGAGAAAGGAACCAGATTACATTTAGGGGAAAACTGATTAGAATATGTGCAGATTGTTCAACCCAGACCCTGAAAGCTGGAAGATCCTGGAACAGCATATACCAAGCTCTGAAAGAAAATGGGTGCCAACCAAGAATCTTATATCCTGCAAAATTAAGCTGTAGATTTGATGACAAAATAAAAGCCTTCTATGATGAGCAAAAGTTAAAAGAATTTACAACTATAAAGTCTGCACTACAGAACATCATTGGCAAAATATTCCATGAAGAAGAAATGAAAAAAAAACAATAAAAATCAGCAAAGGGACATATTACACTAAAAGAAAAACCAATCAAAGGAGAAACTAAGTCAAGTTAAATAACAAAAATAAACAAAAATGACCAGGAAAACAAATTATGCTTCAATAATAACACTGAATGTTAATGACCTAAACTCATGAATCAAAAGACATAGACTGGCAGATTGAAATTTCAAAAAAGACCCAACAATATGCTGCCTTCAAGGGACTCATCTTATAGGAAAAGACATCCACAGACTGAAGGTAAAAGGTTGGGAGAAAACATACCATTCACGTGGACTGTGGAAACAAGCAGGGGTTTCCATCCTCATATCAAATAAAGTAGACTTCAAGACAAAGTTAATCAAAAGGGATAAAGAAGGACACTTCATACTGCTTAAGGGAACATACACCAACAAGACGTAACAATTATAAATATATATGCCCCAACAAGGGAGCATCTATGTTAATCAAACAAACTCTTCTCAAGTTCAAGAGTCAAATAGACCACATCACAATAATTCTGGGTGACTTTAACACACCTTTTTCACCACTAGATAGATCTTCCAAACAAAAGCTAAACAAAGAAACTATAGAACTCAATAATACGACCAATAACTTAGACTTAACTGACATACATAGAATATCTTATCCTTCAACAAGCAAATACGCATTTTTCTCAGCAGCACATGGATCCTTCTGTAAAATAGACCATATATTATGCCACAAAGCAACTCTTAGCAAACACAAAAAAAGTAGAGATACTACCCTGCATCATACGACCCAGATCATAATGGAGTAAAATTAGAAAACAATGAATCAATAAAAAAAGAGAAGCTATTCCAACACCTAGAGACTAAGTAATATGCTATTAGATGAACAATGGGTTGCAAAATACATCAAAGAAGAGATTTAAAAATTCTTAAAGGTAAATGAGAGCATTGATACAACATATCAAAATCTCTAGAACACTATGAAGGCAGTACTAATAGGAAAATTCATTGGGTGGAGTTCATTCCTTACAAGAATAAAAATTCAATAAATAAATGACCTAACATTACATCTCAAAGCCATAGCAAAAAAAAAGCCCAAATCAATACCAAAAGCAATAGAGACAGGAAATAATTAAAATCAGAGCTGAAATCAATTAAATTGAAACGAAACAATTAAAAATTGACAAAACAAAAAGTTGGTTCTTTGGAAAAATAAATAAAATTGATAAGCCCTTAGCCATGCTAATGAAGAGAAGGAGAGAGAAAACTCAAATTACTAATATCTGTGATGAGAAAGGAAATATCACAACAGACACTACAGAAATACAGAAGATAATTAGAAATTATTTTGAAAATTTTTACTCCAATAAAATAGAAAATATCAAAGTCATCAACAAATTTCTAGAGTCATATCATTTGCCAAAATTGAATCCGGATGATATCCACAAGATAAATAGATCAATTTCAAGCAATGAAATAGAAGACACCATCAAAGCCTACCAACCAAGAAAAGCCCAGGACCCAAAGGATACACAGCTGAGTTCTACAAGACCTTCAAAGTACTAATACCAACCCTCCTCAAATTATTTCATGAAATAGAAAAAGAGGGAGCACTTCCAAACTCATTCTATGAGGTCAATATCACCCTGATTCCAAAACCAGACAAAGACAGACACATCAAAAAAAAAAAAAAAAAAACTTCAGATCAATATCTCTAGTTAACACAGATGCAAAAATTCTCAATAAAATTCTAGCAAATCAAGTACAAAAACATATGAAAATGATAGTGCACCACGATCAAGTGGGGTTCATTCCAGGGATGCAAGGTTGGCTCAACATACGGAAATCAATAAATATAATTCATCACATCAATAGACTTAAAGAATTATATGATCATCTTAATAGATGCAGAAAAGGCATTCACCAAAATACAGCACCCCTTCATGTTCAAAACACTAGCAAAACTAGGGATAACGGGAACTTATCTCAATATTGTAAAAGCTGTCTTTGCTAAGCCCCAGGCCAACATCATTCTAAACAGAGAAAAACTGAAGGCATTCTCTCTAAAAACTGGAACAAGACAGAAATGCCCTCTTTCACCACTTCTTCTTAACATAGTTCTTGAAACTCTAGCCAGAACAATTAGACACACAAAATATGTGAACATGTGCACTAGTGGTCATGAAGGAGATATCAAAATGACACGTCAACCCGATGTCAATCAAGAGTAGAATAAATAGGTAGATAGATAGAGTTGCATACTTGTGCAATGGTATACTAAAATACAGTAATGAATAAACTAAGACTACATAATGTTGATTGGAAGAAGATGACCAAAAAAACATAACATGGTTCTGTTTATGTGCAGTTCAAAAACTGGAAAAAATGCATACACGTGCACACACACACAAAAGCATGCACACTAAAAGTCAGCCCTGTGATTTTGTGCTTACCTCCAGAGGTAAGAGAGTGGACTGTCATTGAATAAGCAATGGGGGGCACTTTTGGAGGATTGGCAATATTACTTTTGTTGACTGGGGGGTTGGCTGCACAAGTGTTCAGTGTATGAGTATTCACCACATACAGGTAAAGTCCATGAACTTTACGAATGCTCTATTACGTTTCCCTAAACTATGAAGATTGTTTTATTTTTTTAGAAACCAAATGGGGGATGGAGCAAAGCACTATCAACAATGTTAATCCCGAGCTCTTTTGAAGAACTTACTGTTGGGATAATAACCTGAAGTCGTTTTGTGCGTCCTTCTGTAAAGTCTGCTTTTTCTTTAGGGTTAAGAGTACATCAAGAACAATATTCCCCCAGCATTTTGCTGACTATGATTGAATGAAATTGATGAAATGGATTTCCCTTTAAGATGGTGCTCTAGTTCAAATGCTGTTCCTCCGAATTCACAGGTTGGAACATGATCCCTGAAGTCACGTGTAAATGGTATTAGAAGATGGAACTTCAGGGACATGAGTGAATGAAGGAATGGCTTGGGGAGCTGTGGGTGGAGCCCCTTGTTATAAAGTGAGTCTCCCTGTCTCACCCTCTGTGGCTCTGGGCTGCCTCAGAGAGAAGGGAAATAACATACTCAGAAACTCAGGGTCCAGTGTTTTCCCTCATGTGCAGAAGGTGGAGGAAAATAAAGGAAAGGGGGAGGGAAGGAAGGGTGGCCTCAAGAACCATCAAACGTGAGTCAGTAGGAGAGCAGAAGAGAGTGCAGTGGAGTAGAGGACGGAGAAGGGGGGGTGGACAGGGAGGGGGAGGAGAGACCATGAATGAAGTCAACTTCAGGCAGGTGTGAGCTCCTGGGATGAGCCCAACTATTATGTACAATACAAAGCTCTTAAAAACTCTGCAGAGTCCCCACCAGCAAGAAAGGCCTCCCCAGACACGACCCTTAATCTTAAACCTTGCACTTCCCAACTCTAGAACTGTGAGAAACCCACCACTTTTTATTGGTTACCCCATCCTAAGTGTTCCATCACAGCAACAGAAAACTGACCTAGATACGTGGAATAACTAGTAGAGCTACTTCTCAATTGTTTACCCCTTCAAAGTAATTTTTTACAAGAGTTTTACTTTATTCCTTATTTATTTTGCTTTTTAAAAATCACCATAAGTACTGTTAGGTGACCTTTCACACAAACCTTCAGCAGAATATGGCCGCCAACCCTTTAGTATATACCAAAACCATTACTGTCACCTAGAGATGACCTCACCTGCAGACAGTGTCCCCTTGACACTCTTTGCTGCTATTTTGCACTTCCTCAAGACATGTCATTCCCTCTCATTGGGACAGTCTACCCCCAGGTATGTCCATGGCTCACTCTTTGTGTCTTTGCACAAAAGTCTCTTTAGAAGGGTTTTCTCAACAATTTTCTCTAAATATAACCCAGGCATGCATAACTTTCATTTTTTGTGATGTGTCTGTGGGGTAGGGATATAAACTCTCTAAGAATAATGGCTTTGTTACCATCATCCATATTGCTCTTGGAAGACTGCCTAGCACAGGGTAGACAATCAGGAAAAATTTATGAACAACTTAATTCATTTCTCAGAGTATCCTGAGTTGAATACCTTCTTCCCTACTTTTTGAAGAAACTGAAGCTAAGAAAGTTTAAATAATCTTCCAAGGTCATCAAGTTCAAAGGAGTAAAAGTGAGTTTCAAACCAATATGAGAATTATTTGATGCAATCAATCCAAAGGCATGTATCAAGCAAGACTGAATTCAATGATTGAAAGCCTGATTCTAATAATGCAGTAGGCATGGAAAAGAACACTCATCTAGCACAGTTCACAGATGAGGTTTTTAAAAACACACAAAATGCAAACAAAACTTATGCTGGTTTGACCATGAAGCATGTGCTTTATTGGAGAAGCAAAATAGACAAGGAAAGGCTCACAGAATGGGACCACCATCAAGATCACAGACAGACGGGTGGCTGGCAGAGCAAGATCAGGCAAGGACCCCACTGACCATCTTCCAGCGACATAGTATCAGGTGCAGGAGCAAAGCCCTCCCTCCGTCAGTGCCAACAAGGCAGGAAATGAAGGAAGGTTCTGTCGGTCACCATGGCTGAAGGGAGGAGGATGGAGGTTTAAGAAGAGTCTCTGGATCGTGTTGTTTCATGGTCCCTAAAAATTCTAGTGCTGTTACTTACTCTTGGATGAACACTTCTATTGGCAGGTGGTCCTGGTTGACAGGAGGGCATTTCTATTGACATATGGAGGTGTGTATTGCAGGTGGGCAAAGAGCAAGTGGACATTACTCATGGCACCTTGAAGTTGAGCATGGTTCTGAGCTCCTTAAGGGTGGGTAGGGCTCAGGGTGCCCTGGAGGATGACAGGGCTCTGGGTGCCTTGGTGGATGGCAGGGCTCAGGGTGCCTTGGTGGATGGCAGGGCTCAGGGTGCCTTGGTGGATGGCAGGGCTCAGGGTGCCTTGGTGGATGGCAGGGCTCAGGGTGCCTTGGTGGATGGCAGGGCTCAGGGTGCCTTGGAGGATGGCAGGGCTCAGGGTGCCTTGGTGGATGGCAGGGCTCAGGGTGCCTTGGAGGATGGCAGGGCTCAGGGTGCCTTGGTGGATGGCAGGGCTCAGGGTGCCGTGGAGGATGGCAGGGCTCAGGGTGCCTTGGTGGATGGCAGGGCTCAGGGTGCCTTGGTGGGTGGCAGGGCTCAGGGTGCCTTGGTGGATGGCAGGGCTCAGGGTGCCTTGGTGGATGGCAGGGTTCAGGATGCCTTGGTGGATGGCAGGGCTCAGGGTGCCGTGGAGGATGGAAGGGATCAGGGTGCCGTGGTGGATGGCAGGGATCAGGGTGCCTTGGTGGATGGCAGGGCTCAGGGTGCCTTGGTGGATGGCAGGGCTCAGGGTGCCGTGGTGGATGACAGGGCTCAGGGTGCCTTGGTGGATGGCAGGGCTCAGGGTGCCTTGGTGGATGGCAGGGCTCAGGGTGCCTTGGTGGATGGCAGGGCTCAGGGTGCCTTGGTGGATGGCAGGGCTCAGGGTGCCTTGGTGGATGACAGGGCTCAGGGTGCCTTGGTGGATGGCAGGGCTCAGGGTGCTGTGGTGGATGACAGGGCTCAGGGTGCCTTGGTGGATGGCAGGGCTCAGGGTGCCGTGGAGGATGGCAGGGCTCAGGGTGCCTTGGTGGATGGCAGGGCTCAGGGTGCCTTGGTGGATGGCAGGGCTCAGGGTGCTGTGGTGGATGACAGGGCTCAGGGTGCCTTGGTGGATGGCAGGGCTCAGGGTGCCTTGGTGGATGGCAGGGCTCAGGGTGCCGTGGAGGATGGCAGGGCTCAGGGTGCCTTGGTGGATGGCAGGGCTCAGGGTGCCTTGGTGGATGACAGGGCTCAGGGTGCCTTGGTGGATGGCAGGGCTCAGGGTGCCTTGGTGGATGGCAGGGCTCAGGGTGCCGTGGAGGATGGAAGGGATCAGGATGCTGTGGTGAATGGCAGGGCTCAGGGTACCGTGGTGGATGGCAGGGCTCAGGGTGCTGAGGTGGATGGCAGGGCTCAGGGTGCTGTGGTGGACAGGGCTCAGGATACTCTGGTGGTGGACAGGGCTCAGGATGCTGTGGTGGACAGAGCTCAGGATGCTGTGGTGGACAGAGCTCAGGATGTTGTGGTGGAGAACAAGGCTCAGGATGCTGTGGAGGACAAGGTTCAGGATGCTGTGGTGGTGGACAAGGCTCAGGATGCTGTGATGGTGGACAGGGCTCAGGATGACATGGTGGACAGGGCTCAGGATGCTGCGGTGGAAGGCAGGGCTCAGGGCACTTATGCATGAACCCGGGAGGTGGCTGGCAGGGCTGCTTGCACTGTTGCTGCTGGTAGGACATGTCTCCTGGCTCTCAGATAATCTGACAGACAGACAAGCAGTTCTGTTAGACAGAATCACTGGAAGAACAGATCCCTAGGACATGAATCCTCTGGGCTCCAGGGGCCTGTTTTGATTTCTCAGTCTATGATTTTGTGTAACTTCTTCATTCTTCCATTTTAGGATGTTTTACCCTCAACTCTTTGGTCTTTTTCAGTTAATCTCATATTATACCAGTTTCTAAAACAAAATGACTTATGTAGCAACAACAAGCATCTTTCTGAAAATAAATATCTACCTAGAGAAAGAAACTCCAGGTATTAAAATTCTAGCCAATCCCCAAAAAGCGTCGGTTCTCACCTTTCCTAAGCCCTGGTTCCCCATTTAAAGGAACTGAGCCGAGAGTCTTTGAGGAGCGCTGCGAAGGCTCCAGCCCATCACTCAAGGAGATTTGCACTTGGAGGAGGATATATTTGGAATGAACGTGGAGCTGTTTAAAACTCCATCCATCTAAGACCTGACTCCATAAGATCTGCACCTTTGACTCCGATTCCCTCACCACCTTCAGCGTCATCTGCCAAGTACCAGTTAAAAATCATTGCCAAAACCTCATTGTCGTCTTCTCCCCCTTCACGAGCATCGATTGGTTCAGGGAAATGGTCACGTTCCCCCCAAGTTAAAGCCTAAGATAACTGAGGGCCAAGAAAGGCCTCCAAGAGTCCTACTCACCAGATTCTCCAAAGAGGGTCCACAACTGAATGGCAGGAAGATGGCTCAGCGGGGCAGGGAGCCCTCTTATAAGGCCCAGGTGGCCCCACACGGAGGGAGAGCCCAGGACTGGGACGAGGTGCTGATTTCCCAACCAAAAATATGACCTGCATGCCATCCCCAAATGCCTTGCCACCCTCTACTGATGACAAAACTTCCTTGTCCAGGATCCCCCTCACCTGACCACATCAGTGATTCACTCAGACCTGATTTCAGGTTCTCCTTCCAGGACAGATGACAAGTGGAAAATGTGCCACATTTTTTGACAGCTGGGATGATGTTCCTGTCACAGAAATGGCGTGTCACCTAGACCCAGCTGGTCACTACCTTTATGGAAAACTGCTCCCCATTCACTGCTGCTCGCCCTGTGTCCGGCTTTGCTCCCTTCAATGAAGAGACCCTCAGGCTGGCCATAGCTCACCCCCAAGGGCACTGTCTCCTTACACTAATTATCCTGTGCCAGGCCCTGTTGGTCTCTCAGATTCTCTCAATAGTTCCTTGGCTTGAACAGGCCAAGGTCACCCCAGTTCCTCCCACTGGCTGACAGCCCCTCCTCTGCTGAGCTTCCAACTGGTCCTTTAGGGACCTTCAAGGGCAGCTCAGTCCTCAGCTCTCTAGGCTAAGAGTCACTGCTGGTCCCTCCCAAAGCCCCACGTTTGTAGATTTACACGCCACCCTCTTCGCTGTGGCCCCTGGAAGCCAAGTGACTGCACTCTGTTGGAACCAAATTTGTCTTCTCCCCTTTTCTTCCAAACTGCCTGGTGTCTGGGCTGCCACTGAGAAACTTTTCCACTCACACCCTGAAAATACTGTGTGCTGCTGTCTCCCCAAGAAGTCCACTCATCGGACCCCCTGACTGGATCCTCTTTTGTGAAATGGCAGTTAGTAGGATCTCGGGCCTTCTCTGCCCACTGGAGGAATGCAGTTTTGCAATCTTTGTTTGATTGATGGAAATTTTTACTTCACTAAATCAAATATACAGTCATATCTCAGTTTCTGACACGGACTCATTGATAATTTCTCAATATAATTTATTGAAACACAGTAAGTAAATACTAGCACATAATAACATCTTATTATAATTTATTGAACCCCAATAACACAATTATTCTGGGTCCCAACTTGGTCCCAGCATTATTCATGGTCCCAACTTTGGGAAAACTTGGCTACCCTGGCTACGTACACAACACCCACCACTACTATGATGTCACAGTAAATACTTCCTGACCTCTGGAAAACCAGTTCACATAGCTACAAGTTTAAAGTAGGGACCACACCTTCCTCAAGAGTTTTCTACAAATCTCTAAGAAGTGCTAAATGTAATACACACCACAGGGTGGTTCTCGAAGAAATCTGAGTCAGAAAGGTAGAAAAACTAAGAATAACAAAATCATAACTAATCAATAATTGTAACCATGTCCAAAAAAAAAAAAAAAGTCCTAAAGAAGGGCATTGCAGTTAGGCACAGCGGTGCACCCATGTAACCCCAGCAACTGGGAGGCTGAAGCAGAAGGACTGAAATTCAAGGCCAACCCCAGCAAAAATACAGAGGGCCTAAGAACTTAGCAAAATCCTGTCTCAGAATTAAAAACAGAAAATAGAAAGGGGGCTGGGGATGTAACTCAGTGGTAACGCACCTCTGGGTTCTGCCCAATACCAAAAGACGGCATTGTTAGCCCCCGTGGTGGCACACCCCTATAATCTCAGCTCCCTGAGGACAGGACTGGAGGACAGCAAGTTAAATGCCAGCTTTGGCAACGCAGCAAGGCCATCTCAAAATGAAAAATAAAGAGAGGGTTGGGGATGTTGCTCAGTGGTACTGCATCCGGGTTCAATCCCTAATGCTATGGGGAAAAAAATGAAAGTCATTGTTTAGATTAGGGACTATTTGGTGACTTCCTTGCCCTGCTTACTCCTTCTTCTGGCTGGCTTCACTGCCTGTTAGAAGGACCTGGGGGCACCTGCAGGGGCTGTGCCTTCATTCCCTGAGAAGGCCCCTCGGCCGCCTTAGGAAAGAGCTCACACCTTGGGATCTTACCCACAGTGCTGGGCAGCATCTGCAGTTTCCCACCTTGTTTGGGCTGGTGTGGGACAGAAGAGATGTTTGGTAACCTAACCTGGGGATTTGAAGGTAAAGGGATTTGTTTGGGTTGAGCCCTGATGTTGAGTCTTGGCATTCCAAGGGAAGAACACCAAGCCGGTTGCTGCTCCCCAGCACCCTGAAATTCAGAATTGAGTCACCTAGATTAGGATCAGGAAACTGGCATCTCTCAGGGAGGCCCCACGGAACAGGGACGCTCTTGGGATGGCTGAGATGCTCTCATGACATTCTTTTTGATGCTGAAATTCTAAGGCTGGTGCCTGCTGGAGCAAGAAATTAGATGGAGGAAGCATGTGATTAAAACAGATCTATCACAGGGGGAATGGAGGCTGAGGAAGGGAGGAGAGTCCGCACCTCTGTTCTTCTTCCCGATCACGCACCACACAGTCTGAAGCACACGTATCATCTGTCTGGACTCCACCACCACTTTGCATAGTGTGGAAATCTATCCAGAGGGAACTGGCTGGGGGTCTTGTGGTTTTAGAAACTTTTTCCTAAGGGATCTTTTTAATTCAACTGAATGCATCCAGGAGAAATGGGGATCTCCAAGCCAGTGCTCAGGGTGGATTACTCTTCCCAAGGCACGCTGGGAACGCTTGGCTTCAAATGATCCATAGTGCTTTCTTCTTTCTCACCATCCTGAGGTGAAGTCCAATGTATTAAGTATGCTGTTAGCCTGTCCCAAAGACAAAGTAGCATAGATTCAATAACAGGAAGAGAGGACTAAAATGAGCCCCTAATAGTAAAACGTTAATTGCCAAAATGTTGTTATTACGTCTGGTAAGTGAAAAAAAAAATGAAGAATGGAATAATAATGCTTGATTTCAAGATTCAATAACCAAGAGTCAAAGGAAAAATATCATCATCAAAAGGGTACACTTGTACATTGCTGGTGGGACTGCAAATTGGTGCGGCCAATTTGGAACGCAGTATGGAGATTTCTTGGAAAGCTGGGAATGGAACCACCATTTGACCCAGCTATTCCCCTTCTCGGTCTATTCCCTAAAGACCTAAAAAGAGCATGCTACAGGGACACTGCTACATCCATGTTCATAGCAGCACAATTCACAATAGCAAGACTGTGGAACCAACCTAGATGCCCTTCAATAGATGAATGGATTAAAAAAATGTGGCATTTATACACAATAGAGTATTACTCTGCATTAAAAAATGACGAAATCATAGAATTTGCAGGGAAATGGATGGCATTTGAGCAGATTATGCTAAGTGAAGCTAGACAATCCCTAAAAAACAAATGCCAAATGTCTTCTTTGATATAAGGAGAGTAACAAAGAACAGAGTAGGGACGAAGAGCATGAGAAGAAGATTAACATTAAACAGGGATGAGAGGTGGGAGGGAAAGGGAGAGAGAAGGGAAATTGCATGGAAATGGAAGGAGACCCTCAGGGTTTTACAAAATTACATACAAGAGAAAGTGAGGGGAAAGGGGAAAAAAACAAAGGGGAGAAATGAATTACAGTAGATGGAATAGAGAGAGAAGAGGGGAGGGGAGGGGAGGGGGGGATAGTAGAGGATAGGAAAGGCAGCAGAATACAACAGACACTAGTATGGCAATAGGTAAATCAATGGATGTGTAACCGATGTGATTCTGCAATCTGTATATGGGGTAAAAATGGGAGTTCATAACCCACTTGAATCAAAGTGTGAAATATGATATATCAAGAACTATGTAATGCTTTGAACAACCAACAATAAAAATTTTAAAAAAATCATCATCAAATCTCTATGCTGGAAGACCACGGATCAATTTTGTGTGCCTTCCAAATTCCACGGGAATATATTTGTTGAATCTACAATTTTACATGCAAATGATTAATCAAAGATGAATGAAAAATAAACTCCTTCTCAGAAATAGCAAGACACAGCTTCATCTCATCTGATGGAACTTTTTGATGTTTAACTCCAACCAAAACAAAACTGCAAAAACTCTGAGCTCACTTGAGAGTGAATGAGTGGAAGCCCTGGAGTAGCTACTGTCCAGAACTGAGGTCTTCCAGGCTCCCCGGCAACACAATTGTGAAAGACTTCAGGAAGGATATTTCCATTAAGAAACTCTGTCTAATACAATTTAGAAAGCACGAAAGACTGATCAATTTTAAGATGCAGCCAGTGGTATGCAGGTAAATTATTGCCAACCAGCTCTCTGGGGGAAAACAAGTGCCTGCTATCACCACATGACTATAGCACAACATGACAATGGGCAAGGGTTTTTTAAAGTTTTTATCAGTGCATCATAGTTCTACATACTAATGGGGTTCATCCTGACATATTTATACATGAATGAAATAGAATTTGTTCCATTCCAATCCCAGGACTCATCTTCACTGGTGTCCAAACCTTAAATCAGCACATGCACAAATTATGCAAGATGTGATCATGGATAACAATGCAGAAGGCAAATATCATCAGTCTTGATGATGGAAGAGAAACATATTTTTGCCACAATTTGGGTGATGCTAGAGGAAAGAACAGAGCACCAACTTCCCCATCTCATTTAGTGGAAAGTCCGGGAACTAAAACAAGTACCACAATCGTCAGATCTCAGAGGATAAACCACAGAGGAACTAAAAACTATAGCAGGAAGATTTGGAGAGCAATAGTGAAAATAAGATTAGGGAAACAAATACTTTATTTCATAGTAGTAAAGAAGTAGTTTTCACTTAATTTGATAAAATAGGAAATAATAAAGGACAGGGGGTCTGGGGAGTTGGAAGGGGAAGGGGCTACTTTTCATTCCATGCTTCCAGATAGTTAAGGCTCAATTTTAACCCCAAAACCCAAACTCACTCACAGGGAGCTCACCCATCCACTGGCCCCCTGGCCCCACCCCTCCATTTCAATGCGAGAGCCTTGCTCTCTGTGCCATCTCAATTCTCTGTTCTCTCAACTTGTCCTGCTTAGAAGGCACATCACCACCATCCTGTAGGCAATCTTCAATGTGCCGCTCTCTAAAACCTATTCCTTGACCTGGGACCCTCCCTGGTCAGAGTCCAGCATCTCTCACTCCTTCTTGGCCATGTCTCATGTTGTCTTCAGGAGCCGCCTTTTCTATTTCACGTCCATTTATACCTCAGTCCACGGCAATCTGATTTAGCCCACCATTATGTTAAAATCAAGGTCTATAGTAGCCATCTCTTTTTCAGTTTTTATCTTCCTAGATTTCTCTTCTGCATTTTATACTTTCTATTGTTCTTTCTTCTAACTCTACTTCTTGGTTTTCGTGACGTCCACTTAACTAATCCTCCTCCTCCTGCGCCTCATTATCTTCTCCTTGTTCTGAACCTTTTCTCCTAAGTGCCACGTGGAGTCCTTGCCCCTGGTTCATAGATCTTACAGGTCACACACTTTCTAGTCATATGCCCATGACCCGTGTGGTTTCAATAACCACAAATCTTCCCTTCCCTTGCACACCTACATTTGCACTCCAGAACTGACTTCAAACTTAAATACCCTCTTGCCTCTCTATCCACACGTCCTCCAAGTGCCAGCAAACTGATGCTCCCTCCCACAACCATGTGAACGTCCTGTGTTCTCTGTCTTGTACACCACACTCAGCTTCTGGAGTCGTCTCTACTGTGTAGAGATCAACACCTTGTCATGCCACACACACGGTCTAAATATTTCTGGAATCCAATTCCCCGTCTGTCCCTGGTTCAGGGCCTTCTCGTCTCCTGTTCAGTCATTACATGGCTTCCTACATGTCTCTCCTGCCCCATCTCCGCATGGCTGTCAGTCAGTTCTCCATTAAAGAGTCCCACCTGATTACGTCATGTGCATTCCTGAAGCACACTGACCTACAGGACAATCCCAGCTCCATCCCAGAGCCTTCCTCCCCTCCAGCCTGTTCCTCCTAACTCCATGTTAGACTGTGTGCCCTGCACCATGGAACTCCTACGATCTCCCTCTTATCCCCTCTTTCTGTTCTCAGTGAATTCCTTACTAGTAACATACCATCCTCTTACTGTATTTTTCTGGCTAATGTATTCACAGTTCTCAACAAAGCCATCGCGGTAATGAAAAGCCTTGGGGATCCCTGGAAGGGAGGGAACAGGAGCCCCCCTAAGGCTCCCACAAATACCTCGACTTTGTTTATCAGACCCCACTGCAGCCAGTGGATTTCCCACTCACCTGCTACCCCTTTGAACTTACAACCTCTTTGAACAGTGGGGCTGCGTGGTCACCATCCACACTCAAGGCCTTGCCCCAGACCTAGAATAGAGTAGATGCTCTATAAATATCTTTGAATAAATAAATTACTTTAGGTTCCTAAATGTTGTTGTCTCACATAAGCTTTATGGCAATCTTGTGAGTTGGGAGAGAAAGAAAATGTTATATCCTCTGTAACAGGAAATCTGTGTGGGTTCATTATGCCAAGAGTGGATAACAGTGAACACAGCTCCTACCCATGGGAAGCCTTCTGCCACATCGTCAGGCAGAAAGGATGACGCATCTCACCAGATGCAGCTCCTCCATCTCGGACTTTTCAGCCTCCAAAACTATGAAACACATAAACTTCTATTTTTTGTAAGTTATACCATCTGGGGCATTCTGTTATAGTAACATGAAACAGACTGAGGCACCAATTAATGGAATTAGTTCAATCCTTCCTAGTTTATCTTGCAGCAAAGTTATGAAATACTTTATTTATGGCTGGTAGTTTACAAATAACAATGACTTTTTTACATAATTGTAAAAATAAAGAAAATGTTATTGATGAGTTAAAACTTGTAGGAGATCATTTCCAGCCCAAAGGACAATGATATAGATTATTGGGTGTCCTTAGGCATGAGAGCAGAGGTCTCTTAACTGTGGCATAGGTACAAAAAGGACTTTTACTCAGCCATAAAGAAGAATGGGCTGAGGCTGCGGCTCAGTGGCAGAGCACCTGCCTAGCATGAGAGAGGCACTGGATTTGATCCTCAGCACCACACAAAAATAAAACAAATAAAATAAAGGCACACTCTTCATTTACAACTGCAAAAAACCAAAATTTTTAAAGAAGAATGAAATTGTGTTATTTGCTAGCAAATAGGTGGAACTAGGGAACATCAAGCCAAGTGAGATAAGCCAGATTCAGAAAGTCAAGGGTGAATGTCTTTTCTAACACTCAGAAACTAGAGAGAAAAACAGTGAATAAAATGTGATCTCATGAAAATAGAAGGGAGGTCAATAGAGCAGAGGAAGTGGATTGAGGAGGAGAAAGCAATGCGGGGTGGGAGAACTTCAGAAAGAAGCCTACCAAATTGTGCTGTGTCCATGTGTGAATACACCTCAAGAAATCCCATTTTATATATAATTGTAATGCACAATTAAAAATAACAGCAACAAACGAGACTAGTGAAAGAAGACAATCAGGAGGAGGAAAAGGAAGGTACTGGCCATGAGATCTATTAAGTTATGTGCACGTATGAAGACATCATGATGAGTTCCACTGTTGTGAATAACTATAATGCCCTCATGAACACCATGAAGAGAACATACCATGGAGCTGTAAACTCCCGTAAGTGTGGAGAAGGACCGCGGCAGAATAACACTGATCCATCAACACACTTCTCAGCTCTCCCAGATGCAAAACCACGTGTGTGTGTGTGTGTGTGTGTGTGTGTGTGTTTATCTTTTATTTTATTGATTTTTTAGACATTTTATTTTTGTTTCCATCAATCAACTTGAGCCAGGATAAAAGTCACTTGGATCCTTGGAGAAAAGGAGCAACTTGAAGCAGATGATGCAGGACATGGTTTTGCCCAGCAGAAGACCAGAACAGTCCTGGGCCCTTCTTCCTGGAATATTTTTCTTCTTTTCCAAGATGCTGATTCTCGGTTTTTCCTTTATCCTATCTCTGTGTGGGTCCCCAGGTGCAATGCCTTGCACCCTTTGTGGAGGGGTAGGTGTGACCTGATGAACAGGTAAGAAAGCCTCTCTCCTCCCAGCTCCTTCTCCTTCTTCCAGACGTCAAACTGCACTGCTGCTCTCCTTGGGAACCTCCCCTGGTGCTCCAACACACAAACAGTTAAAAGGCAGTTTCTGAGTCCTGAGCTAACACTCAGAGGAGTTTGATTTGCATTTCTCTGATTGCTAACACTGGGGACTTTTATCAGCTGCCTTCCCTGTTCACCCTGCAGTGACTCCTCTGGTGCAAGGGCTCACCTCTGTGGGAACTGCCAAACCTGCCAGCCCTACAGAAGGCTGGTGCCGTCTCCCAGCTTTCCCATCCTTCAAGACAAAGCTGAAAGATACTCAAGGAATGACTCCTTCCCAAGTACTACCACGGCAATTAATGTCTCCCACATTGCACTAACTGTGCACCTAGTAAGGGTCTGATGGGGATGGGGAGGAGGAGGAGGAGGAGGAGGAGGATAATTATTGCAGAACCATATTAGTTACCAATTATCAAGTGCAGGTTTTGAAGGAATAACATAAGTATATGAATGCCTCTATGTCCCTAGAGCCAGGGATGAGAGGAATAGAATATACCCAAAGACCCAAAGAAATGAAAAACTGGAATTAGAATCTGGAAATGATGGTGCAGGTTTTATAACAAGGAATTCTTGGTTAATGTGCACCTTGAGTCAAAAAGGCATCAGCTATGAAAGCCCCCTGTTTGAGTGCCTGTCCCCACTGGCACAGTAACTGTATGCTCTATGGGAAGGGGGCGTTTAAAGTCTAAAATTTGACATGTAAGATCACTTAAGGGATTCACCTTAAGTGATCTTACATGTCATTTTATAAACTTAAGAGTTTATAAAATGTGTAACTGACTAATCTATTTAAACTTGTAATTTTAAGTGGTGAGGTATAATGGAATTTGGCTATGTTTCTAAAGAGTTTTTGAAATATTTAAGAAAACATAAGAATCAAAATATGTAGACATTTTCTTCAATTGTACTTGGTGTTACATTTGTCAGTCAGAAAGTTAAGGTGCTTAGAAATTGAATGTGTCCACTCTGTGACTTCAGTTTAAGTTGCTAAGAAAGTTTAAAGTTGATAAAAGGATCAATCATTTCTCCAAAGTTCCTTGAAAAAAATGTTAAAATTTCTATACTTTAAAATAATAATAATAAATTAAATTAAAATGAATAATACTAATTATTTGAGGTATTAATCATAGTCCACAAAAAGCAATGCTTTAATTTGTAAGTTTAGTAACTTAAATATTGATTTTCTAAACCCAAATCGCCTTCCAGCCCCCTTTGTGATACGCAGCCAACATTTCAAGACATAGAAACCGTCTGTGGCCATGAGGAGAAATGGACAACAGAGACACAGGAGTGGGTGGACAGGTGGCCCGGGGTCTAGAGATCAGCCCAGACCCTCTCAGGCAGGGGACCCGGAGAGGAGGAGGAGGAGGAAGGAGGGAAGAGCTGACAGGAAAAGGAGAGGACGTCATCAAGGGCTGCACAGAAGGTGGCTTTGATCCTCAGAATCCATCAGCCTGTGGAGATCCCGCCCAGGACCACAGGGACTGCACCCTCCACACCTGCTCTCCCCACTCAGAGCCTGTCTCCAGCTCCTCCATCACACCTCCCAGGGCTCCCTGCCACCCACTGTCCTGCTGTGGCCCAGGACCCACAGGCCACCTAATAAACCACCCCTGGTGGTTAGGGACAGAGAGCTCCCAGCAGTGGGAAGACAGGCCTTGTGGACCACTCAGGGGACATTTCTAATGGCTGGGAAGGTCCCAGACCCACAATCAGGTTATTCACCTTTTTGGCCTTGACAGTCACCCAGGTGGGAGACAGACCCTCCCTCCTTTCACAGAAGGGTGCTTTGCTGAGGAAACTGCCGGGTGATTGACAAGTGGCCCAGGTGAGGGTCCCCTCCCTGTGGGACTCTTATCCAGCTGTTGGTGGCCCTGTGAGTGCGGCTTTCCACAGCAGGCGGCACCAGGCAGACACAGCACACAGGAAGGCAGTGGTCACCTGAGCTTCCCTAAGACCACCCCTCCCCTCTTTGTCTCTGTCCAGTGACCTCTGCTCTCCCTCCCAGGTCCTCAGACGCCCGTCCCTGCCTCCAACCTCAATATCCACGTCTGTCCCTCCATCAGTCCCCACCAAGGACTGCTCCTGCTGTCCTCGGTGGCTTGTCACCTTCCTCTTACTCTCAGCTCTAACCACCACCCCCATAAAGTCTGTGACCCACACCTCCAGGCCACAGACCACCCTCCACCTCCTCTGAACCCACCAGACCACTGACAGCCGAGAGCTGGGACAGGAATGACCCCACCCCTTCCCTGGTCTATCCAGGGCCTGATAAACTGGCCTCTCACCAGAGTTCCTGGCCTGGGAAGTCCTGTCTCCCCTCCAGACGCCCCGTTAAGCTTTTTCTAATGGCTCTTTCTATCCAGGTGCACAGAGGTCTCTTCTGGGGGCACCCACCACAGTTCATACCAGTCCTCAGGCTTGCTCTTGCGGTAGCCTTAGAACACGGGAGGCTCAGGTCCTGCACCACCTGCCCTCCGCCTACCAGCCCCTACACGTGCTCTCTCCCCACCCAACAGCTCAGCCTCCATGGCCCCTTAACGGTTCTCTACCACCCAGGACCCAGAGGCCCTGCGGGAAAGGACCTCCGCATCCCACTCCTCCAGGCGCCTCCCTGAGGAAGCAGAAAACTTGCTAGAAGCTGGTTTTAAGCCCTTTGGGTGTGTACCAAGGAGGGGGGTGACTGGGCACATGGTGGCTCCTTCCTAGTTACTGAGGGCTCTTTCCAGAGGGGTTGCACCAATTTGCAGTCCCACCAGCAACGTATGAGTGGACCTTTCCCCACACCCACCAACACTTACTGTTACTTGTGTTCTTGATCATTGCCATTCTGACTGGAGGGAGACAGAATCTCATGTGGTTTTAAGTTGTATTTCTCTAATTACTAAGGATAGAGAACAATTTTTCATATATTTGTTGACTGATTATGTTTCTTCTTCTGTGAAGTGCCTGCTCAATTCCTTTGCCTATTTATTAATCAGGCTTTTTTTTCTTTTTTTTTCTTTTTTTTTTTTTTTTTTTTTTGGTGTTAAGGTTTTTCATTGATTATATATCCTGGAGATTAATGCTCTGAGGGGCAAGTGACAAAGGTCTTCTGACTTAAAATCAGCACACTAGGGTAACACAGTTAAATCAATATTTATAGAAACTCAGTTCAAAAATAGAGAAGCTATGGAACCAACTGAGGTGCCCTTCAACAGAAAAATGAATAAAGAAAATGGGAGAATATCACTTGGTCATAAAGAAGCATGAAATCATGCTATTTCCCATTACATGGATGGAAATGGAGAACATGATGTTAAGTGAAATAAGCCAGTCCCCAAAATCCAGAGGACAGATTTCTCTCTGATATGTGGATGCTAACACACAAAAGTGGGGGTGGGGGAAATAGAAGTTCATTGGATTAGACAAAGGGGAAGGAAGGGAAGGAGGAGGGAAAGGAACAGAAAAGACAGGAGAATGCGTTGGACACCATGTTCCAATGTGGATGAGCCACTAGGAATCTCCACGTCTGTACAACCACAGGAATGGGATCCTAATTAGAATAAGCTGAACTCTCAGGGTGATAATATGTCAAAATACACTACTGTCCTATGAAGTCTAGCCCAGAAATTTCTTTCGTCTTGTGTCCTCATATCATCCCAACTCCAGGGAGCCCTCAGGTACGCGTGAGGAACATGGATCTGACCTCACGTCCTCCACCCTACCCATCGCACACACACAAAAAAATCCTTCCAGAAGGAATAGGAATACAGTTATTCACCAAAGAGCTGCAAAACCAGACTTTTCAGTGCAAAGAGGGAGTTGGGCAAGATTTTCAGGAACTGGGTGCAGCATCAGGACGCCAGGAAACGGTGGGGAAACCCCTTTGGTCTCCTCCTTCCCAGGCTGAGCCCAGGATAAAAGAACCCTGCTCCAGGCTTCTCCACTGCCTCGTGGATCCCTGAGGACAGAGCAGCCGGGAGAGCAGCAGGTGAGTGGGAGCCAGCGCTGGGAGGGAGAAAGCCTCACAGGACCATCAACAGGGCCCCGATGGGCGTGATGAGGAGGCAGGGTAGAGCCTGGGGTTGGGTGGGATGGAGAAGGGACAGAAAGATCGTCAGAGTCACTAAGATGAACAGAGGCACAGGACAGAGAAGAAAATAAGGACCAAGTGGTCAGGCAGCAAGCAGGGAGACAGAGGAGGAGACACATCCAAAGTCAGCTCTAGTCCAAAGGCCTGGCAAACCTAAGTCAGCCCCAGGCCACTTGCCACCAGTGTGTATGACACCAAGGTTTCACTGGGACACGGCCCTCATGTAGGTTTATGTACTTTCTGTAACTGCTTTTCTCGACAATGACAGACGGGAGGAATTCTTACAGACATTGGCCTGCCACGCCTTACATGTCTCCCCTCTGGCCCTTGACAATAAATGTTGGCTGGCCACTGCTCTAAACCTAAAGTGACCTTTGAGCTGGAGGAGGTTAAGGACGCAGTGGAAGAGGACAAAATGCTGGGCCACTCAGTGGACGCTGGTGAAGCTGAGGCGTGAACCCAGCTTGTCCATCACATTGAGTGTTTCTCACTCAGTGACTGAGCTTCGGGACCCAAGATAAAGCCTAATGAAACCCAGCGCTTAGGATTTGGGGTGCCCACCTGGGGCTCCCAGCTGACGGGTGTGCTCCTGGATTCTAGTGCTCACTGCGGGCCACCCCACGGGAGGCTAATTGGCCCTGAAGAAGCAGGATCAAGTGGCAGAGTGGTGGGGAGACACAGAAGGCCTGGGGGAGTCACCAGAAGGCCGCTGAGTCAGGAGAAGAGACGACTTAGGGGAGAATAGGGGCTACGGCCACCCGAAAAGGGAAAAATATGACCCAGTCTCCCTCCAAGTTGGCTCTGCCTCCACAGATGGTTAAATGTCACCGTGTCCTGCTGTCTCCAGCCTTCTTCTCCTGAAGCCAACATTTCCAAACACATTCTCCCTTTTATCTCAAGGCCCACCTTCCAGATACTTTCCACATTTCTTATTTCCCTGGTTCCGTGGAGTGTGAGAAATGTTCATTTAAAGAATAGCACACAGTCCAGGCCCAATCTCCTGGGAGGGGGAGGCCGAGGAGACACTGGATACCTGTGGGCAGAGCCACCAAACTCCCCGTGGTTGGCCGCTGTGGTCCAGGGAGGTCCCTGTAGGGGGCAGTCCTAGGAACAAGGGCAACGTCTCTCCATTGATACTTTAAAGGGTGAGGGGAGAGGACGCTTCTCCCTTGTGATCACTTGGGCATCACGTCCTTCCCCAGTGCAGTCTCAGTCTAAAGTGCTTCTTCTTTCTTTCAGTTTACCTTCAACTTAGGAGAAATGTCCTATCAACAGCAGCAACAGTGCAAAGTCCCCTGCCAGCCTCCTCCCCAGGTCCCAGAGCCCTGTCCTCCCAAAGTCCCTGAGCCTTGTCCTCCCAAAGTCCCTGAGCCTTGTCCTCCACCCTGCAGCCAGCACAAGTGCCCCCCTGTCCAGTGCCCTCCATGCCAGCAGGACTATCCTCCAAAGTGGAAGTAGCCTCAGGAGCCAGCCCTCTCTCACCTGGACGTGCAGACACTGCCCACTGCCCACGTCCTGCAGTTTATTTCCAGCAACTACAAGGATCACCCTAGAGAAGCTTTCAGTTCAGAACCAAGAAGAAAGTCAACTGGCTTTTCCTCCCCAAATCCATGCCTCCTACCTCCTCTTCCAGGAGGCTGCAGGGATTAGACAGGAGGGTCACCTTCTCAGACCTGTGACCCTGGATCAAATATGCCATTATTTTCAGCTGCGACCTCCTCCACCACACAGCCTCCTGCTGATCATGTGGATCCCTGTAAGAACTCAGAACTTGCTCCTCCCTCCACCTCCTCGGGACCCAACAACTCCATCAAGGTTTCCTGGAGCAAGCACGACTTAAAAATCATCACAAGAAACTGTTTAAATCAATGGGAAAAAACGCCTAGAGCCTTACACCCCAGCCCCACGCCCGTGAAGTCAATGACGTCCTCTGGTTCTGTTTCCTACGAATAATCTCCACCAACCCTGACGCAGCTCACCCCTTTCTTTGAACTCTGAACCTGGAATATTCTGGACCTATAAAGTTTCTTTTTCTCTGATTCCCAAATTAAAAAAAAAAAAAAATCCATGGTTGACCTTGTGCCTGTTCTCTTGCTGGGGATGGTGAACGTCAGAGAGGGACAAAGGGCCAGTGGAGGGCAGCAGAGACTGAGTGGGAAACCCTGGGTAAGACCTGGGAACTCAGGGGCCATATGAGAGTGACTGGGCACCCGGGTCACGCTAAGCGTCTCCTTCTCCTCTGGCCGTCCATCTCAGTCCCTCATGTTTCCTGCCTCCCAGGCCCTCTCCATGAGCTCTCATAGGGACTCCCCATGCAGGGGATTGGGGACTCAGGGCTGCAGACTGGGCTGAGCGTGAGGCAGGCCCCAGGTCCACGCAGACTATGGGACTCAGCCCTGGGACCTGGGACCTGGCTCCGCCTGGGGTCTGGCCTGTAGGGAATGGACTCCAACAGGGGTTATTTTGCAGCAGTTCTCAAACTGTTTGCACCCTGAAGATCATTGAGTGTCTCAAGGAGGTTTTGTTCTTGTGGGTAATACCTATGGATATTTCTTGTATTAAAAATAAAATCCAGAAAAATTTAAACACACTGTCCACATGCAGATATTGCACTAACTGACAGAGTGAGGATGTCACTCCATGTCACATACCCTCTGGGTAATTCTAGTGAGGACTCCTTTTTAAAAAAGTGAATTTAAAAGACAAATAAGATCTTATTATAGTTTTTAAAGTTCTGACCTCACTGATCCTGCTGAGTGCACTTCAGGGACCCAAGGTCCTCACACCACACCTTGACAGCCACTAGTCTAGGAGTCAGGGGCAGCCCGACCCCCGTGTCTCCCAACATGAGCAGCACAGCAGCACACGCTTCAGGTGGCTAAGGAAGCTCCCCTTGGGTCTCGGTACCCACTTACTTATGGATGCACGTGAAGTCTGTCTTAATCTTCCTGCCAAGCTGAGTTCTACACGTGAACACTCACTGGTCAGTGCCAATCTGATCCTGCTAAACTGAGTTCTGCACTTCTCTTCAGCCACCACTGACACCACTAGAACATGTCTACCTTGATTAAAGACTGAAGACAAAGGGAACAGAACAGTGAACTGCTCTGAGATTCTGGGGAGGATTCTCTCAGGGGTCTGCAGAGGTCGTGGGCCCAGACCTGCTTCATGGACCACTGAACTGATCTGACAGGGGCTTCCCTCGGGTGCAGTCGGGAGCCTGGGTGCCCTGTGGGACGTGGAGGTTGGGGAAGGAGGGGAAGCCGAGGACGGCTCCTGGGTTTCACACCTGGGCTCTGCCCTGGGCTTCTCGGTGCAGTGGATGGACCTTCCCTGGGAGTGGCGACTTGAACCCAATCATAGTCCATTTCCCGTGTGTTTCTAGCTCCACCAGCTGGGAGCTGGTGCCATGGAATGACCTCTGACCTTCTGCACCAGGGCAAGATGAGTAAACTTCATGCTCTGAGGGCTGCAGAGACTGGGCGGCCTTCACCTGCTTGAGGGACCAGGCAGGTGCTCCCTGCTATGTCTCCCTGGCACTCTCCCTGGGGCAGGCCAATGCGTGGGTCTGGAGAACAACGGGGAGTCGTCTGGAGCTGTGGTCCCTGTCATGGAGGAAACTGACCCAGAGCTCGGGTGTTAGGATCACAGATGGAGAGTCGCCTGGCCTGGTACGGAGGGTTGGAAAGGGGCTGGGTGAGTCTCAGCATTGAACTGGGATGGTGGACATGAAGAGAGGAGGGTTGGAGGAACCTAAAATATAATGGCTCTAATGCATCACCAAGTCGGAATCTCTTCAGTGAAACTTGGACTGTCACAAGCTGCTGTCTGGGGACTGTGTGAGCCGGACACAAGGTCAGCTAGGAACACCTGCGCTGTGGGTCACTGTGAAGAGCTGGCCATTTCTATAGGGTACTGAGTCATTCTCCACCTTCTTCTCAGTGGCCAGATTCTGCTCTTGAACTACACTAACAGTCATGCTCCCACAAGGGGGTGTCCCCCACCAGGTGGACAGACAGGCTGCCACGGGACCTGCCTCCCACGTGTCCCAGCACCTCTGCCTCCCCATGGACTGCTGCTGCCCAGAGGAGCTCATCAGGACAAGACTGACGTCCTAAAGTTACCAAAACCTGCCCTGACAACGGTTTATGTCTCAAGAACAAAGTTGGGGCCCAGGGATCCCAGACGGCAGGCTGGAGGGAGCTGCCTTCCGTGGGGCTCTGGGACCTGGGGTTGAAGCAGGGGAAGCTGTTTCCCTCTGGTGATTAGAGGACCCCACAGCTGTGTCCCCAGGGCTCCAGGCCTCAGGTCAGCACAGGACTCCCAGCCACTCGCCCACCAGGACCTTCAGGTGCCTGAGCAGGACACAGGCATCAGCACCAGCGAGGACTCCTGGCCACCCAGCCACACAGGACTCCCAGCTGCCACTGTCACACAGGACACCCGGCCACTGCACATGTGCAGGAACTCCTTGGCCACTCCCAGGTGGACCCCATCCACCACCTGAGGCTCCCCTGGTGGCCTCCAACTAGAAGCACCACAGCCATTGCCACAGTCCCCTCCTCGGTAGCCTGCACCTGGGGACACCTCACAGGGTCTGGAGACAGGGGCCACCACAACCAGGCTCCCCACAGAGCTGCATCTCTGCACATGCTGTCCACCGCCACCACCAGGCCCCATCCGGCCCACACCCATGGCTGAAAGCAGCCGCCTCCATCTTGGGACGCCCTCCTTGCCATCTTAGTTGGGGCAACCCCCAGCTTGGGACAGCAGCTGGGGTTAGGAAGCAATATCAAGGTACCTTTAGTCCCCAACTCCCCCCTCCCCAGTGGCCACTAACCCAGCACAGTGCCTGTGGGTACCAGGCCTTCTGTAGCTCGCACAGCCTGGCCCTGAACTGCCTCCTACAAAACAGCTCCCATGACAGGGGCACAGCCCCCAGAGCTCAGCCCACAAGACCTGTAGAGAGGGGCCTGACTGGGAAGTAGGGGTTGGGGGAGATACAGGGAGAGGCCAACTAAGAGACCAGGCATTGTGAGGTCTACAGATGAAACAGGGATTTAAGACCAGGCCCCACATCACATGAGTGGGCCCCAAAGGAGATCCTTGGGGTGCAGTCTCCCACTGGGTTCGAAAAGTGCTATACCCCCCTCCAGGAGCTCCGCCCCCAAGACCAGCCCTCGCACCCTAATAACCTTCACCCTCCTGAGGCTGGAGATACCAGCAAACCACAGACAGCCCCACCTATTGTCCAGAAGGGAAGCTGGAAAGATACTGATCTCCAACCAAAACAATCCTTGTATCTATCTCTCCTCTCTCTCTCTCTCTCTCTCTCTCTCTCTCTCTCTCTCTTCTCCCACCTTCACATCCCCAACATTTGTGAAAGCAAATGTTTTTCATAAATTAGGCTACTGAGTACTGGGGTGTCTGAATAGTATATTACACTTGTGTTTATCTCCTGTTTTTACATTTTTTATTTTTCTTTATTTATAAATATTTTTATTTTTTGTTTGCTTTTGTACTCTACTATCTTTCCACTTACTGGTCTTCCCAAAATCACTTTCTCCCTCTTCTCCTGCTACTAACCAACTTCTTTAGATTCCTCTTTCATGCTTTCCAAGATCTAATACTCTATATCTAATACTCTATATCCTCACCTCCTACCCCCTCAACATCTCCTCCTACAATTCACCCCCCACTTCTTTGACCACCATCAGAAACCGTCGACCCTTTCACAAACCTACTGTTTATATTGTAGATAATTGAACTTGCCATTTCTGCATATTGTGACAAAACTGTAAACATTTTAATACAACTATTTGGTTTAAGGTTGTGTATGGTTTGTATTGGGATCTGTTAATATTGCTCTCCCCCTTAAAGGAGAGGTTTTAGAAACCTGCAGGGCACTATAAGCCTATAGGGTAGAACTGTAACACTCAAGTCCACAGAGCTGGAAGGGAGGACACATCAACAACATGAAAACACAAGGGAAGAAAGTGCCTCCAACAGACCAGGACACTACATCATCACATCCATGGCCAGCCCAGCAGGAGAAGTGACAGAGAAGGAGTCAGGGTGTGCATAATCAAAACATTCTGTGAATTAAAGGGTGATGTAAGAGAGCAAATACAGGCAGCAAAAGATCATTTCAATAAAGAGCTGCATAAGCAAATACAGGCAGCAAAAGATGACTCCAATAAGGAGATAGAGGTTGTGAAAAGAAAACCAAAAATACTTAAAATGAAAGAAATAAAAAACCAAATTAAAAGCTCAACAGAAAGCCCCACCAACAATGTTAAGTATTAAGATTAGATCACTTGGAAGACAGAACCTCAGACAATGAAGACAAAATATATAATCCTGAAAAGGCTATTGACCACACAGTGATGATGGTAAGAAACCATGAGCAGAACATTCGAGAATTATGGGATAGCATAAAAAAGCCAAATTTAAGAATTATTGGGATAGAGGAAGGCATAGAGTTACAAACCAAAAAAATACACAATCTATTCAATGAAATAATAAAGTAGACTTCAAGCCAAAGTTAATCAAAAGGGATGAAAAAGGACACTTCATACTGCTCAAGGGAACATACACCAACAAGATGTAACAATTATAAATACATATGCCCTAAACAAGGGAGCATCTATGTTAGTCAAACAAACTCTTCTCAAGTTCAAGAGTCAAATAGACACAACAAAATAATTCTGGGTGACTTTTAACACACCTCTTTCACCACTGGATAGATCTTCCAAAAAAAGCTAAACAAACTATAGAACTTAATATTATGATCAATAACTTAGACTTAACTGACATATATAGAATATTTTATCCTTCAACAAGCAAATACACGTTCTTCTCAGAAGCACATGGATCCTTCTCTAAAATAGACCATACATTATGCCACAAAGCAACTCTTAGAAAATACAAAAAAAGTAGAGATACTACCCTGCATCATACTACCCAGATCATAATGGAGTAACATTAGAAAACAAGGATTCAATAAAAAAGAAGCTACTCCAACACCTAGAGACTAAATAATATGCTATTGGATGAACAATAGGTTGCAAAATACATCAAAGAAGAGATTTAAAAATTCTTAAAGGTAAATGAGAACACTGATACAACATATCAAAATATCTAGGACACTATGAAGGTAGTACTAATAGGGAAAATTCATTGCATGGAGTTCATTCCTGACAAGAATAAAAAGTCAATAAATAAATGACCTAATATTACATTTCAAAGCCCTAGCAAAAAAAGACCAAATCAATAGGAAATAACTAAAATCAGAGCTGAAATGAATTAAATTGAAACAAAACAATTAAAAATTGACAAAACCAAAAGTTGGTTCTTTGGAAAAATAAATAAAATTGATAAACCCTTAGCCATGTGCTGCAGTCTGGCTGGGCACAATTCAGGAGCCACTTGTCAAAAGAAACTAACTTTATTTTTAGAACCACACACCGCACCACACAGCTCCTCAGGAAAACCCTCAGAGCCCAACTGCCACCACCGGCTGCTCCCAAGCCTCTCAACCTCCCCCACTCCTCCTGCTCTTGAGGACAATTGGCTGGGTCACGTGGGCAGAGCCAAAAAAGTCCCCCAATGAGCAGCTCCATAGTCTGAAAGGGCAGGGAAACAGCCCAATGAGCATCACCGCAGAGGAGCCAATCAGCTAGAAGTTGCTGGGGCCGCTTCGGCTGTGGCTCTCAACATCTCCCCCTCTCTGTTTAAACAACAAGCATGTGGCTTAGGGACCATGCCTGCCTTAGGTTGTCCAATACTACATATGGTCCTTACCTGTTATCGGATAAGCTGACCTCAAGGCATCAGCCTCCTGTCTTAGGTTGGTACCATTGCAATTGGATCTTACCTGTCACTGACTACCGGTCCAGTATACAGCCACAACTGTGGATAGGTCTTTGTACCAGTGGGGGGGTGAGGTTCTTTGCCTCACCTCTGTTGGCACCCAAATTTTAGCTGAACAACCATGACAAGCAGAAGGGAGGAAGATACACCAAGCCAATTGATGGCTCCTTTTGCAAAAATTGTACCACCGATAACATCATCAGCAAAAATACCCCATCACTTACCACAAGTCGCTGCACCACCAGATAGTTCACAATGCATACAGGTGAGTTCACAATGCATACAAGTGATACATAGTCCAGGCAAGTTCTGCAAGCAGTTCAGTGATGGCTATTGCAGAAGCTGTAGATTGGTTTTACCTTTGTCTTCACCAGCACTGGGATGAAGATAGGAATTCTGGCAATAATGGTTAAAGAAAAAATTATGTAACATTCCAGAAGGCACTAAAAGAAAACAATTTTCTTAACAATTTACATTATCTTGAACAGAATTATTAAATATAATGAAAAGGAAAGGTGAAAGTAAACAAACATATCTGTTAACCTCCTTTTTTGTCCACATATTAAAACAATCCTCAACAGTTGTTTACCCAATTTAAATTAAACCATTTAAATCACGTGAATAAAAAAAAATAGTTGGATCCATTCTTTCATGAGCGCTCATCATATATGATATATGGACATACGTACATTCAAACATATAACAAAACACAAGTGTGCACACATAATATAATACATACAACACATAACATAATAGTAAAGGCCTTATAACTTTTTACAGGTGAAATCTCCATTGCAATGTTTAAAAACTCTATAGTCAAAAAATAGAACTGATCAGCAAAACATTAACCTAGGTCTGTATGAGCTCAAAAAACAAAATAGAACTTCATGATGTGGGAAAGGGCAATAATAAAATAGATATTGAAAAAAGCATCCTGTTTCTGTCAAAGATGTAAGGGTAGCCAAAATGGAGTTCTAGATATCAGCTGTTATGGATTTGAGCCAAATCATCTTATTTTTGGTCTGTAGAAATCGCTTTAGTTAATCTCTCTGGAATCCAGATTGGCTGCTGTTCTCCCTGTGGAAACACACAAACAGACCCCCAACTCCAGACAATTACTGGGTCAGGACCTTTCCATTGTCCTGTTAGAATATCCTTCAAAAGTACCTTGGGCTTATGCACATTTTTTGGACACATATGCCTTTCCACAGCACTAAGTCCTGATGAATCCAAATTTAAAAAGTTTAGAGTAAAAAGGGTTATTTTACGTTTATCTTTGGGGAATATATACCCCTTCCCAATTCCTTATTTTTGCTTTAATAAGTACATTTTAATAGTTTGATGAGCTCTCTCAACTATGCCTTGTCCCTGTGGATTGTATGGGATTCCTGTTATATGAGTAATGCCAAATGTTGAGCAAAATTGTTTAAAAGAGGTAGAAGTATAACCAGGGGCATTATCTGTTTTTAACTGTTTTGGAACGCCCACAGTGGCAAAATTTTGTAAGCAATGAGCTGTAATATCTTTAGTTTCTTCTCCGGCATGAAGGGAACCCATCAAAAATCCAGAAGAAGTATCAACTGTAACATGCAAATATTTTAATTTTCCAAATTCTGGCAAGTGTGTGGCGTCCATCTGCCAAATATGGTTAGGTATCAATCCTCTAGGATTGACTCCAAGATTAACTTATGGTAAAAATGTCACACAATTTTGACATTGTTTTATTATTTGTCTAGCTTGTTCCTTAGTTATTTTAAAACACTTTTGTAAAGTATTAGCATTGACATGGAACTTTTTATGAAAATTCGTAGCTTCTTCTAGTGTAGAGAAAATATGTATGTCATGTGTAGTTTTATCTGCTAAATCATTGCCCAAACTAAGGGATCCAGGCAATCCTGTATGTGCCCTGATATGTCCTATAAAGAATGGATCTTTTCTGTCCCAGATTAGACTTTGTATAGTGGAAAACAAAGAGAAAACAGTAGAGGAAGGGAAAATCCTACCAGCATCTTCAAGGGATACTATAGCATTAACTATACACTGACTATCGGAAAATAAATTCAATACAAAATCTTTAAACATCACAAAAGCTTGTAATACTGCATTAAGCTCTACCTTTTGAGCTCATTGTTTGGGTACTAAAAATGTAAAAGTTTGATCAGGTGTAACTATTGCTGCTGTACCATTATATGACCCATCAGTGAATATATTTGGAGCATTCATGATAGGTGTTTTTCTTGTCATTTTGGGAAAAATTACAAGATGCGATGACCAAAAAGACAATAAAGGATTAGATGGTAAGTGATTATCAAATGAAACATTAGATTTGCACATGATTATTGCCCAAGTATTTAACTCATTAGCTAACTCATCAATTTGATTCATAGTATATGGAGTAATAATTTTATTGGGAGAAATTCCAAACACTCCCTTTGCTGCTTTTATTCCTTTGAGTATTAATTGTCCTACAGTCTCAGGATACCTAGTAAGAATAGTGTTAGGAGAATAAGATAAATGTATCCATAACAATGGACCTTCTTGCCAAAATACTCCTGTAGGAATATTTTTTGTTGGTAGTACAATAAATAATAAAGGCAAACTTATATCAATTCTATCCAAATGCATATTTTCCATATATGTTTCAATGATTTTTAATGCCTTTCTTGTGTCAGGCGTTAACATTTGGGGTGAATTTGGATCTGATGGAACTTTTAGGATATCAAATAAAGGTCCCAACTCTCCTGTTGGTATGCCTAGATAAGGCCTTATCCAATTTATGTCTCCTAATAACTTTTGAAAGTCATTAAGTGATTTGAGTTGATCTACTCATATTTGAATTTTTGGTGGACAGACCATGGTTGAGGATAATAGAACTCCTAAATAATTAATTGGAAAATTTAATTGTACTTTATCTATTGCTATCTCTAGATTATAATTTTTTTATAAGTTTGTAAGTGTGGCATAACATTCTAGCAATGTGTTTTTATCTTTGTGTACTAATAATACATCATCCATATAGTGAAATATTTGTAGTTCAGGATTTTGATTTCTAAGTGGCTGGATTACTTTGTTGACATAAATTTGACACATAGTTGGGCTGTTAGCCATCCCTTGAGGGAGTACTTTCCATTCATATCTCTGATGAGGACCTTCATGATTCAGTGCAGGGATAGTAAATGCAAAATGTGGACTATCCTCAGGATGAATTGCAATTGAAAAAAAAAAACAATCTTTAATATCTATAACTAAAACATACCAAGTTTTTGGCAAAGAAGACAATTGAGGAATCCCCGATTGAGCAGGTCCCATAATAACCATCTCATTATTAATGGCTCTTAAATCTTGCAATAATCTCCATTTACCAGATTTCTTTTTGATGACAAAAATGGGAGTATTATGGGGAGATACAGAAGGTTGTATATGTCCTTCCACTAATTGTTGTTTGACCAGGTCATGGGCTGCTTGTACCTTTTCTTTAGTCAGGGGCCACTGAGGAACCCATACTGGTCTTTCTGATTTCCAAGTGATTTTTATTGTCTCAATGGCCCTTTCTGAAAATCCAACCCATGTCTGTCCGTTCCTTGATCTATTTGTATTGGTGCTGCTATACCTTGTTCTTGTTTTTCTAATCTTTTTCCTTTCCTAAAACCTTGTCTAGTCATAATAGTGGGTGCATTTTGGTTGATGTTATTTGTTAATGTCAAACCTAATTGAACTAGGACATCTCATCCACATAAATTTATGGGAAGATGATCCAATACATATGGCTGTATAGTTCCTTCACATCCTTCAGGATCCTTCCAATCTAATACCATTGCACTTCTATGGGGATTAGTCACCACTCCTAGGCCTTGAAGCGTTTGAGTGGCTTGTTGTAATGGCCATTCTTGATGAGAGATGATGCTAAGGTCTGCACCTGTATCCAGTAGCCCATTAAATTCATGTCCTTGAATATTTAGTTTTAGCATGGGGCGAGAATCTAAATTTAAAGAAAGCATAGCCCAATCTACACCTGTGGAGCCTAATCCCTTGGAACCTCTTTCTACAGCACGACTGGAAAATTTATCATGTAGACTGGGTATTATTAGTAACTGTGCTATTCTATCTCCTGGTGAAATTACAGATATACCCTTTGGAGAACTGGCTATAATTTTTATTTCACCTTCATAATTGGGATCAATTACCCCAGGACTTATCATAAGTCCTTTTAGAGTAGAAGAGCTGCGTCCCAATAATAAACCTACTGTTCCTTTGGGAAGAGGTCCTTTTACCCCTGTGGGAATGATTTTAACTCCCATCTCTGGAGTTAGTACTGATCTGGCGGAGGCGCAGATGTCCAATCCTGCACTCCCTTTGGTTTGTCTGATGAGGGATCTAATGGAAATGTGTCCTGGGCACTACACTGATGGGGTTGCTGGGTTTTTCCAGTGCTCCGTATATTTGTGGTTTTGGGCCCCAGAGCATTGGGCCCTCCTGTCCATTTTTTGGCAATGGAGCCAGTTGCCTTTCTCCACAATATCGTGGATAAACACCTGGTCCTTGTTCATTTTTTGATAATGGAGTACCCTCTATGGTGGTTTGAGAATGGCATTCATTAGCCCAATGTCTCCCTCTACAGCATCGTGGACAAATACCTGGTATTCTACTCCTTTGATACCTAGTTTTGTTAAACCCTCCTCCTATGGAGCAATTCCTTTTAAAATGTCCTGTTTGTTCACAATTGTAGCATGTTCTTGGCCTGGCATCTAAAGCCTGTTTTACTGCAGCTGCCACGACTTGCCCTTGTTCATTAATGTCTCTGGCATCTAAAGCCTGTTTTACTGCAGCTGCCATGACTTGCTCTTGTTCATTAATGTCTCTACATAATTTAATATATGTGTTTAAATCTTCATGTTTCCATGGTCTAAGTACTTCTCTGCACCAACGATTCGCTTGCTCATAAGCCAGTTGTTTTATTAATGGCATTGCTTGTTCTGTGTTCCCCAAAACTCTGGTAGCTGTTTGAATAAGCCTATCTACAAATTCAGCATAAGGTTCATTAGCTCCTTGTATTACCTTAGATAATTGACCTTGTAAACCTCCATGTCCTTGTAAAGTCTTCCATGCCTTAACTGCCTCTACAGCAATTTGTGCGTATACGCCAGGATCATATGCAATTGGTTGCTGCTGATCCTCATAAGGTCCCTTTCCTAACAACATATCTAGATTTCTCTGAGGATAACCAGCTGCTGCATTTCTCCTAGCCATCTCTTGCAAAATTCCTCATTGGCAACCTTCCATAACAGGTATTATCCTCCATTTAGCACAGCTTTACACATATTAGCCCAATCTGCTGGTGTCATGTTAAAGTTGTTAATGGATTCGACCAAGCTTACAGTGAAGGGTGCTTGAGGACCATAGGTTGTTACAGCCTCTTTTAGCTGCTTCACTGTTTTGAAATTTAAAGCATAGTAAATTCGCTGCCCTCCTACCTCAAATACAGGGCATGTTAATATTTGAGATCCTGTCTCAGGATCCCAACTATCAACTGCGGGGGTTGGGGGCCTCCCAGCATATGGAGGTGGTGCTGTTGGTTGGACACTTACACCCTCTGGTGATAGAAAGGTGTTAGTAGCAGTCTCCTGTTGTAACTTTTCCCCTGATGGCTTTTTCTGCTCTAAACTTTCTTCCTCTGTCTGACTAACTTGAGAGACCTTCTCTTTTACTTGAATCAATGTCTTCTCCTTCCTCTACCATTGTCTGAACTGAAGGCTTTGGACTAAGCAAACAAGATACGAACTTCCACAATGGCAATGTGCCAACTGGCAGAGTCCCTGGGCTTTTCTTTTCTATTCTTTTTAAATCTTCACCATGATGGTTCCATTGTGATATATTCAACAACTCCTCCTTAAAAAGCCATGGGCTACATTTTTGCATTGTATCAATGTAGCCCTGACTGCTCTTGATTTTACTGGGATGCCTCCTTCCTCTAACAATTTACTTAACACTCTTTCGGTTTGTTTTTTACTAATTTCTGATCCCGTATTTCTACTATAACACAACCCAACAAGATGACGCCAAACAAAACCGAGACAGAATGAAACAAAAATGGAACCACACAAAATCATTATATCAGCCTTTCTATCCTCCTGAAATGCCCATCCGTCCTTTCTCCCTATCTGTTCCTCAGATGTGAGCGGTTTTTCTTCCGTCTCACTCATCTCCAGGGA